>NC_072481.1:89809329-90112359 GCF_027574615.1 Eptesicus fuscus
GGCTGCTGCCCCAGAGGGAGCAGCAGGCTTGGCTCCGCTCCAGGCTACAAAGTTTCAATTGTAGAAGGAAAATAAATTCCAGATACCAGGGCCTCCACTTGGGCTGCCAGGGGGTGTGGCCGGCCTGCAAACCACCACAGGCCCCTCTCTCAGGCCGCCCCATGCCCCAAGGGAACCCCACCCTGATCCGGGACACCCTTCAGGGCAAACCAGCTGGCCCCCACCCCTGTACCAGTTCTCTATCCTATCTAATAAAAGAGTAATATACAGATTGATCATCACTGCAACACACAATATAGCTGTCCCCATGTAGTCAAAGATCCTGCCCCCATGTGGACACAGGATGGCCACCACAAGATGGCCAGCAGGAGAGGGCAGTTGGGAGGCACCCGGCCTGCAAGGGAGGGCAGTTGTGAGGGAGCAGGCCTGCAAGGGAGGGCAGTTGAGAGGGACCAGGCTTGCAAGGGAGGGCAGTTGGAGGTGATCAACCCTGCAGGAGAGGGCAGTTAGGGGTGACCAGGCTGGCAGAGGAGGGAAGTTGGGGCAAACAGGCTGGCAGGGGAACAGTTAAGCATCAACCAGGCTGGCAGCGGAGTGGTTAGGGGGTGATCAGGCTGGCAGGCAGAAGCGGTTAGGGGCAATCAGGAAGGCAGGCAGGCAAGCAGTTGGGAGCCAGCAATCCTGGATTGTGAGAGGGATGTCCGACTGCCCATTTAGGCCCGATCCCACCAGGACATCCCTCCAGTAGTCCCAGATTGGAGAGGGTACAGACTGGGCTGAGGGACAACCCCCCACCATGCACGAATTTCATGCACCGGGCTTCTAGTCTTATATAATAAAAGGTTAATATGCAAATTGTCCCCTCAAGAGTTTGACCGACCAGGAGTTCAACCACTTACTATGATGTGCGCTGACCACCAGGGGGCGGCGTGGAACGAAGGAAAACCCCAGCTTGCAGCCAGGGGAAGGAAGGCCCCATTGGCTCTGATCACTGACCAGGCCTAGGGACCCTACCTGTGCATGAATTTCATGCACTGGGTCTCTAGTCTCTATATATAAAAGCCTAATATGCAAAGTGTCCCCTCGGGAGTTCGACCGACCCAGAGTTCAATCGCTCACTATGATGTATGCTGACCACAAGAGGGTGGTTGGCAGCCGGCAGCCAGGGAAGGGAGGCCCCAGCCGGCAGCCACTAAGGACCCTACCCATGCACAAATTTTGTGCACTGGGCCTCTAGTTCATAATGAAGTTCCAAAAACTATAATCTTTTCCAAAGAAGACAGAAGGAAGGTCAAGAGACACATGAAAACATGCTCAACGTCACTAATTATCTGAGAGATGCAAATCAAAACAACAATGCGGTACCATCTCACACCTGTCAGAATGGCTATCATCAACAAATCAACAAACAACAAGTGTTGGCGAGGATGCGGAGAAAAAAGAACCCTCATGCACTGCTGGTGGGAATGCATACTGGTGCAGCCACTGTGGAGAACAGTATGGAATTTCCTCAAAAAACTGAAAATGGAACTCCCATTTGACCCAGTAATCCCACTCCTAGGAATATATCCTAAGAAACTGGGAACACCAATAAGAAAGGATATATGCACCCCTATGTTCATAGCAGCACAATTTACAATAGCTAAGATCTGGAAACAGCCTAGGTGCCCATCAGCAGATGACTGGATCAGAAAACTATGGTGCATCTACACAATGGAATATTATGCTGCCATAAAAAAAGAAGGAATTCTTACCATTTGCAGCAACCTGGATGGAATTGGAGAACATTATGTTAAGTGAAATAAGCCAATCAATGAAAGAAAAATACCACATGATCTCACTCATTTATGGATAATAAAGAACATTAAAAACTTGAACAAAAAGATAGATACAGAGGCAGTAAAGCATCAGTCAGTCAAATTACAGCAGGAAGGTTCGGGAGAGGTGGGGAAGATAAGAGATCAATCAAAGGACTTGTATGCATGCATATAAGCATAACCAATGGACGCAAAACTCTGGGGGGTGAGGGCATATATGGAAGTGGGGGGGGCAATGGTAAGATATGTACACATATAATACCTTAATAAAAAAAATTGAAGAAAAAAAAACAACACCAGAATGTCCTTCAATCCTATCTAATAAAAGAGTAATATGCAAATTAACCATCACTCCACTACACCCACAAGCCACACCCACCAGCCAATCAGTGGGAGTATGCAAATTAACCCTAACCAAGATGGCTGCAGCCACAGAGAGCAGGAGGGAGGCTTGGGTTTCCCCGGCAATGGAGGAAGCCAAGCTTTCCACACACCCTGGCAGGCTCAGGCCTCCACTCAAGGGTACAAAGTTTCAATTATAGAAGGTAAATAAATTCCAACAGAAATGGCGGCAGCCACTGAGCTGGAAGAGCAGGAGGCTAGGGTTGCCCCGGGAGATGGAGGAAGCCAAGTTTCTGCAGCCCTGGCTGGCTCAGGCCTTCACTACAGGCTACAATGTTTCAATTATAGAAGATATAAAAATTCCAACAGAAATGGCTGCCGCCACAGAGCGAGCAGGAGGCTTGGCTCCGCTCCAGGCTACAAAGTTTCAATTATAGAAGATAAATAAATTCCAGATACCAGGGCCTCCTCTTGGGTTGCTGGGGGGCGTGGTCGGCCTGCTAACCACCACAGGCCCCTCGCCCAGGCCACCCCACGCCCCAAGGGAACCCCCAGCCTGATCCGGGACACCCTTCAGGGCAAACCAGCTGGCCCCCACCCATGCACCAGGCCTCTATCCTATCTAACAAAAGAGTAATATGCAGATTTACCATCACTCCAACACACAAGATGGCTGGCACCATGTGGTCAAAGATCCAGCCCCCATGTGGACACAAGATGGCCACCACAAGATGGCCAGCAGGGGAGGGCAGTTGGGAAGGACCAGGCCTGTAAGGGAGGGCAGTTGAGAGGGACCAGGCCTGCAAGGGAGGGCAGTTGGGGGCGTTCAACCCTGCAGGGGAGGGAAGTTAGGGGTGACCAGGTCAGCAGAGGAGGACAGATAGGGGCAATCGGGCTGGCAGGGGAGCAGTTAGTCATCGATCAGGCTGGCAGGGGCGTGGTTAGGGGGTGATCAGGCTGGCAGGCAGAAGCGATTAGGGGCAATCAGGAAGGCAGGCAGGCGAGCAGTTGGGAGCCAGCAGTCCTGGATTGTGAGAGGGATGTCCCAGATTGGAGAGGGTGCAGGCTGGGCTGAGGGACACCCCCCCCCCCTGCACGAATTTCGTGCACTGGGCCACTAGTATGTAAATAATTGAACAAATTCTGGTACATCTATACCATGGGATACTACTCAGAAATAAAAAAGACTGAGCTAATGACACACACAACAATTTGGATGGCTCTTAAGATTATTATACAGAAGAAAAAAACAGCAATCCATTCATGTACCATTCTCAAAATGAGAAAATTATAGAAATGGAAAACCGATAAGTGACTGCCAAAGGTTAGGGAAGAGGAGAGAGGGAGTGACTATAAAATGGCAGCCTGGGCTAGTTCCTTTGTAGGGGCAGATCAGTTCTGTATCTGAATTGTGGTGGCAGTTACATGTGATAAAGTATCATAGAGTTATGTACACACATACATAGAAAAATTGAGTGCCTACAAAACACTGGTGAAATCTGAATAAGATCTTTAGTCTAGCTAATTGTATCATATCAGTGAATACCCTGACTTTGATAATGTATTGTATATATATAAGATGTCACCGTTAGGAAAAATTGGGTGATGAGTCTGTGACAGCTCAATCTCTTCATACTATTTTTATAACTTCTTCTGAGTGTAAAATTATTTCAAAAAGAAAACATTTTAAAAATACAGCATCAATATGATAGTGTCAGTAGTAGGAGAAAATCAGTGGATAGGAGAATGAACTAAACTTCTTGTTTTATTTGGGAAAATATGTCTACATCAATTCAAAATATTAAAGAAATAATTTTAAAAACATATCACTTAAGCCCTCGTTGGGTGACTCAGTTGAAGTGCTGTCCCATACACCAAAGGGTTGTGGGATTGATCCCCGGTCAGAGCACATACCTAGGTTGCGGGTTTGATCACTGGTTGATGTTTTGCTCTCACATCCATGTCTCTCTCTATCTATCTCTCTATCTCTCTCTCTTTTCCTCTCTCTCTCTCTCTCTCTCTCTCCAGAATCAATGAAAAAACATGCCCTCAGATGAGAATTAAAAATGAAAAAAATATATAATTTGAAAATAAGATAAACTAAAATATAAAGATACTAGAAACAAAGTCTAAATATATCAATAATTACAATTAATGTAAATGGATTAAACACATCAGTTAAAAGATAAATATTGTGAAATTTGGATTTTAGAAGTTTATTTATATGTTACTTACAAGGAATATAGCTAAAGCATAAGAACAGGCCAACGTTAAAGGCAAAACAGGCAAAAACAAGACATATCGGGCATCTAAACATAAAAAAAAAAATCTAGCCTTATTATATTAATCTATATATATAAAAGGCTAAGTAACAAAACACATGTCTGACCGACTGTCTGACCGTCTGACCGACAGGCCAGTACATATGATGCGCACTGGCAATTTAAAAATAAACGTTGACTCGTGCATGCACGATACATATAAAGCTCTCGCTGGCGTCAATCTAATGCGTGTTTTGATCTGTCGCTGTCGATAGTGGATTTGGTTGTTTTTGTTGCATTTGGTGGGCAAGTTCTCTTTTTCAGAGGGGATTTTTGACAATGTCTGTGTTGTGCCGCATGCTATGTGATCAGTCATAGTACAAATGAGTTTAAAGTACTGTTGTGTTTGGGGATGTTTCAGACAGTTGTTTCTTAAAACAAATATTAGATCAGAGGATTCTGCTTATAGCGAATGGTTAGTAAAACTTGGAGATGGCAAACTTGATAGCAGTTTTCATTTAGGAATGGATATTATTGAAATCCCCCATGAAATGATTTGTAACAGATCTATTGAAGCTACCTTTGGAAATAGTATATCTATAGATAATATTAAAAATATATATAAACGTGCAACTTTTTGTTCTAAAAATGAGCACGTTCATAAATTAAATGAAGTAATTTTGGATATACTCAATGGAGATTTTCACACCTATCTGAGTGATGATTCCATCGATTCAAGGGATGATGCCAAAAAGAAAAAGTTTCCCATCAAATTTCTTAAAAGTATTACTCCTTCGGGAATTCCGTGTCATAAATTAAAATTGAAAGTAGGTGCAATCATCATGCTACTGAGAAATCTTAATAGTAAATGAGGTCTTTGTAAATAGTAAATAGGGTACTAGATTTATTATCAAAAGATTGCAACCTAACATAATCAAAGCTGAAGTATTAACAGGATCTGCAGAAGGAGAGGTTGTTCTGGTTCCAAGAATTGATTTGTCCCAGTCTGACACTGGCCTCCCATTTAAATTAATTTGAAGACAGTTTCCCATGATACCAGCATTTGCGATGACTATTAATCACAAGGACAAACTCTAGACAGAGTAGGAATATTTCTACCTGAATCCATTTTCGGACATGGTCAGTTATATGTTGCTGTCTCTTGAGTTCAAAGAACGTGTGACATTAAAGTTAAAACTGTAAATACTTCATCACAAGGAAAATTAGTCAAGCACTCTGAAATTGTTTTACTCTTAATGTGGTATACAGGGAGATATTAGAATAAGTTTAATCAATTTATGAGTCATTGTATCAATGTTGTTTTTAGATCATGTTTTTGTTGTTTTTATATCATGTCTTTGTTGTTGTTATATAATGTTATTGTTTATTTATCAATTTACATATTATTTTCATATATGTTTTACTAATTTTCTTTCATCTCTGATACTTCTATCATAGAGAAAGTGCAAATAGGGATATTAAAATATTTCTTCTAATTAATTCCCTGTCAATGTGCATGAATTAGTGCACCAGGCCACTAGTATTTTATAAAAGACACTAAGCAAAAATATGATTAGGTATGGAGAGGACCATTATGTAACGATGGAAATATTCAATTCACCAAAAAGAAATGACAATTTTTAAAAAGTATTCATTTGAAAAAATACTCTAAAATAATCATGAATAACCAGAATACTTATGACAAAGAAGGACAGAAATGGAACGCTACCCAATATCAGGACTTTCTATAAAGGAATGGTAATTACATAGTGTGGTTCTGACCCAGGGATAAACACTGACCAGTAGAAGAGTACAGAAGCAGAGCCCACCAGGTGTGGAACTCAGGTGTGCACAGAGACCATTGTAATTTCACTGAGAGAAGGAGGGGCTGGTCAATAAGTGAAGCTGCGGGGAAAATGATTAACAATATGAAAAAGATGAAATTGGATAATCTTCCTCGAGCTATAATAAAATTAACCCAGCCCTAACCAGTTTGGCTCAGTGGACAGAGCGTCGGCCTGCGGACTCAAGGGTCCCAGGTTTGATTCTGGTCAAAGGCATGTACCGTGGTTGCAGGCACATACCCAGTGGGGAGTGTGCAGGAGGCAGCTGATCGATGTTTCTCTCTCATCGATGTTTCTAACTCTCTATCCCTCTCCCTTCCTCTCTGTGGAAAATCAATAAAATATATTAAAAAATAAATGAATAAAATAAAATAAAATAAACCCAGCCCACCTTCCTTTCCCTTTTCTTTCCATGCTCTCTTCTTTTCCATCTCCTCTTCCTTTCCCAGCGTGGAGAAATCACATGTGGCCAAGGGAGCTGAGGAGCCACAGAAGGATAAGGACTTTGACCTTTGGGGATCTGAGAAAGCAAGGGGCTGGGGTATGCAAGGGCAGGCCTCACAGCTGAGAATGCAGGGCAGTGAAGAGCAGTGAGGAGCCACCAAGAACATGGGTTAACAGGGGAAGGGAGACAGCCAGTGTGGTTAAAGATTGGTTACACTGAACAAATAATTGTTTGAGTAGCTACACAATATGCTGAGGATAATGGGAATCAAGATTCTCAATAGGTACATTTACATGTATGAAAATGGAGAAAGGCTAGAGTTATTAGACTGATACTGGAATTATCAATATAAATTCATAGTTTTATAATCTACTTATACAGACTCTACAGATATAGAAATACAGATATATGCATGTGTGGGTATGTATGTGTATGTATATATGATGTACACATGTGAATATGTGTACACACACACTCATATCCTACCTCTATCTTCTGAGAAGACCAAGAAGCACTGTAGCAGCTTCTCGGCACAGAAGCAGCAATGAACACTGCCAGGGCTTTAATTTGGTTTTGAAACTGAAAGGAAGGGAGCAGAGCTTTGGTCAGTGAAGGCAAGATGGGTTCAGAATATTTTTGTGTTAGAAAGTAAGGAATCTCAATGAATGATCGTGATACACTGAAAGGACAAAAAAATCAGCTTGAAGGGATTCCCAGTGGCTAAATAGGAGACAATGTGGATATTAAAATAATGATGATTAAATAATGATAATTAAATACAATTGAAATCTATGAGTTCATACTGACATAAAGGAATGGAGGAAGGAAGAAAGGAAAAAAGGGAGGGAGGGAAGGAAGAAAAGAAGGAAAGAGGGAGGAAAGAAGGAAGAAAGGAAAAGAAAGTTAGCTCTTGCTTATACTAGAATTCCAAATAACAAATTTAGAAGAAATGCGGAAAATAGAGAATCACCGTTTGGTTGATTCAGTCATGAGTGATCAATGAATGCTAAGGCCATTGCATGGAAGTATGATGAGGACTAAAAAAATTAGTGTAGTCTCAGAATACAGTCAGTTACAAAATAGCAGTCAGTTACAAAGGGGGAAATGGTGAACTTAAGAAAGAGAAATGTTCTAGACACCAACAAGACTAAGTAGTCCAGGTTAACATCACCAGTGATGAAACAGATCAATATGCTATTGCTAATAATGAGATGCATTGAGAAGAATACAATTTCATTTCTGAGGTTGTGTTTAGTCATAAGATATCATGTGTGGTGTGAGTTTAGTCATAAGAAAATATCAGATGCACCAGGGTGAGGTCATCCTAAAATGAAAGATCTGTAATCTTTAAAACCTCCAGTAGATGAAACACATAAAGATACAGAAAATGTGTAATGTTAAGCCAGTTTGTTTGCATTCCTGGGATAAAGTAATACGTTTTTTTTTTTCTTTTTTTAGGAAAGCATCTTTGTGTTTTATCCCCAGTTTTGTTTTAGGGTGTGTGTGTGTGTGTGTGTGTGTGTGTGTGTGTGTGTGTGTGTGTGTGTGTATGCATGCACACACGAGTACATGCTTTAAAAAATATTGATTTGAGGAGTTCCTTAGTTCTTGCTACTGACTTTTGCTATAAATTTTTGTGAGAATTTGTAATGTGCTCTTTCATTTTCTTTAAGCTGTTATTTTCTGAACCAAATATCTTTCAATTATTATGATCAAATTTATTAATTATTTCCAGTTCATGCTTTTTATGTTTATTCAAGGGTTAGAAACATTCATCTACATATTTCACTAAATATTTCAAAGCTTTGTTTTGGACATTGAGTAGATTATTTTTAAATAATTATTTTGAAATAACTTTAAACTCAAAGAAAAATTGCCAGAACAGTGCAAAGAACTCCTGTAACCCTTCACCCAGAGATTCCCCAATTATAAACATTTTATTGTTTGTTCCATTGCTGTTTCTTTATTCCCATTATCACTATTCCTTTTTGGAATCTTTTGACAGCAAGCTGTAGATATGTCTCATTGCCCCTAAACACTCTGGTGTGTTTGCTCCCAAATAAGGACATCCTCCTCTATAATCAGCATACAACTCTCCAATCAGGAAATCAACATTGGTACAAACTAATGTTAATTCACAGACTCCATTCAAATTTTGCTAACTGTCCCAACAATTTCTCCAGTCTTTTGGTTTGGAATCTTATCTAGGAATACAGGCTGCATTTAGTTGTCATTTCTGTTCTGTCTCAATGTGAGTAGGAACCACATCAGTATTCACTTCATGATAAATCAATAAGCTGTGTGCATTGTTCTCTGTGTATATTTCATAATAAAATGCTAATTTTTGAATAAAATATTTATTTTAAATAGAAAGCTAATCACATTCATACATTTCAAAGATAGCATTTGCTCCCAGAATTCAAATGTTTGCATTAAAATCAAGTTTCTTTAAGGCCTTGAAATTTCAACTAATTTTGAAGCAGTGATCAAAGAGTGAAAAATCACCTTACCAAGTAACAGATGCAAAGGGAGACCCAGGCCTCTGAAAGTAGACTTTCATTAGGGCCCTTACCAACATAGCTCCACAAAAATTTCATCCTTCTCCAAATGTATATCATTATTTTAAAACTAGAGGCCTGGTGCACAAAATTCGTGCATGGGGCGGGGGGGGGGGAGGAATTGTGTCCCTTAGCCTAGCCTGCACCCTCTCCAATCTGAGACCCCTCGAGGAATGTCTGACTGCCCTCTCACAATCCAGGCAGTTGGACATCCCTCTCACAATCCAGGACTGCTGGGTCCCAACCGCTCGCCTGCCTGCCTGATTGCCCCTAACCACTTCTGCTGGCCAGCCTGATCACCCCCTAACCATGCCCCTGCCAGCCTGATGGACTCCTAACTGCTCCCCTGCCGGCCCGATTGCCCCTAACTGCCCTCCCCTGAAGGCCTGGTCACCCCTAACTGCCCTCCCCTGCAGGCCTGGTCACCCCCAACTGCCCTCCCCTGTTGGCCTGATTGCCCACAACTGCCCTCCCCTAATGGCCATCTTGTGTCCACATGGGAGCAGCCATCTTTGACCACATGGGGGCGGCCATCTTGTGTGTTGGAGTGATGGTCAATTTGCATATTACCTCTTTATTATATAGGATGGTATAGTTGTTATCATTTTAAATTTAAAAAGCTATACATTTATTCAGCTGGTGTGGCTCAGTGGTTGAGCATTGACCTATGAACCAGGAGGTCACAGTTCTATTCCTGGTCAGGGCATATGCCCAGGTTAGGGGCTTGATCCCCAGTGTGGGGCCTGCAGGAGGCAGCCAATCAATTATTCTCTCTCATCATTGATGTTTCCATCTCTCTCTACCTTTCCCTTCCTTTCTGAAATCAATAAAAATATGTTTTAAAAGTAAAAAGCTATACATTTACATTCATATTTTAATTAAAGGTTTTAGTTGAAGATATAAAAATTACAGACTACATTTGTGAGAGAGATGTATTGCTAGACCAATCTATTCTAACATAACTGGATTTTTATTTATTTATTTTTTTACCAAGTCAGAAGTGGAATTTCCTAGTGACCCTGGCAACTGGTCTTACAAATAATTTCAAAAGAATGTTTTTGGAGATAGGAGTTTCTGGAAAGTCCACTTTGATGGATTGGTAGAGAGAGTTGAGGAATCAGCTGGTGCAATGATTTGCCTGTTGCAACAGCCAGAACCACAGAGCGCAGGGCCTGGCACACACCAGATGTGCACGTGTGTGTGAACATAATGTATGCCCACTTGCTGAGACTAGGGCTGATAACTGAGAAAGGAGCTGGCGCCAGCCCTAAAATTAGACATGGTTTTTCTGGAAGTTCTAGGGACAAGACCTTTGGCGTATTCATATGCCTTAATTATGCAGACCCACTTTCAGGGTTACCTTTGGCTCAAGTTGATATGAGGCAACTTCTATCCTGAAAGGTATTTGTTTCTTTACCTTTAAATGTAATGGCTTACCAAAAGGAAATATACCCTTTGCAAGGAGCTGACCTATAACAGGAGGCCTTGCATGGATTTTTATCTCTGTTCTTTAAGCTGCACACCCCTACTCCTCACCCCAACCATAGTATTCTAGAAAATCGCTGGTTAACAAAATTTCAAAGGTGAAACCCGCCCTGGAGATCACTTCTCCTCCCTTTTTCAGATTATAGAACTGCAACCATGTGGGGACAAACCAAGGTCATCACAATACTGATAACTTGGATCTTAGTAGCTGGGGGTTTTCACTCTCATTCACTGCTCTTTCACCTCAAATATGATCTGGGGTGGACTTTTCAAGTTAAAAGAAGGAAGGAGGAAGCCTTCTTCAAGGCCACCTTCAACCATGGATATTGCCCGCATTGTTCCCAAACAGCATACTTTGGCAACCAAGGATTTCGTTAGCTTGTAATTGTGGAACTAGAAAGAACCATCCTCACATGGAGCCTGGACTGCGGAACGACTTGGAATGTTTAAAATATGTAAGAAAGAAAAAAAACACAAAACACGCCATTAGCATCTGCTTTCAATGATTCACCCCAATATAATTCATGGACAGTTCTAATTCTGCTCTCTCACATCTGCGCTTTCAAAACAACCCAGGCCGGCGAGGGGAAACTAGGAAACAAGGGGAGGAAAAGGAAGAGGAAGAGGCCAGCAGGGGTCCCGGGGGCGGGGTGCGTGGCAACACCGGGGAGAGACTACCCGGGAGCCCGCGCGCGAGTCGGGGGCGGCTGCTCTCCGCACCCCACTGTCACTCCGCTCTATTTAGCCCTTTAGTGCTGCTCCCTCCCACCCCAACGCCCCAAGATCGGGATGACAGGGAACAGAGGGGGAATCCCAGGACATTCAGAAAACTACGTTTCGAAAGATCCAGCGTGGGTGGGTGAGCCGGAGGAAGTCAAGCATGTTCAGGGCAAAAAAATCTTCAACCGCCCTCAGCCCTTGGCTCCGCCAGAGTGGAACCCGCACCTCAGCTCCCGGCAAAGGAGGGGAAAGCTGCGCGGGCCTGGAGCCCCGGACTCCGAGGGGCGCGGCCGAGATGTGGGCGGGGCCCGTGCTGCGACTCCTTCGAGGCCCCGCCCGTCGGACCAACCTCCGCCCTGCCATTGGAGGGCGTCGGGGGCGGGTCTGAGGGACACCCCCCTCTCGCCACCGGCCCCCACCCGTCCCCCGCCCGCCTACGTTTTCGGCTCTTCCTGGAGCCTCTGGAGCCAGGAAAGGAAACACCCTGGGCTGCCACAGAGCCCCCTAGATGCTGGAAAGGCAAGGCCCCCCTCCCAGCCCCCCCCCCCCACAACCGGTCTGGTGACATCACTAAGTGGGGCTACGTGGTTCCGTCCCCGGCCGGGGGTCCCGGGCCCCCACCTCTGGGTCTGCGGCTTCCTTGGGACTTGGGGGAAGGGTCCCCATCCTGTGCACACGCTCCGCGCTGCCAAGTGCTGCTGTCAGTGCGCTCCCCTTTAGCCTCTCACTCTCCACAGCTTGGCCCACCCCCTGATTCTGCACTTCCCACCCAGTTCACTATCTGTGCGTCCCCCGGGGCTGAATGAGTTGGCGACCCGGAGAGGGGCGCGCGGGTGGCGTGCTGCCTGAAGAAGTAAATTCGGTTTGCCATCTCCTTAATCCGTTTGCATTTCTACTGATAATTCGATATCTTGTTGTTTTCTCCTGTATTCTTGGAAGATTTTGGAGAGTCGTTTTCGTGTGTGTGTGTGTGTGTTGTGTGTGTGTGTGTGTGTGTGTGTGTGTGTGTTTCTCTTAACGGGCTTAAAGTTGGCCGACGCCTTCTTCAGCATTTCATTAATTAAAGAAGCTAGGATTTAGGCTTTTCTTGGTGTTGAAGAATGGAAGGAAACCAAAGCCTAACGGCGTTTAGAAAGGAAGTAGCCCTGTTTATTTTTCATTCTCAACTCAGGCTGCCGTGGGCAGCACGGGGCGCCAAGCACAGACGCAGCGGCAGGAGCGCTTCGATGCCGCGCAGGCTGCGCCGTCGCAGGCTCTGTGCCCCAGCGTCAAAAGACAGTGCAGGTGTGCGGGGGCTGCGCGTGCCTACGTGAGGTACGTGTGTCGGAGCCCAACCATCCCAAGAGATGCATCAGAAAGAAGCCCGCATACTAGAGATCCCTTCGGAAATTTCCTAATGCTCTGAAAATTAGTCAATCTCTAGTATTCGAAAATCGTCTTTGCAGAGGCTCCGTCCTCCGTGCTCTCCCCACCTCCAAAAACAGGTGTCGCTGTCTGTCTCGAAGAGGTCTCTCGCCGGCCCCGGCCTTCTGAGCTGGTGAAGTTCAGAGGACACACGGTGCATGTATTTCAGGGCCCGCACAGGTGCTGGCCAAACCCCCGAGGCCTGGGCGTGTGCGCGCAATCGCGGGCCGTGTGTGCGGGCGGACACAGAGGGTGCTCGGTTGGGCTCGCGGGCGTGCGCGTGTCTGTGCGTGAGTGTGTGCTCACGCGCTCCGGGCTGCGACCGGAGCTCAGCCGCTGGGTTGGAGAAAAAGAGGGTAGGCAAGTGCAGGGGAAGGCTGCGAATAAGGGGCAGAGGGGCGCGGAGATTCGAATGAATCCAGCTTGTTAGCTACTTCCCCCTCTCCCTCTCCTTTAAATCTCACTGCATCGTAGGGAGGGGGTTGGATTCACTGTGGAGCTGGTGGAGAAGGGGGAGCAGGTTGAAACAATCGAGTGGGCGCGTCAGGTACTCCCTGGCTCCAGGCGGGGAGCGGAGGGGAGCTCCCCCAGCTCTGCGCTGTAAGGGGGCGGGGTTGGGGGCCCCGGGAACTGAGAGGAGACGCGGGTGCCCGCAGGGGTGGGGAATTGGTCACCCCGAGGCAAGGTTTCCTTCGGATCGCAAATTAATTGGAGATATGTGATTAATTCCAGCTTCGGATGACTATAAATGGCGATTTTCTATCAAGGTGTCGCTATTTTTTTTTTAAATCATTCCGTGTCATCCCCCACGTCAGGCCTGCTCGTGGGCGTGCGGCTGTACTTCCTCCGCCCCCTCCTAATGGAGTGAACCATTCCCAGCTCTTCCCCCTCTCTCCTTCAGTCTCTGTGTGTGTGTGAGTCTCTCTCTCTCTCTCTCTCTCTCTCTCTCTCTCTCTCTCTCTCTCTCTCTCTCCCTCCTGCTCCCTCTCTCTCTTCCTTCTCTCCCTCTCTCTCCTCCCTCTGCTTTCCCGGTGCATAAAGTCTCCGTCGCTCCTGGAACTTGTTGGCAATGCCTATTTTTCAGCTTTCCCCCGCGTTCTCTAAACTAACTATTTAAAGGTCTGCGGTCGCAAATGGTTTGACTAAACGTAGGATGGGACTTAAGTTGAACGGCAGATACATTTCACTGATCCTCGCGGTGCAAATAGGTAAGTGGCCGCACAGCCGGACTCGCGCCGGGTGGCCGGAGGCTGCCGGCCGGCCAAGCCCGCGGCATCAAAGGGTCCGACTGGCCCGCAGCCGCCCCGGGGTGCGGAGAAGCCCCAAGCCCCCAAGGGTGGGGGCATCAGTTCCTAGGGACTCGCAAGTCCCGGGTTGGTTTTTCTAAAAAAAAAAAAAAAAAGGAGAGAGACTTCCCAATGTTATCCAGGAAATGTGAGCAACCAGCCGGTTTAGGAGGGGATTTTTCTCCCATTTTTAACGGAGAACACGTCCATTTTTTTTATTCTTCCCTCTCTTGGTTAGACCAGGGTTGGTATGTTCTGGGGCAATGCATTGGTCCTGGCGATGTTGCAAGGTATTATTTTGAAGGGTGGAAAGGTGAATGCAGCAACAAGATGGCTAGGCAGCTAGAACGGGAAAGTTTATGTGCGGAAAGCAGATATTCCGGGGCCCAGACTGCTGCATTTAGAACTTTGTCATACTCCCGCCACCCCACCCCCATACCCTAGCTGCAGCATTTGCACCGGGCACTGCAGACCGGCTGGGGGTCAGATTGAGAAGGATACGGAGCCCCAGGGTAGTATTTTAATGTGCTTATCATTGAGGAGGTTGAATACAGCCAAATAAATGTGGATATAATTTTCTGTAAACATTTGCCTGTTCCTTTCCACATAGGCATCTGTATTTTACATACAGGAAAGGGTTAAAAAGTGTTTGCAATAGGTTATGTTGGGTGTTTGTTATTTTTTGTTTGTGTGTTTGGGGTTGATTACAGATGGATTTATGTAGCCCCCATTTTATGTTAAGGAATGTTGAGTCCTAGTTAGGCTGTCATGGGGTTTTAAAAGTTCACATTTTCCATCCAGAATGAAGTTATGGAAGGGACTACCAGAAAACCCCCTTCTCTCATGCGGGTCAGAGTATTAATTAAGGTGGCTTAAAAGTGAAAGTGAAGCTGATTGTTAAAGAGAATGGGCAAGAGAAAAATAGAAACTCTTCCAACGGGGTTTCTGGTGACAGAATATTATTGACTTCTATCATTTCAGGCTGTAAATTTCTTTGCAGACAAATCCTTGCAGTATTGGGGGAGGGGGGCGGGGAGAGAGCTTTAGGGAATTGGTTTAGGGCAAGAGATAAAATTAATAATATTTTTCTTCATGAGAAATGTGAAGGGGACAGAGTTTGGAGTTATCTGTACAATAAAATGGATTCTTTGCAGTGGATTTTATGCATTTGACATGATTTTGAGTGTCTGGTTTTTTTTGCATGAAACATTATGGGGATTTTAGAGTGTGGGGATGCAGGATGTTGGCATTTTCCTTTAATTCTGAGAAATGACTTGATGTTTTGAATCTGGCTGTTTGAATCTTTGACATTAGTGCAGAGGACTGCAATAAATAAAGAATATTTCTAATTGCAGTCAACCCCTTAAATATTGGGAATAAGTGAATGTGGAATTTTGCAATTAGCCTGCACATGTTTAGAGAGTGGGCAGCAGCACCTATTCTGACATGGGGATTTTATTCGGAGAACGTTTGGTGCTCTGTTTTCCCAGCGGAAAATATCCTAACTGTGTGTTGGGGGTGGGGGGTACAAAAGACAGCAATTGTGCGTGCGGGATGCGCTTGGAACACACTAACCTCAGCCCGAAAACGACCGTTTGTTGGCTGTGGGGTTGAAATTGAGCAAATTTGTTCCCGAATGTCTGCCCTTTCCCGCACCAGAGCCTCTCGATCTTTATTAATTCATGTCTGGGAGCTTTCCCAAATCATTGACATTTGGCAAGAAAAGTGGGGGGTTGGGGAGTGAGGGGGAGGAAAGGGTGGTGAACGCAGATTAAGACCCGGCTGGAGGAAGTTTGGAATGAATGAGAGGTCAAACGAATGAATGAACGGACGGAAAGGAGACGAGGTGCGGACACCCGAGAACGGGGAAGGAGCTGGCCGGCCCGCCCTAGCCTCTCCGAGGTCGGGGTCAGGAACCACCGGGAGGGTCGCGCGGACTGCGCCCTGCACGGGTGCCTCAGCCTGCAAAACACGTCCCGAGCGAGCGCAAGCTCCCGGCCTCCCACAGCCAGCTAGGAACCAAGAAGTCTAGTTTCCAAAAAGGAAATGTTCACGACTTCTTATTTTACACATGCACATACTCACACATGCGCGGTATGGAGGGTCTTCTCCGGCAGAGCCTGGAGAGATAACGTGACCGGAGAGCTTCCCGCCCCCAGCAAAACCCAGTTCCCCTTTAAAATTTTGTCAATGCGTTTTAAGGGCTACTTTTTTTGCTATCGAGTTTTGGGGGTGGAGGTGAAGGGTTAGGAGAGTCGGGGATTTGGTGGGAATGGGTGGAGTGTATTTTATTTCGTTTCTTCGCTGCAAAACTGCCTCTGTGGCGTGCATTATAAAGGACAACGGGTAGGATTTGTTTCATTGTGATCGTGTTCCTGTGAGAACCAACATTCGTTTATTCTCTCTCAGTATTCTACTTGATATTGCAGTCGTGTGGGCTTTTAACATTTCGCGTGACGGGGGGGCAGGGGTTGTTTGTGAAGGTTTACCTACAGCCTGAGCCGAGGTCGAAGTTAACCTTAGCCCCTTCCCCAGAGCTTCCCGTTCCGGATTAGAGAGCGCCAGGCCCGCCTCGCTTCTGCAGCGATTTGCAAACGGCGCTCTGGGAGCCTGCTGCAGGCTCGGTCACCTTCCCCCTCGCCTGCGCCTAGCGGGGCTCCAGGGGACCAGCGGCCAGGGAAGGGGTGGGGTGCGGTCCTCCCCCCAGACATTCGCACACTAGCCGTAGCGGCGTGAACCCTGTCCAGGATGAGGTCGGAGCTCAAGATCTTGGGCATTTTGGGCCAATTTCGATCCTGAGCGGATTCGCCTGTTCTTTCCCCTCCCCTCGCTCCAACAGCGAAGATCTGCGCTTCTTGCACGACCTCCTGGCGCCCGGCGTGTTTTTGGCCTTTCGCCATCGAACGTTTATCCGGGTTCTTTGGCCTTGAATCGGAGAAAAATGGCCCAGGCAGCGCGTCCGCGGTCTGGAGCCTGTCTCTGCCTCCCGCAGGTCTCGCACCGCAGGGCTTGACCGACCTGAGGCCAGGAGCGTGGACCTCTGAGCGGCCTGGGTCTCCCCCCCCCCCCCCCCCCCTCCTCCAGCACCGCGGTCTCCTCCCGCCGCCCCGCTGCTCTCCCCGCCCCCACTCGGGAGGGAGTCGGAGCTGGAGGCCCGGAGCCCCCAGCGGCAGCCACCCTGGCCTCAGCCGCCAGACTGAGCCTGGAGAGGAAAGGTCCCACCCTGCTACTGGCTAGACTGGTGACCATTGGGGGGGGGGGGGGGGGTAAGAGTGTGGGGGAAATTGAGGAAGCAGGGGGCCCAAGGCTCGCGATTTGGCCTCCCCCGAGGTGACGCAGGGTCCCCCGCACAGACACGTTCCTGACTCTGCAGGGCCCAGACGGCCCCGACCACTGCCACCTCGCCAAGTCCCAGGACGCCCAGGGGGCGGCAGGTGCAGGAAGGATCTCGCCGGGAAAACAGAGCGCAGGGTATTCCGGTGGCCGCCGTGGCTCCCAGAGATGTTACTCACTTATTCACTCAGCAGTGTTGCTGGGCGCCCACCAAGGACTGGGGTGCCACGTCCAGGCTTTTCACCTGGCGTAGCGTGAGGTTCAACCGCGTGGCCCCATGCTGTGTCACCTCTACCCCTTCCTCACTCCCGCTCTCCGCGGTGAGACCCCCCGCTGTCCCCTCAGAAACGGCAGATTGCACACCCAGAGCCGGGACCCGGCTTGCTTGGGGAAGTGTCGGCAAACAAGGCGGGAGGGAGCAGAAAGAGGAAAAATAAAATAAAGGAGAAAAGGGAGGTGAGAAGAGTGGACAGTAGAAACGGAACAGACAGAGAGCGAGGTGCGGGAGGAGCTGCAGGACAGGAAGGGCCTCACTGCCCGGCCACCCACACCCGCTCAGACACCACAGCCTGCCGAAGGCGCCTAGCTGGGTGCGGGTCGGTCATTCTGGATCTCATCTTTCACTCGCCTCTAACTCTGGCGCACCCGGGCCAAGCCGCGCGGAGGTGGGGGCAGACGGGCGGCGGGGCTGCCGAGCGGGATCTGGGCGCTGCTGACGGTGTCCCCCTCCTCCCCGCAGCGTACCTGGTGCAGGCCGTGAGAGCAGCGGGCAAGTGCGATGAGGTCTTTAAGGGCTTTTCAAACTGTTTGCTCAAGCTGGGCGAAAGCGTGGCCAACTACCCGCAGGGCCTGGACGACAAGACGAACATCAAGACCATGTGCACGTAAGTGTCCTCTCTGGCCAGCTAGGCTCCTGTTCTGGGGGCGCTGCTGGGGTGGGAGATCCGTACGGACGCGAATTGGCGCATTCTCACCTACTGGCTCCCACCCTCAGGCCTTGGCTGGGCCTGCGCTGCCCCAGGGGACGCTGTAGCCTGGAGCGGGCAGAGGAGGATTGTTCTGTCCAACAGAGGCGTGCTCATCCTCCGAGCAGAAACCAGGGCGAGGGGCAGGGAGAGCTGCTACCAGTTTCTCCCTGTTTGGAGCAGTCTTCCTCAGTCTTTGCTTCTGAATGAGAGGCCTGCCCATACCCTACAAAGAATGGTTTTGGTTTCAGGGGAGGCTTAGGTAATGATAAATTGGCCTACAAGGAAAGTCTCACCTATTTTGTCCATTTCCCCTGATTAAAACCCCCCCTCAAGGACACATCAAGAAATCTGGAGTGCAGGCAGGGGAGCACTGGGCCCCGTTCCTCTTTCTGGAAGGAAGGGTGAGAGAATATTTTGTTTCCTGCCAATGACTTTGCCCAGAAAGAACGTGTTCCGGGCATCCAGTGACTGTTGAGTTGATAGTAATTTGCTAGGTTTAGGCCCTCCATGTTTTTTTGTTTCCCTCCCTTTTTTGGTCTACATGTATTAAAAGGCCAGGGCCGGTAAGGGTCCAAGGAGGACCATGAAAGAGTTCATGGCCAGGCTCAGTGACATTTTAGCTGCTGCAAACCTTAGGAATATCCCTATCCTCTGCAATAACACACACTTTATTTTATTTTTCAAAAACAGATGTGATCCCCCCCCCCCCCCTCATAATGACCCTTTCAATAAAGTCAAGGCAATGGGGTATTCCTTGTACCCCAGAGGTTGGAGTGACCTTTGCTGTACCACCTTTTTTATACTGTGAAGTCCTTCTCTCTAATTCCTGGGGGCGGGGAGGGGGGTGTGTTTATTTAAATTATGAGTAATTAAACAGGGGGCAATTTTGCTACACATTTTCCTAAATATCCAGATACCCACTAGGAGCCACAGCAGCTAAGTAGCTGGTACCTTCCTATCAGGAAAGGGACACATGTTTGGGTCTGGGATGCATACCTACCTATTGTAATTCCAAGTATCTGGTGCTAGGTAAGATTACATCTATACATCATTAAAGGTTAAATATAGATCAGCTCCCAAACGCTCCATCATTTGCCACAACTTGGTTATTCCAAGTTATTTGATTTTTTTTTTTTTTTGCAAGATTTGGTCCAGAAAAATGGAAATGAGGAAGGCCCCTCCCAGAGGTCCCGGGCCACAGCTGGGTTGAGGCTCCCACTGGGTTGGTGCCCTGGGTGCTCCACAACTGTTTCAGTCCCTCCTGGACGGCTGCCCTTCTGACCACCACGCCTCCCTCCAGGAGGGTCTTGTTCACATCTGGGCATGCATAAAGGAAGGAGGGATTTGGACTTCCTTTGGGAGGTGCAGTTATGCAGAGAACTGTCCCTCCACCTCTTAGGTTTCTCAAATCTTGCTATTTTTTTTTTTTTCCATTTGAGGAACCTAGAAGCCCTACACCCCAGGACCCCCAGTTCTTATAAATTAGAGACTCTGGGAGGTCATTAGAGAACACGATGGCCCAAGGCAATCCAACAAGCATTTTAACTTATTTGCCAGAAGATGGTGTGGGAGTGGAAACAAGGATAAATCAGACATAGTGCCTGCCTTCAGCGTGCTGACAGTCCAGGCTAGAGAGCAGAAGGAAGGGATAGGAGACAATGCAACCAAACTGCGAGGTCTGCAGTCACTGGTGACCTGGTCTCAGGGCCCCTTGAGGTGGAAGCCAGCCGGAGTTCCTGAGACTCACAGATCGACCTGCACCGAAAGGAGACAGCGCCCCAGGAATCGATCACGGGTTGGAATTATATTTAGGCTTGGGATCTATTTTGGGTTTTCAGAAGAAAGGGGGACAATAAAGAAGGACAGGTTGGATGAAGGTTGTGGGGGCGGGGCTAAGAACTGAGTCCTGGGGGAAGAAGGCGCTGAGGGAGGTGCCAGGCTCCGGAAGAGGCGGGAAGGGAGGACGGGGAGCCAGGTGTCCCAAAGGTTGGCATCGTGGGGCCCCGTGCCAGCCCTGGAGTCCTGCCCTGGGGGCTGGGCAGTATCCTAAGGCTCATGAGAGGAGGCCTCGCGGGCTCCAAGTCCGAGAAGAAGACTGGGGGCGGGGAGAGAAGAGGTGGGACCAAGTGCGCAAGGGGGAGCACAGAGGTTGGCAAAAGGTAGGTGTCGAAAGCTGGCCTCCGGGGCTCGGGCACCAACACTCCCCGACCCAGGAAGGGGCGAGGCAAGCCGGAGCCTCCTGACAGAATCTGAGCTGGGGGGCTGGAGAGGAGCCACGGAGGACCGAAGCAAGTGAGGATGGGGAAGCAGTGAGGAACTGAACCGAGGAAAACCGAGGGGAGGTGGAAAGGAGGACGACAAAGAAGGCTAGAGGGAAGAAAGGGAAAATAAAAGAACGGGAGACAAAAGGAAGGGAGCGGGGAGAAAGAGGGCGAGGACCGGGGTGGGGAGGGGCCGAATAAGGCGGCGCCTGGAGGGGGAGAGACAGCCGGGGAGGAGGGGTGGGAGGAGAAAGTGAGAAGCCCAGTGGGGAGGGCCGCGCCAGGAGCAAGTAACCCTTCTCGCAAGCTAAGAGGCTTTAATGGGCGGCAGCTTGCAAGGCTTAGCACTGTTTTCCTAGCTTTCCCCGAGGAGGACGAGCAATCTGTTGGCGCAGGCCGAGGTGCCAGCCTGGCGCAGCCGGTGAGGCCCCGGCTCCTGACTGCTGGGTCCCCGCCGGGCACCCGGGAGAGAGACCAAACCCGGAACGGGGAAGCCCTGTCCTCGGGCCGCAGCTGCTAGGGTGGGCCGGGTCCGGCGCCAGGGCGGTGGAGAGGAGGTAGGGAGGGGGCACCCACGGGGGCTGGTGACGCCGAGAGCGCCGGGCGCACTGGCACAGGCCCCGGGTCCTCCCACGCGCCCCAAGTGAACCTGCTTCTTCTGTTTGTTCTGTTCCTCGCCAGATACTGGGAGGATTTCCACAGCTGCACGGTCACAGCCCTTACGGATTGCCAGGAAGGGGCGAAAGATATATGGGATAAACTGAGAAAAGAATCCAAAAACCTCAACATCCAAGGCAGCTTATTCGAACTCTGCGGCAGCGGCAACGGGGCGGCGGGGTCCCTGCTCCCCGCGCTCCCAGTGCTCCTGGCGTCTCTCTCGGCAGCTTTAGCGACCTGGCTTTCCTTCTGACCGCGGGGCCGGCTCCCCCCTCGCCCTCCCACACTCACTCCATGCTCCCGGAAATTGAAAGGAAGATCCATTCGTTCTTTGGGGACCCTGTGATTCTCTGTGATGCTGAAAACACTCATATAGGATTGTGGGAAATCTTGATTCTCTTTGGTTTCGTTTGATCTCTTGTGTTTCATTTGCCAAATGTTACCCATCAGTGAGCAAGCAAGCACAGCCAAAAATCGGACCTCAGCTTTAGTCCCTCTTCACATAAAAAAATAAGAAAATAACAAACCCACCCCATTTTTAAAAATTTTTATTTTTTGGCAAAAGAATCTCAGGAATGGCCCTGGGCCACCTACTATACTAATCATGTTAACACATGACCAATGACGGGCTCCTCCCAACAGGAAAGAGGAGAGGAGAAGGCCAGGGGAATGGATGCAGGAGAGATGTCCACGAGGGAAGCATATGGTGAATAAGTCACGTGCACGTCTTTCTTCCACAGTATCTTGCTTTGATCATTTCCACTGCACATTTCTCCTCAAGAAAAGTGAAAGGACAGGTTGCTGGCTTTGCGCTGTAAGGATGAGAGGCAGAGAGGAAAAGAGCTGGGGAACCTCGGGTTGGAGGAAAAGGCTGCCAGAAGAAGTGCTGCTCGGGTCACTGAGAGGCTCAGCTTTACCTGCTGTTATCGATGCATCTTTCCAAGTCCAAGCCTTTCTTTCCCTCCTCTCTTGTTTTAGCCGTTACACACACAGTAATGCCCCAATATCCACCGGTGTAGACCACAAGGGGGGAGTGTTAAATGTTAACCTAAAATATAGTTTAAAAAGATTTTGACATAGAGAGCCTTGATTTAAAAAAAAGAGAGAGAGAGAGAGATGTAATTTAAAAAGTTTATTATAAATTAAATTCAGCAAAAAAAAAAAGATTTGCTACAAAGTATAGAGAAGTATAAAATAAAGTTATTGTTTGAAATGGGGGTGTTGTCTGTTTTCCTGTCCCAAGCCTGCTTTCTCGGCAGAGCTCTCAGAGGTCCTGAAGGGACATGTGAAGCCGGGTGATAAATCCACCCCTTCCCACGCCGCTCAGTCACCTGTCATTTCAAGCAGACCCCACCCCCCCTCAACTAGGACATTGCTATTTCTCAGAAATTCCGTTTACTCTAAGAAGAGAAATAAACTAAACAGCAGAGATCCTTTCAAGGTAAGGCTTGGGCAAAGTGTGTGCGCTCCTCTGAGAAAGCGCGCGCAGACCGACTGCCAGTGGCCGGACCTCAGCCCCCTTCCCTGCAGGCCGAGCCCTAACCGCGACTCGCCTCTTCCTCTGCGGTGGCCCGGGCAGCGCGCGAAGGAACCGCCATTAAGGGCTCCAACAGAGGGGCCGGGAGGCTGTGGTCACTGGCAGGGATCAGGTGAATCCTTTCATAATTAATATGACAGCTCAGCTGAAACGGCGAGGAGACCGGGCCCTATTGATCAGGCAGCAGCGCTGCTTCCACCTCTCCTATTTATAGGCCCCGCTTGGCCTTACCTCGAAGTAAACATTCGAGAGTGAACAGGAGCTGAGAAACCGGGTCCAGGCCTGCGGGGCTGCGGGCTGGGGGAGGGAGAACCACATGTATGTCTGGGTTCAATGAAATCGAAATCTGATTTCCTGGAGAAGGTGCAGGTGGGAGGAAGCTGCGGGGTGCCCCGGGGTGTGGGGAGGGAAGGAGGGGGCGCGAGTGGAAGGAGGCGGAGGGGGCTGCAGCGGGTTCCCGCGCCTTGGAGCGTGCGCGGGGCTCTGAAATGCAATGCGTAAACAATCGCTAGTGCGAAAGTTCATAAATCAAACCCAGTGGGTCACAACCCAATCTGCATTCCCCCCACGGATTGAATTCCTGCCACACATGTGTCCCAGCGCCCGGAGCGCTGGAGGCTGCCCGGATTCCTAATGGCAGCATACATCACCGCGGCCGCTCCACGCACGCGCCGCGCCCGCAGAAACAGCTCCCCCCGATCCCTCCTCCACCGATCCCCGATTCTCAGTCAAAACCAAAGGAGATCCACGCACCGGGAAACTCTGGTTGTTTTGATCCTTTCGTTGCAGTGATTATTTTCAGTATTTTCCGTCTAAGTATAAACAGGACTATTCTAACCCCAGCTAAACCCTGTAAATCAAGCTAAAATGTTTGAGCCTGTTTTAAATACGAATTATTAAATGGTGGGGCGGAGAACGGGGAGAAAGAGGGAGGGTCTTCTCCCGTCATTTTTGCCAGAATAGCGCGCCGCCTCCCACCGGAATCTCTCCCACCGCAAACTGGGAAGCGCCGGTGCGCACAGCTGGGCCCCTTGTTGGCCAAAGAAAAGGCACGCACCGTCCCCCCGTGTTTCCCGGGGGGCGGCGGGCGGGAGAGACGTCCGCGACCCTGGGAGGACGCCCCTTCCCTCCCAGCGCGATCTTCCCACCCAGAAATCAATCTCCTTCCTCTGCAGCCTGGAGGCGGGGCTGCGGGAGGGCGCAGAGGCGACGAGGGGCGGGGATTGGGAGCGCCTCTCCCCACAGGGTTCTTCTGGAGGAACCCCTTCCTCCGGCGGCTCCAACCGCCTCCCAGGTGGGGTCGCCCCACGGGGAGGGCGCCTCGCTGCCGGGTCCTTCCACACCCCAACTCTGCCCAGTCCCAGATCGCCCGGGGGAGCCTCGAGAAATCAGGCGTCCTGTCTGGGGCTCCCTCGCCCTGCCCCAGGCCGGGGACCGCGCTCACGCGCGCTGGGAGGAAGCCCCAGGATCGCCGGGCAGCCAGTCTCAGAAACGCAGCTGGAGAACTTTTCTTCTTGTGGTGATTGTTTTAGGTTATTATCGCGCCGTCTTCGGCTATAATTTGCTGTTTAATCATGATGACATCTCCGTATGGTAGTTGATGTTATTGTTTTTAAGCAGCAACGCGATAAGCTCAGAGCAATATTAACCAGGTGAACGTGTCCCATCACTGAGAAATTGGGGGGAGGGGGAGCAGGCACCAAGGAAATCATCATACCTGCCTCCGCCCAGGTCGGAGCAGTCTCCAGCTCTGCCCCTGGGGCCTTCTGAGATTGGGGAAGGGCCCCACTTTACTCCATCTTCTGCCGAGTGCGTGGATTCGAAACAGAAATTAATTTGAGTGTAATGTTTGGTTATCCTCTGAGATTGTCCCAGAGGCCAGCTCCATAGTCCCATGAAGAACTCCAGGGCCCTTGGGAGGGGGCTTACAGGGAAGGAGGAGAGGAGAGAGAAGGATGGTGACATGGAAGGTGGGGAGTGGACGGGGGAGGAACAAATCCAGAGCAGAGTTAGCAGAGGGAGATGAGGAAAACTTCCAGCTGGAGGTGGCAGAGCTGTGGACAGGAGGTGGGGGAGGGGGGTGACACTGGAACTGATTCTCATTCAGGACTCTCACAGAAGCAGATGAGCACTAGGACCACCACGTAGATTCTCCTCTGTGGGTCCAGAGGTCCTTTCACTCCAGCCGGAGCCTCCAGGCCACAGGGGCGTCTTGGAGCTGGGCAGTCCCAGCAGAAGCTAGGGGAAATCCGGTGGATGGGCCAGAAGAGGAACCCTTCCCCGGACCCCCCCATACCCACCCTCCCGCACCCTCCTTCCCCCCCAAACTCCATCAAGTCCCAGCAGAGGTGCTTCCCTGAAGGCCTTCAACCATTCTCGCTGTCTCCCACTGTCCATGGCTGGTCCGTGTGGTCCCAGAGGAGCCCATTCTCTGGAACAGTCTGCCAGGGCCCTGTCCCCTGGGACCTGTGGAAAGGTTCACTGCCCCACTGACTCTTCCTCCTCCAACACCCACCAAAGGAAACCAAAGCGATGCTTCTCCACGTTAAAAAATGGCCCCTTCTCCACGTTAAAAAATGAAGCGGGGAGGGCAGAGGGGACCTAAAGGGGGGAGCAGTGTGGACACCAGCTGCATGGCTCCCACAAGACACATGGTTCACTTGGGCCCCAAACTCCAACACCTGGAATAAATAAACTGTGTTCAGTCCCACTGGGGGCAATCTCCCCACTTCTGCCCCACAGGGCAAGGAGGCTAACATTTCTGTCCAGATGGATCCTCTGCCTGTAGAGTGATGACTCAGGAGCCAGAGGATCCTGGTTACCAGCTGCTAAACATGGGTAGGTTACTTAACCCCTCTATATCTCACTTTCTTGTTCTGTAAAAACGGGATAACCATACCTACCTCATCAGGTTGTACTTGTATCAAATGAGACTCCATAGGTAAAGCGCTTTCACACTGTATCCCGCTTACCTGATGTTAGGTATTATTATTATTTCCTACTGCCTCCACACAGGCTCAATGTGATGGCTCTCACTGAAGTCTCTAAATAACCTCTTCCGAATAACCCGGAGCAGAGAACTTCCTTAGGACCTTGGCTATGTTGGGGCAGTTTTTCTGTAGAGTCCAGCAGCTTCAGTTCCTCTTGCGACAGGCTACACAGTGCTCCACCCTGCTCTGGCCTTCTCAGAGGATGCTCTAGATAAGCTTTGAATTAAGTCAGTCATTGGGCAGTGATTGCACCCAGACCCTGCCCAACCCCATCTGGAGCCACAGTCCAGGCCAGACCCTTGGCTTCCATTGCCTGCAACCACCATTCTGGAGTGACTGGGTCCTCGCAGCACTGACCGCATTCCTCCTGGAGCTTCCCCCAGCTGCTCTTCTCCTCCCCCTCCTCCCCACTTATAGTAAATTCCTCTCCCAAATTAAAAAAAAAATGGGTTTATTGTAACCAGTGAAGCAATGCAATGTTACATAGTGGGGGTGGTATTAACCCACGCTGCACTCCTTCCACACCTTTTCCCACGTTCATAAAAACATGTGTTCATAGGGAAGGTGGGCTTTTTTTTGTTTGTTTTTATAAAATTATGATACATATTTCTCTCCTACCAATTCTTCAAAATCAGTAGCTAAACAAATAACTCCTTCTTTTAAATAGTTACACAATGTTTCTCAGATGGCCCACCCATTGATGGACATTTCAGTTTTCCCAGTTTCTTTATTTTTGGGGGGAGGGGAGGGATGGGAAACCTAAATGTCCATCAATGGGTGGAAAATATCGGGTCCTACAAATATTGCTGTAATAAATATTTCTGTTTGAACAACATATGTACTAGTATTTCTTCAATGGAATAGATTTCTCAAAGTTGGATTGCTGAAAAGTATGTATATATGCTTATTTTTTTAAATGTAGGTGTGCTTTCCATTTGAAAAAAAAATTATTGTTGGATACTTTTCCCAAAGAGTGTAGTGCCCACCACCACCTCCCCTGCCGGCCCGTCCCTCCTCCCACTCCCCGCCCTCTTCAGCACTGGTAACCCTTTTTTGGCCTTGTCAACCCAGTAGGTGGCTTTCTGGAAGGCCGGCCTTTCTGGACCCCTCTCCCCACCAGAGCTGGCTGGGGAGGTCCAGCTAGACTGGGGGTTCCCCTCCCCAAAGCATGGACTCTTATGCAAAGTCCGATGTAATTAGTCTTTAAAAACCCTGACATTCACCGCTAATCTAACCCACGAGCCTCCCAGGAGCGAGGCACGGCCGCTGCGGTCTCTGGGAGAGTGATTGTGGTTGGGCGGAGATGGGGCTCCGGGGGTCCCCCACCGCTCCTGCCACATCCATCGAGGCGCTTCCCTGGAGACCAGAATGGCTCCGTGGGTCAGTACCGAGGCTGTGGTCTCCTGGCCCGTCTGCAGTGGAGCTCAAGCAAAGGAAGGAGGCAGCAAAGGAAAAGAAAATCGCAGCCTCCAAAGGCAGGGCAGCAAAGATGGCACCTGAACTATTCTCTCTCTCCCAGTAAGACCCTGGGGCTTCCCGTTCAGAGAGAGTCACTGGGAGGACTGACCATCTGTGGGGACTCGGTGTGCAGGGGTCGGGTTATACTCTAGCTCTTCTCTCTCCCCAGCTTTACTCTCCCTAACTTAAAAAACGAACACTTTTATCGAGCACTTATTACAGTTAGGCATTATGTTAAAGTTTGGTGAACATCACTCCATTTTCTGCACTCGTCTCTGAGGGAGATTGTATTACCCCCACTTTACAGTAAGAAAGGAGTCAGTAACTAGCCCTATATCAGCAGCTCATAAAATGCAGAGATGAAATTTGAGCACTGATCTGTTTCAGGAATCTGTTTAAGACTTCACCTTGCTTGATCTGTTACTATTCTGAGCCCAAAGAGAGATAGCACAAGTTTTAAAAAACAGCAACAAAGAAATGTAAATCCTATAAGCAGAATACAGTAATGGCCTCACTAGATAGCATGTCCTGATCCCTGGAAACTTGAATGTGTTAGTTACATAACAAAGGGGAGTTAAGGTTGCAGATGGAATTAGTTTGCTCATGATCTGACTTTAAAACAGGGAGATTACCTTTAGGGCCCAGTATAATCACAAGGAACCTTAAAAGTGGAAGAGGGAGGCAGTGGAGGTCAGAGTGAGGGGACACAGCCAGGACTGACTTTTGTTGGCTTTGAAGATGGAGGAAAGGGCCCGCAGGAATCTAGGCAGCCTCTAAGCACGGTGGTTCCCAACCTTTTTTGGCCACGCCCCACCTAAGCATCTCTAAAACCCTGATGCTCCCCGCCAGTCCCTCCCCGCCGCCCCTTGACATATAATTCTTATTCAAAAAGTGAACTCTTATTCATGTGGAGGAAGCCTAAAAGGCCATTAACTTAGTCTAAACAAGTTTCCAAAGAACAAGGCATCCATGAAAGAGAAAAATAAAAGAACGAAAGGACCATTGAAGTACTGAGGAAGAAATCGCTAAGAAATTGTTAAAAAATAATAATATAAAGTGATATGAAAAAATAGCAAATAAAGTTTCAAAACATATAGTAGAGAACCGAAATGCATAAATGTCACAATATATATTTATATACTGTATATGAGGCTCCTAGAACCATAAGAAATGCATAAAAATTCACTGTTAATAACTCATTCTCGAATTGCCCCCCCCTTAAAAATCAAAATGCACCCTGATCGGTTTGCTCAGTGGATAGAGCTATGGCCTGCGGACTGAGGGGTCCCTGGTTCAATTCCAGGCAAGGGCATGTACCTTGGTTGCAGGCACATCCCCAGTAGGGGGCGTGCAGGAGACAGCTGATGGATGTTTCTCTCTCATTGATGTTTCTAACTCTCTATCCCTCTCCCTTCCTCTCTGTAATAAAATCAATAAAATACATTTAAAAAAATCAAAATGCCCCCCTGTGGGGCGTGCGCCCCATGTTGGGAACCACTGCTTTAAAAACTGGAGAAGACAAGGAAATGGATTCTTTCCTGGAGTCTTCAGGAAGGAATGAAGCCCAGTGATTTTAGCCCAGTGAAACCCATGCCAGACTTCTGAGCTACAAAACTAACTGCAAGATAATAAATTTGCATTGTTTAAGCCACCAGGTTTGTGGAAATTTGTTATAGTTGCAAATAGAAAAATAATACAAATACTAATTTGAGCTGAGAAACAGATAGATTACAAACATCCAGAGAGCCCCGGTATTCAGGATGGCTTTTTGCTGGGGTCTGCCAAAGGCCCTCCTTTAGTATTTGGGGGGCAGGTGGCAGCTTCATGTCAGCAGAGACAAAGATATTAGGGAATAAATTTCAAGAGACAAACAAACAAAAAAATTATGTTGTTGTTCTACAGTGTGTTGGCATAGAAACTTTAAAAATTATTTTCTCCCCTTTTTTGTGCCCCTTTTGGCTGCAATCACCTCTCATTTGCTTCCTTTCCCTTTAGTAATTTAATAGACATGCAGGTGAGTTGCTTGGTTCTATCCTAGTCGTGGGCCTGCTTGGATATGAAAAGTTCATTGCTACAGTGATAGATGATTTGATGGAACATTCATGAAATGTATCACCAGGTAGTTATTCTTTTGATAAATCACAGCAACTAATATTAGCTACATACCTTATCACCTGGATGAATCATGTGTTGGATTGATTTTTTAATGGTGGTGGTATTTGCAACTTGCACATTACCCAGGACACAAAAGGGAGTGGGTCCAATCTCCATGGAATTCCTGGAATGAATCACTTGCTGTGAGTATTAGAGGGAGGGAAGTGGGTATGAAGAACACAGGAAAAAGTCAAGCCAGACTAACCACAGACAGCCACTGCCTTCTCCAAGGAGAAAACCTCCTTAAAATTGTCTAACCCTGGTAAAGAGGAGAAGGGAGAAAAGGACACACTTGTCCATCTGGGTTAATCAAGTCACAAATTGCTTTGTTTACATGGAGACACCACGGTAGGAGTCTGTTCTTGATTAAGAAGTAAAGAAGGCTAAGCAAGCAAGCTGGTGGGTGATGGCAGACAGGTAATTAGCTTCTGCCTGACTGACAGTCCCATCGCCACAGATGCCAGTTCCATGCTGCCTGGATCTCTCCTTTGCCTCAGAGGGGTCTGCAAGCTTTGTGAAAAGTGGTGCTGGGACCCTCCAGTTCTCTGGGTGCCTCCTCAGGCTTTCACCTGAAATATGTTGAATTGTGTTATCCCCTAGGCAGAGAGAGAAATCCCAAGACAAGTGGTTCATTTAACTCTAGCTAAACACAAATTCTTCCAAACAGGCAGCTTTGAAGGGGATAAAGAGCATCAGGGCATGTGGGAGGCACACCAAGGCCCAGCCTGTGTGCCCGCCAGGCCTCTCTGAGCTTTATCTGGACTCAGTAGAGGTGAGGGGGCTGTCGGGTTCCTATCACCACTCCTCTCACCTTTCACAGAGCAACCTTGGCAATGTGCTTTCTCATGTAGCCATTCTTATGCCCCGCTTTGTGCACATTTTCCTTCTCGTTGGAACATAATGAGGGGGAAAACGGCATATCCTCAATTGCTTTGTTGATAGAACTTGTGTATTTTTTCTCTTTCTAACTAGCCTTTAACACTTTCACAGTTAACAGGAAAAAAAAAATGTCTCTGCCCAAATCTTTATTTTCAGGAATTGCTATAAATTCACATCCAAAATGTATTTATTCATGTATACCCACTTACACCGATATTCATGATTACATATCCTCTAATTCCTATGTTCTCTAATTCATATATGTTTTCTCTAAGACACACAGAGATGCACACAGACTCAAACGCCCACCCACAGGCACTGCACTTGGGACCTTGACTGTTTTCCCTCTGCTTTGCTCTTGGATCTTGCCTCTTATCTACTGAACTAGTAGCCCGTTTGCACGAAGATTCGTGCAATAGACCTTCATTCACCTGGCTGCCTGCACCAGTTTTCTGCCGGCACCAGGGACCCAGGCCTTGGCTGTGGCCACCACCTTCTACCTTCTTTCAGGGTCCCGGCTTGGCCCTGGGCGGTGGCCTTGGGCTCTGGGCTCGGCTGCACCCAGCCGGGTCCCTGCGACCCGATCACAGGAGCGAGCCGACCCCCCAGGTCGGCCCCCTCCTGCGATCGGAGCAGGCACGCGGCTGGCGCCCAAGGCCCGGAAAGCCCCGGGCGGCTTTCGGGGCCTTGGGCTCCGCCGCACCCCAGCTGGGTCCCTGCGACTGGATCGCAGGAGCGAGCCGAACCCCCAGGTCGGCTTGCTCCAGCGATCGGAGCAGGCACCCAGCTGGCGCCCAAGGCCCGGAAAGCCCCGGGCGGCTTTCCAGGCCTTGGGCTCTGCCGCACCCCAGCGTCCCTGCAATGGTTTGTTGGTGGGCGTGGCTTGGTTGGTGGGCGTGGCTTGGGCGTAGCGAAGGTGCCGTCAATTTGCATATTTGTCTATTATAAGGTAAGATTGTCTTTGCCACCTTGTTTCATTCTCCAAATGCTCCTTCCCCTTCACTTACAAACACGCTCAAATCTCTTGTAGACTTAGAGGCAACCTCCTTCCTTTGTCCACCCCACTGTCCCCTCACTGCTGGCCCGTTTCTCCATCAAGCTCCTGGAACAGTGCCCAGCCCAAGGGAGACACTCAGTAAACACTGAAGAACATGTGAATGAAGTTCCCTCCTTCCGTCCTCCGCCATCCTCCCCTCACTGCCCAGCCCCGGCACTGGAGCCCAGGGTCTTCCTTACCAGTTGCAGACACTCTCCTCTCCCTGGCCGCCTCCTTTCACCCCATTTGTATTTTATGGATTCTATTTTTAAATTTACCAAGAATCTATATTCAGTGTAGGAAAATTAGCAACCGCAGGGGATTTCAAAAGAGAGAAATTAAAATAGCCATAAGTTCTTCAATCAGAAATATGCATTTTGGTCTCATTGTTTCTAGTATTAACTCTCTCCTTTCTGCATGGGTGTGAATCATTGCTGAGTGATTCAGGCTTCCTGCTTGGCACTGAAGATTCACCAGGATGTGGTCCCATCTCATTTTGCCAGATTCCTCCCCATGCACAGCCCTCCACACCCCCACCCACCCACTGCAGCCATATTGAACCCCTTGCCCTCCTTGAACTGACACATCCTCTTCCCTATTTAACACCTTTGCCGGCTAAATACCTTGCACTTCCACACACTCACTTCCCTCCACCTGTGGAGATCCTACCCTTTCTTTAAGACCTGTTCAGGTTCAATCTTGCCTGACTCCCTGCTGACCCTCCGGTCATAATTATTGGATTGTGCTTCTGTTGGCCCTTGTCGTTCTTCAGTTTGTATTATAATTAGCGGTCTGTTTATCTGTTTTGTCTTTAAACCACAAGTTTCTTGAGGTCAGGAACTATGTCTCATTAATCTTTGAATCTCCCGCAATGCCTAACACTGTGCCTGATACAGATGTTTAGGAAATAAAGAGCAACTCCAGCCCTTTCTGCCTCACACACATGTAGTTGTACATTCTAATTTTCAAAGGATAAAGAAAGGTTTTGCTGATGCAAACTCTTCTTGGGCTGCTTCTTGATAATGCCTTTTCTCTCCCGGAAACCCCTCCCTGGCAGCCTGGGGGTTCATCCCTGGGAGAATAGAGGCATAAGATCACTGGGTCCATGCTGTGGAGTGCCTTCCGGTGGTCAGAAGCAAAGGGATAAATATACTCAGCAATGATGATACAAGGGAAAGAATAAGTGATAGCTAAAACAGGACGGTGGGAAGAGAAAAGAAGCAATGCCCTTTACTACATCCTTTTCATGCCCCTCAAAACAACTTACTCAACATTTCATTAGTTTGTTATCTTTTTCATAAGCTACAGGAAATCCTGAAAGATTTGTATCTCTCTGCTTTTTCCCTCCTTCTCATTCAACGAACTCTTGAAATCAACAACTTTCCTGTTTCTTTTTTGAAGAAGAGAATTTTCCTTTCCTCATCGTCACTCAGATGATACACTTACCACCTCGTGTAACACAGTGACTAATCCAGTGGCAGCCAGCCTCTGAGTTGGCCTCCAACAATTCTTGACTCCCGGCCCGAATGCCTGTGCATAGTCACTTTGCACAACAAACCTTGGCTGGCCCTGTGTAACCAATGAAACAGGAATGAAGTAATGGTGTGTGACTTCCAAGGCTATGTCATAAAAGGTATTGTAGCTTTCTCTTTGGTCGCCTGGATTACTTTCTTTGGTGGAAGTCAGTTACCATCCATGAAGACACTTAAGCAGCCCTATGGAGAAGCCAATGTAGAAATAAATGTGTCCTCCTGCCAACAGACATCATTGACTTGCTAGCTACAAGTGAGCTACCTTAAAAAGTAGATTCTTTCACATGGAAGCATGGAACAGATTGTGGAATCTCAGAGGGAAGACATGGGAGGGCGAGTGGGTGTGAAGTGATCAACCAAAGAACTTGTATGCATAACCCATGGACACAGACAATAGGGTGGTGAAGGCCTGGGGCCGAGGGCAGGGGGCAGGCAAGAAGAGGTTAAGCGGGGGAGGAACATATGCAATACTTTCAACAATAAAGTGTGTTTTTGTGTGTGTGTGTGTGTGTGTGTGTGTGTGTGTGTGTGTGTGTTTAAGTAGATCCTCTTGCTACAAACTGCAGATGATTGCAGCCCCAGCTGAAACCTGACTGCAACTTCATGGAGATTCTGAGCCAGGACCACCCAGCCAGCTGCTCTCAAATGCCTTATCCACAGAAACCATGAGAGATAAAAAATGATTATTATCATTTAAGGAGGATTTGTTATTTAGTAATAGATAGCTAATAAAATGAATCTGGTATTTGCTTTTGTTTTATTCTTCAGCATTTGTTCATTTGTCCATAAGTTCACATGATAGGTTTTGTTTGTGAGACATAAACAAAAAATGACTTTATTTAACTATTGTATAGTGAATAACAAAATATTTTAAGGGGAGTTTTGAGTATCTAAATACTTTAAACTGTGATTACTATTAAGTGGTTTGGGAATATATAAATAAATATCCAAACAGAAAAATAGAAAACAGTGTAGGTATTTCAAACAGAAGTAACTTAATACAAGGAATAAATTAAAATGTGTTAGACAGTCTAGAAGAGTAAAGAGAAGTAATTTTACCCAAAGATTAGTAGGAAACCATTGCAATGCTTAGTTCTGAAGGAGCAAAAGGGAAAATGGCTACCCAGAGCCTATGACTGCAGTGACACTGAAACTAGAGACAGCCCAGAAGTTGAAGGGGAAATACTTGCTCAACTTTAATCTCCTGCTAAAGCCTCCCATTGGCAGAAACTAACAGGAAGCAGTGGGCAAAGGTGTCTGGGAAATGTAGTTTGCAAGCTTCCTGTTCTGCAAAAGGGCAATGAGAAGCTGAGAGCTAATAGATATTAGTTGTCACTGGGAATAATAACAGAGATAATGGAAATAAAGATGTGCATATGTGACAAAGCTTTACTAAAAAATAAAATATCCAACAGCTGGTGTGGCATAATGGTTGAGCGTCAACCTATGAACTAGGAGGTCACAGTTTGATTCCTGGTCAGGGCACATGCCCAGGTTGCTAGCTCTATACCTAGTAGGGGGCATGCAGAAGGCAGCTGATAGATTATTATCTTTCTTCATTGATGTTTCTATCTCTCTCTCCCTGTCCCTTCCTCTCTGGAATCAATAAAAACGTATTTTAAAAAATAAAATAAAATAAAATAAAATACTGAGCATATGGTAGTGGTTTGTGGTTAGAGAAAAAGTCAGAAAAATTCAGGTGCTCTCACATTCATCTTTCAAGATATATTTCAGCCCTGGCTGGTATGGCTCTTTTGGTTGGAGCATCATCCTATACACTGAAAGGTTGTGCATTGATTCCTGTTTAGGTTATGGATCCGATTATCAGGGTGAGAAGGAGAAGGCAACCTATGGATATTTCTCTTCCCCCCTCTCTAAAATTAAGTCCTCAAGTGAGGATTTTAAAAAAAAAGACATTCCAGTAGCTATAGGTTTAAAACTTGAAATTCTTTAAAAGAGCTGCCACACAAAAACCCTTTTATTAACTATAGAAGAGCACACTGTTCCAACTGTTTCCATTGTTAACTCATTTACTATCTCCACCCCTGCCGCATCTCCGTAAAGTTGGACCTACTGTGATCCTTTCTACTGGTGAGTAAACTCAATCTCAGAGGAACTAAGTCACAAATATCAGAGGAGTCAGGGTTCCAACATGGTAGCCTGGCTTCTCAGGTCTATGCTTAACCATTCCACTGTATTACTCCTCGTGCTTCCATCACTTCACCTGAAATCTGGGAGCTACTTGTTTCTGGTTGTACTGATGCCCCAAATATTCAGATTGACCATATTCAAAGGAACAAAAGACAAGATCTGTAAAAAAGAAAACCCAACCACTGGGCTATGGGGCTAAGTTTGTCCAAATGTTGCCTCTTCTATAGTGCAACCTATGAATTATTATATAACTAATGTCCTGGTGCATGAAATTCATGCACGAAGGGGGGGTCCCTCAGCCCAGCCTGCACCCTCTCCAATCTGGGACCGCACTGGGGATGTCCGACGGCCAGTTTAGGCCAGATCCCACAGGCAGTCAGACATCCCTCTCGCAATCCCTCTTGCAATCCGGGACCACTGGCTCCTAACCGCTCACCTGCCTGCCTGCCTGATTGCCCCTAACCACTCTGCCGGTCGGCCTGCTCACCCCCAACTGCCCCCCCCCCCTGGCCTGCTCACCCCCAACTGCCCCCCCCCGCTGGCCTGCTTGCAACTGCCTCCCCTGCTGGCCTGCTCACCCCCAACTGCCCTCCCCTCTTGGCTTGATCTCCCCTAACTGCCTCTGCCTCAGCCCCGCCACCATGGCTTTGTCTGGAAGGATGTCTGGAAGGTCTCCCAGAAGGTGTCCTGGTCTAACTAGCATTATTACCCTTTTATTAGTATAGATTAGAAAGACCACAGTTATTGAATTATCTGGAGCTCTTGTTCTGAGTTTCTCTGACAGATCTTCTTTAGTCTGGAAATATCCAACCCAAGCATAAAGGAGGGTTAATAATCAGTACCCAGGGAGGGTCTATGAATAGGAGGCCATGTACTGGGTAGTGATGCAAGTCCATGCAGAACACTAAACATGGGATGTTGTTTTCTGCCAGCCTGTATCCATGCAAAAACCTGACGCTGATATTTCAACAAGCTTTCCTCTGCTTTTCCCTTTCCATGGAGAGGCAGAGAGGAGGACGAGATTGGTTCTTCAGAAATTTCATTGCAGCATCTATGACAACTTTAGTTTTTCATGTTTAGGGGATTTATCTTGTTTTTAATAGCTGGTGACTTGTACCATTTTGAAATAATTAGTGACATGCTCATCATATCTGGAGATAGACTAGACTAAATAGAGGGAAGACCCACTGGTGGAACATGTCATGTAATAGCACCAGAACATTCTACCAACTACCATTATTTTCTGAAGATGCTATTTCTTTCTTGGAGACCACATGCTCGTCCTACCTGTTAGGTCCAGCAGCTTTTAGAAGGAGCAGAAGGACAGCAGTGGAATGCATGGATTCTCAAACAATGTTAGGTTGTAGATAGCAGTCCGTGAGTCCAGCTGAGTGTAATGCCAGGAGCACCAACACTTCTGAACTAATGCAAACGGCCTGTGGAGTGTGGAAGGGCAGGCTCCACTTGACCAGGAGCTGTGGCCAGGCTCTAGGGTCCCTGTGTGTTGGATTGCACTGTACAAGTAGCCAAAATGAACCTAATTGTTGACTTCTAGGAGGGACAACAGTGAGGTGGAAACTTACAAAGGATTACATAGATGAAACTTTTGCCTCTACTGTAGTGCAACCCATGAATTATTTTATAATTAGAAAGATCATAGTTATTGAATTATCTGGTGCTCTTGTTCTGAGTTCCCATGCAGTTTATGAAAAAAAAAAAGTTCATTGTCTTATTGCTCCCCTTTGCCTCTCAGCCAGGGGAGAAAAATTGGGTAAAAGGAAAAAAGAAAAATGACCTATTATTTTGATAGCCACATGCCTGTGTGTGATTATGAATGGACACATGAGGAAAGAACAATTAATACAAAAAAAGTCTTTCTCAAAAAATAAGTGCCTTATTTAAAAGAATATGTGTGTCTTTCTTTGTAAGTACAGAGCTGCTACCAAAAAAAAAAAAAAAAAAAAAAAAAAACCCAACCATCTTTGCCACTGCCCTGCATCCCAGCAGGAATGAGCCATCTTTGCTTGCTCAAAGGACATGCAGCGTCTAAACTCTTCCCTCTAAACATTCCAATCAAGGTGGTAACTCCAAAGCACACACTTGCATGTCCCAGAGCAGCCTTTGTAGTCCGTCTCTCTCCCTTCAGGTTCTTCTTACACTATAACTGTCAGCATAAGAGCTCCAGGAGCTCACTGATACAGACACGGAACCCGGTGCAACATTATGAAATGGGGTGAAAAACGCAGTCACAGATGCATGTCTGCCACAGCAAAGCAAAGCAAATAGAGGGAGGACCCCTCAGGCTTTGGATCGTCACCATTTCTACAAAATGTATGTCTCTACTCTACCCAACATCTGCCTTGTTTTCTGACCTCACTTCCTATCAGCTCTTTCTCTGCCCCGGATGTCACAAGCTTATCAGTTTAATGTCTCTGTACTCATATTTTCCTCTGCCTCTCCTCAAAAACCTTTGCATGAAAGGTCCCTTCCTGTCATTTAGTTTCAACTTCAATATCACCTCTTCAGAGATATCTTCTCTGATCTTCCACTGCAAAATGATAGCCACCCTCTCTTGAAACTCTCCAAAGTAAACGATTGCATTGCCTGGTTGTGTTTTATTTATAGCACTTAACATTTGGACAATTTAATAAATTCCTGTCTAACACGGTTGTATCATCTAAGCTTCGATGTTCCAGGAAAAGCTGTGCCCTGGTCTTTGGGCACACAGATATTCTGCGTAGTTCTTTCCCTCTCAAAGATCCTGCACTTCACCTGAGCCCTCCCCTCTGCTCCCAGCCCTGCATTTGCTTCTCTACAGTTCAACATCTAGATTTTATATTTACCACTCAGCTCACAGCTCAGTCTCTCTTGGTTTTAACAGAAGGCAGGTCTCAACATAACATGGAGTGATGAGTACTGGGCACTCTCCAGAGAATCAGGTGTGGGCTCCCTGGGACCTGCACGGACAGTAATTGACTGACAATAGTGGGCTGGCCTTGTCTCCCCTGGGTGAGCTTGGTGCTAGGGGCACAGCTGGGTGTCTGACCACCATGGGGGTTGGATGACTGCACCCTACCCACAGTAAAATCCCCCAGAAATCAATGTCTCATTGTAGTAGAATGGTCCAGACTATGCTCAGCCTAAATTTCCATGGGCCCAGGGCCCCTATCCAGCTGTCATCAACACAAACACAGAGAATGTCAAGGGTAAGGTGGTACTTATATATTAACTAGAGGCCCGTGCACTTGCGGTGGGGGGGAGGGGGTGTTCCTCAGCCTGTCCTGCACCCTCTCAGGGATCAGGCCTAAGCCAGAAGTCAGACATCCCTCTCACAGTCTGGGGCTCTCGCTGTCTGGGACCCCTCGCTCCTTATTGCTGGCCTGCAGTGGAGGCAGGAGAGGCTCCCTCCACTGCTGCTGCACTCGCCAGCCCTGAGCCCAGCTTCTGGCTGAGCGGTGCTCCCCCTGTGGGAATGCACTGACCACCAGGGGGCATCTCCTGCATTGAGTGTCTGCCCCCTGGTCATCAGTGCGGGTCATAGCGACTGGTCGTTCTGCCATTCGGTCTATTTGCATATTAGGGTTTTATTATATAGGATAATAACTTTGTGCATAGAAGAGGTCAATGGGGGGGGGTAAGAAGAGCATATGTAATACTTTCAATAATAAAAATTTAAAAAAATAACTGGAAATCACACTATCTTGGAAATAACTAAAAGAATTATTTTTTAACAAATGTCATTCCAATGAGGGATCTCTCTTTTTTTAAAAAAAAACAAACAAACATTTTATTGATTTTTAGAGAGAAAGGAAAAGAGAGGGGGAGAGAAAGAAAAACATGGATGTAAGAGCAGAACATCCATCGGCTGCCTCCTGCATGCCCCCTATTAGGAGTCAAGCCCACAACCTGGTCATGTGCCCTGATGAGTAATGGAACTGGCAACCTTTTGATGCACTGGACCAAGTGATGGATCTCTTTTTAATATAACAAACTGCCACTTTCCTAACTAAAATCAAGCCCTGTCCCTTCAGAGTTGGCAGTGAAGGGGTAATTTCCACATGAGGGAGACCTCATCTACTTGACTTTGTTCCCAGAGATTCACTATTCCTGTGTGGGTTTCTGGGAAAGTGTTTCGGCCACAACCTGGCCTGAGGTGGTGAGGGAAGCTGCCTCCTGGGGAGTTCTCAGCCTTGGCCACACTTCATAATCTCCTGGAGAATGTTGTATTTGATTTTTCAAAATGCAGGTCAGCCTGGCCTAGGCCCTATCCTTGTATTACTGAATCCCGTGCTAGTCATAGACTTAGCAAATGATTCTGGGCTAGAGCCAGGGTTGAGGTTGATGCTCGCTTAAATGTGCAGATACAGCTCTTTAGCTCATCCCTTAGTTTCCATTAAACAGTATGGACAAAACAAGATCAAGATCTTTTTTAAAAGATGTTATGATAAACCTGGGAAGAGGAACGTGAACACAGAGAGTAACATCCAAATAGATGAGCAGGAGTTCAACTTACAGCACCAGTTTGAAAGGGCAGTGATTTAGAAAGAAGCTGTTAAAGTTAAAACACAAGAGAAGTTTCCACAGTCAAAAAGTTTGGGGCCCTCACTTACTTGCTCCCAGTCTTGGCGCCACGATGTGCATTGCATTTTGAAGTCTTCCAAAAGTCCTCAGTAAAGACATGCATTGAATTTGCTCAACCCATAGTTTCCTAAACGTGTGCCACTGCTGAAACCCTACAACCAGAGACACCGGGAAGCACTGTGAGATTCAAAGCCCACAACCACAGCGCAGGGAGTGCTTGCTCAGTTTCACGGTCCCACTTGGCCCAGGTGGAGTTTCTGTTGCCTAAGGAGCTAGCTTCCTTCTCTTTGAGCTGATCATTCTCTTCTGAAAAAGCCCATCCCTAAACCTAGGGCCACTCCACCAGCCACCAAATCAGAATTGAATAAAACAAAACTCTCTTCAATAGATATGCACATACAGTAACAATGAGGTCTTTGTCTTAAAATATAAAACAGTGCAGTTATTTGTTCATCTAGAAGAGAAGAAAGTAAGCCCATATAAACTGCCTCTTCCTGGCCGGCCAGCAGCTCACCAGCCTGTGACTGCATGGCGTGTGACTGAGGGTAGTCCAGCTTCTTGGCAAAATGCGGCAGGAGGCAGTTTCTCTAAGACAACCTCTCAGTTCTCCCCTCCTCCCACCTAGAAATGACTGCCCCATTGGAAAGCACCTCTCCTGAGTTCTCTTCTGGTCCTCTTCCCAGAGGGAGCTGAAATCCTGATACAGGGCAGAGATCAGAGAAAGACCAAGTTCAAACAGGGAGGAAAAGATGCTCCCTGAGGCTATTGGGTGAGGACATTGGAGGAGGAGAGGATATGTGCTTCTAGGGTCTCTAATTGAAATGTGAAACACTTCCCCCCAGAGATCAGGGATTCCCAATCAGGGGCAATTTTCTCCCAGGACACATTTGCAATGTCTGGAGTCATTGTTGATTGTCACACCTGGGGAAGGAGTGCTACTGAAATCTAGTGGGCAGGGATGCTGCTAAAGATCCTACAATGCTCAGGACAGCCCCACCACAAAGAATTATCTATCCTAAAATGGGTGGAGGTGGAGAAACTCTGCCCAGGTGGAGAAACTCTGCCATGGACCAATGATGTCTTGGGTAATTTGGTTGGTAATTTGGTAATTTTATTAATAGCTCAGGCATTGTGGCTTAAATAGGTTTTATAGGTTGACATTATCTTGCTTAACAGCATCTCTACAAGATAGTGTATTTTAAACTCCACTTAGTCAAATAACAGCAATTATCTGGCTCACACATAGTAGGTTCATTTTCTTCATGAAATAAAACCTTTTAAATATTTTTTTTTATTAATTTCAGAGAGAAAGAGAGAGGGGAGAGAGAGATAGAAACATCAATGATGAGAATAATTGATCGGCTGCTTCCTGCACACCCCACCCCCACCCCCACTGAGTATCCAGCCTGCAACCCTGGCATGTGCCCTGACTAGGAATCCAACCGTGACCTTCTGGTTCACAGGTCAATGCTCATCCATTGAGCCACACCGGCTGGGCTGAAGTAAAACCTTTTAAATTTGTTTGTTTAATTGCTGGCTATCTGCCCCAACTAGGATATAAGCTACTAGAACATTGCCTGATTTAGAGTAGACAAGTAATATTCACTGAATTAATAATTTAGGCAGTTGGGGACTACTTGGTTGTTCTTCTAAGCAAAGGCCATCTCTGGCATGTTCCCGCACTTACAGTACCTGGCCAGGATCTTTGTGTCTGAAAGAGATTCAATACTGATTGCTGAGTGCATGGATGAATGAATGTGAATGAAGGGATGTGCAAACAGTATTAATCTATCTGTGTCCTGCTGTGAAAAGTGCTATTTAAGAGAATATTTGCAAATACCTGTTGAGTGTGCTGCTCCATGCTCCATATTCTCATTAGAACTTTCTCTCAGGGAGGCAGGTGAAGAGTGTAAACTGAGTGCACAAGACACTGGTTCTTAGCAGAACTCAAGCCCAAACCCAGAAAGTGATTCCTTCTCTCCCTTCCAAACCACTTTCTAAGAATGTTTTGGCTTTCTTCCATCGAAAGATAAATGCCTCATGTGGTGTAAGTTAGTAATACAGGGAATCTGATGACTCAAACGTCTTTGAGTAGGCAAAAAGAAAAAGAAAAAGAAAAGGCTTTGCGACACAGTCTTCTCTTTCCTATTCTTTTTTTAAACATATATTTTTACTGATTTTAGAGAGGAAGGGAGAGATAGAAACATCAATGAGGAGAGAGAATCATTGATCGGCTGCCTTCTGCACGCCCCCTACTGGGGATTGAGCCCACAACCTGGGCATGTGCCTTTGACCAGAATTGAACCCGGCATGCTTTAGTCCACAGGCCAATGCTCTATCCACGGAGCCAAACCTGCTAGGGTCTCTTTTCTAGTCTTTCTACGGGTAACATGTTGATTTTTTAGCTTAATTTTTCAATTACAGTTAACATTTCATATTATTTTATACTAGAGGCCCAGTGCATGAATTCATGCATGGGTGGGGTCCCTCGCAGTGGCCTGTGGGGATCAGGCCCCAGCTCACACCCCCAGGCTCGCAGCCCCACAGCCCCACCTGGCATCCTGCTGTGGCCTGGCACCGCCCCCTCACCTGCTCCACCATTTCACCTGTGGGGCAATCTCAGGCAGGCCCCCCTGCCCAGCTCCCTCAGCATGTGGGAGCCAGGTGGTGGCCCCGCCCGCTGCTGCCACTGCTGGTCACCGTCTGTGGGGCAATCGGCAGGACGATTGGGCCCCCGCTTGCACCTGCCTTGGCCTGGCACTGCCCACTCACCTGCTCCACCATCCTGCCACAGTCCTGCTCTCATCGGGACCCATAGGGGCTGATAGTGCCTCCACTGCCACCCGCTGCCAGCACCGCATCACCGAGCCATGTACCGTGCTGCCCCCTGATGGTCAGCGCAAGTCATAGCCAGTGGTTGAACTTCCTGTCTAACTCCCAGTGGAGGAGACAATTTGCATATTAGGCTTTATTATATAGGATTAGTTTCAGGTGTGCAGTATAGTGGTTAGACAATCATATAGTTTACAAAGTGATCTCCCTGATAATTTAAGTACCCATCTGGCATCACACATATATTACAATATTATTGACTATATTCCCTATGCTGTACTTAACATCCCTGTGACTATTTTGTTACTATTAATTAGTACTTCTTAATCCCTTTACCTTTTTCACCCAGCCCCCATACACTCTTCCATCTGGCAACCATCAATTTGTCCTCTGTATTTATGAGTCTGTTTATTTTGTTTGTTCACTCATTTTGTTCTTTAGATTCCACATATAAGTGAAATCATAGTGTGTTTGTCTTTCACTCTCTGACTTATTTCACTTAGCATAATACCCTTTAACTCCATCCATGTGGTTGCAAATGATAAGATTTCATTTTTTTTTTTTATGGCCGAGTAACATTCCATTATGTAAACGTGCCACTGCATTTTTATCCACTCATCTACTGGTGGGCTCTTGGGTGGCTTCCTTACCTTGGCTATTCTAAATAATGCTACAGTAAACATAGGGGTGCATATATCTTTTCAAATTCGTGTTTTGGGTTCTTTGGATATATATATGCAGAAGTGGAATCATTCGGTCATAAAGCAGTTCCATTTTTAATTTACTGAGGAACTTCCACACTGCTTTCCATAGTGGCGGTGCCAATTTGCATTCCCACCAACAGTTTGTGAGGGCTCCCTTTCCTCCACATCCTTGCTGGCACTTGTTTGTTGATAGCCGTTTTGACAGGTGTGAGGTGACATCTCATTGTGGTTTTAATGTGCATTTCTCTGAGGATTAGTTATGTTGGTCATCTTTTCATATGTCTATTCACCATCTGTATGTCCTCTTTGGAGAAATGTCTATTCAGATCCTTAGTCCATTTCTTAATTGGACTTTTGGTTTGTTCTTGGTGTTGAGTTGTCTTTATAAATTTTGAATATTGACCCTTTATTGGCTGTATCATTGGCAAATAAGTTCTTCCAATCAGTAGGTTGTCTTTTCGTTGTGTTGATGGTTTCCTTTGCTGTGCAAAAACCTTTTTGTTTTATGTAGTTTTGTTTCTTTATTTTGTTTCCCTTGCCTGATGAGATATAGCAGAAAAGAAGTATTGCTAAGGAAAATGGCAGAGTTTATTTCCTATGCTTTCTTCTTGGAGTTTTATGGTCTTGAGTCTTACATTTAAGTCTTTATTTTGAGTTTATTCTTGTATGTGGTGTATGTTGGTGGTCTAGTTTCATTTTTTTTTTTTTTTGCATGTATCTGTCCAATTTTCCCAGCACCATTTATTGAAGAGACTGTCTTTACTCCACTGTATGTTCTTGCCTCTTTTGTTGTATATTAATTGCCCTATAGGTGTGGGTTTATTTCTGGACTCTCTATTCTGTTTCATTGATCTGTGTGTCTGTTTTTATGCTAGTACCATGATGGTTTGATTACTGTAGCCTTGTAGTATAGTTTGATATTGGTAGCATTATACCTCCAACTTTTTTTCTTCTTTCTCAAGATCACTTTGACTATTAGGGGTCTTTTGTGTTTTCATATAAATCTTGGAATTATTTTTTTCTAGTTCAGTGAAAAAACACCATTAGTATTTTGATAGGGATTACATTGAATGTGTGGATTGCTTTGGGAAGTATGAACATTTTAAAGATGTAAATTCTTTGTTTATGAGCATGAAATGCTTCCATTTATTTGCATCTTCTTCAATCTCTTTCTTCAATGTCTTATAATTTTCTGAGTACAGATCTTTTACCTCCTTGGTTAAATTTATTCTTAGGTATCTTTTGATGCAATTGTAAATGGGATTGTTTTCTTAGTTTCTCTTTCTGATAGTTCATTGTTGGTATATAAAAATGCAACCAATTTTGAATATTTATTTTATATCTACTTTACTGAATTGATATTTCAGTTCTAGGAGTTTTTTGGTAGAATCTAATATGTTGTATTTAAGAGCAGTTAAAACTTCATAAACTTCCTTTCCAGAGTGCTGGATCAGTGCCAAGCATTATTATCATGCTGTAGTTTCCCAATTACTCTCCTGTGAGCAGTAATTCAGCCTTATTTTTTTCTCTGTGATAAACCTTTGCATGATTAGCCAGTCTGCAATTAGGAATTATAGTCACCTTGGAAGTTCCAGCAAAGAAAAAGTCAACAGCTTCAGATGAGAACTGAAAACAAGAGTGAAAAAAAATTTGCAAAATTTTCCAATAATGTCTCTCATAGCATCCCCCACCCCCCGCACCCCGCCTAAGCCAGGATAGAACACAGAATCATGCATTGTATCTAGGGTCATGTCTCTTTAGTCTCCTCTAAACTCAAATACAACAGGTCCTTGAATAATGTTGTTTCATTCAATGTCATTTGTTTAATGCTGATGAGATGCTGTAGAAACTTAATCCTTATTTATATAAAGTAGACTATGGGAGAATTGGCTTTCTTATACAGTACATCATTTTGCTTAAGGTCAAAGAAACTGTCGACATTAAGTGAGAACTTACTGTAATTGCACTCTCAAGGTACATCAGTGTGGTTAATTGGAAGGATTTTAATAATTGTTTTTGCACATGAAATTAAGAGTTTTCAAATGCATCATTAGTAATGCACTATTTTACTCTTAAGATAATATTTATTTATACATCAACTGATAATGGAGTTTCAACATATAAAGCACATAAGAAGACTTCACCCTGAGTTACATTCAGAGTGCTTGCTTCTATTTGGCTATTCAGATATAGTCTAATGCATCCTACTTGTGTTGTTATGCTGATTACATGTGATAGCCTAGGTACTCACATACTTACTGATCATACACAAGGACAGGAATGTCAGAAATGACACAAAGGTTGGCATTCATTTATTTGGCCTTCTGAAGACCAAGGCCAAAGCCAAATAATAGATTTTGGTTAAGATGGAGGTTGTAGCCAATTTTCGTGCATATACAATGTGTCTGTCAGCGGTGGGTTTATGTGAAGCTAAGACAGTTTAAGCTAGGACCCTACCTGGGAGCTAGCTGGGAGGCCCTAGCAATGTGTTCATATGGTGTATTCAGCTCCTCACATGCCCATCCCACATCCCTCGGTCCGTCTTTTATTCCAGCAATACTGAGGCAATTGCCTTCATGCAGGTGAGTGGGCAAGCACCACATATCTTTTTCTGCTTTAGGGCTTCTCTGACTTCAAAGTGAGGGGAGTTTGGGAGAACCCCACCAGTACTCACACACATACAGTTTGGAAGTGTGAGAAAATGAACTCTCCAGAAGTGGACGATGGGAAGCTGGTGAGGTATATATTCACCTCTTCCCTTCCTTGGGTGGATGATTCTGAGAAACATTCTACATAGGTTCTCAAAATGTCCCAGTAGCATTGAAGTGTATTTGCCCTCAAAGGTGACAAAATTAAGAACTCATTCTTGCAAGGATCCAGGAAAAGAGAGCAAAATATAAATCAGTCTAAAGAAAATTATGATAGAAAGTTAAAAGACATATTCATCTATGAGAGCTCAAGTAGAGAGGAGAGGAAAAGGGGAAATCATTGAAGACATAAGAGAAGAAAGTTTCCCTGTCTGAAGAAAAGCATGAGTTTTCAGATTGAAAGATCCTTTCCAGTGAATTCTCCAAAGAGAAGACAGCCAGTTACCTAAATAAAAAGAGAAACAAATTGGTACCATATTTTCCATGGCAATGCCATTGCTACAAGACAACATGGCAATATTTCTATCATGCTGCAGGTGAAGTCCTTTAATAGAAATCCTTTCTGGCAGAGCAATCTTCCCGATTTTTCCCTGCTGGTTGCTGTGGAGGTGTGCAACCACGTTTAGTTCTGCTTTCTATTCTCCCAGCTCCCTACACCAGCACACCTCTCCTCAGAAGGCATTTTATTTTCTTAGGAGTGTGATTCTCAGCTTTCAGCCTAGACTTAAACACATGCTTTGGTTACACAACCCAAGAGAGAGTGGGTGCTGTACCATCATCTCATTTCTAATGCACTTATATTTGTCACCTTAAGGACTGGCTCCTGGCTCTTTCCTTCCACTTCCATTTGTTCTCTCTGAGCTTGGAATTTTTCTGGATTGGTTCCTCTCTCAGAGGTGCTTTGGGCTATGGTCTTCTGGTCACAGCTGCTACAAATCTGTTTTATCTATTTTCTATTGTTTCCCCTTGGAATGTCTCAACATTTCTGGTCTTTTGATGATAGCTTCATTTTGTGTTTTCCTTGGTTGTTGTAAATTTATGCTTTTTAAAATGTAGCTTTTTTAATTCAATAGATTCAGGATTGGAGGGAAGGTGAAACCTTGAGTTCAGTTTGTCATCTTGATGCAGTATCATTTATGAGTATGTATATGTATGTGTGTGTGTGTGTGTGTGTGTGTGTGTGTGTGTATGTATGTATATAGATATATATTAGAGGCCCGGTGCATGAAATTCATGCACGGGGGGTGGGGGGAAGTGTCTCTTAGCCCAGCCTGCAACCTCTCCAATCTGGGAACCCTCGAGGAATGTCTGACTGTCCATTTAGGCCCAATCCTACTGGGATTGGGCCTAAATGGACAGTCAGACTTCCCTCTCACCATCCAGGACTGCTGGCTCCCAACCGCTTGTCTGCCTGCCTGCCTGATTGCCCCTAACCGCTTCTGCCTACCAACCTGATCACCCCTAACCACTCCCCTGCCAGCCTGATCAATGCCTAACTGCTCCCCTGCCAGCCCAATTACTGCCCTCCCCTGCAGGCCTGATTGCCTCCAACTGACCTCCCTTGCAGGCCTGGTCCCTCCCAACTGCCCTCCACTGCTGGCCTGGTCCCCCACAGCTGCCCTCTCCTGCAGGCCTGGTCCACCCTAACTGCCCTCTCCTGCAGGCCTGGTTGCCCCTAACTGCCCTCCCTTGCTGGACTGGTTGCCCCCAACTGTCCTCCCCTGCAGGTCTGGTCTACCCCAACTGCCCTCCCCTGCAGGCCTTGTCCCTCCCAACTGCCTTCTCCTGCAGGCCTGCCCCCCCCCCCCAACTGCCTTCCTCTGCTGGCCCAGTAACCCATTACTTCCCTCCCCTGCAGGTCTGATTGGCCCCAACTGCCCTCCCTTGCAGGCCTGGTCCCTCACAATTGCCCTCCCCTGCTGGCCATCTTGTGGTGGCCATCTTGCGTCCACATGGGGGCAGCCACCTTGTGTGTTGGAGTGATGGTCAATTTGCATATTAGGCTTTTATTATCTAGGATATATACCTGTTTTATATTTTAATTGTTATACATGTAGAAAAATTATAAGAATCACATTGTGTGAATTATTTATAGTCTCTTTTCCACCTGGCATTATACTTTAAAAGCTTCCCTTGAATTTTTCTCAAATGTAAAAGAGAGACAACAACATGGGTAAATTCAGAATATGACAGAAATGGAAACTAAAATTCAGGGTCTATTAATTAACTAAAGTGATAAAATGTGGTGTATATTCTTTTTCTTTCTTTAATGTCACATCTCAAAACATCTGGATATCACACAACTAAAATATTGATCAGGTTATTGATATATTTCTTAATGCAGCTGCCTTGAAGTCCAGCTACTTCAGTGTCTTAATGGCTGAATTACATAAATGACAAGAATGCAGTGAATATAAAGATAAATATATATTTTTGATATTTAAAAAAATTTATGGTTATACTCATAATATGAAGTGAAGAAGCAGGGAAATTGTACAAATGGTTCTGTTAAAATGTGCTTATGGAAAAATCAGGATCAAGGACTGTGTAAATTCAAAAGTCTAGGGAAATGAAATGGAGAGCGAGTGAGAAAACCTCCCCTTCTCTGGGCTCTTTTTTCCTCTGGAAAAACAGGGAAAATGGATGATCTGGGCCCTCTCCAGAAGACCCAACAGAAAGAAAATAAACATATACAACAGGAAAAGCAACTCACATTATAGTTGACCAAGGCAAAACAGAGAATTTAAGGAATAAAATAATGATATTGAGGCTCTGTGTAAAGCTCAGTGGGCAGGGTAATAATGTTCTTTGAGAGCTTACTAACATATAAAGTAATTCTCCAAGAAACTGAAATAACTGAGTCTCTAAACTATCAGAAGATAATGCTAGATACTTTATGAGGATATCATTTTGGTTCAGAGAAGCTCACTTAAAGTTCTAAAGAAAATCTCTTCAGCACCCACCACGCCTAAATCAAATAAACACTTTTGAGGTGAAATAATGGACCCCCCCCCCAATGACATTTACATCCCTGGAATATGACACCTTACTTTACAGATGAGGTTAAGAACCTTGAGTTAGAGAGAATATGCTGGATGAGGCTGATGGGCCCAATCTAATCACATGTGTCCTTAAAGATGAAGAACATTTCTCAGTGCAAAGAGATGAGAGGAGAAAAGGAGGAGATATTCAAAGCATAAGAGAGACTCAGTCCACCACTGTGGGCTTTAAAGATGTGGAAGCATCAGCTAGTAGAAATGAAAGCAAGGAGGAAAGATTTGTTATAGACTTAAGAAGTAAAATCTGCTAATGTGAAAGAAGAAAGAAATAAAACCTGCTAATGTGAAAGAAGAAATAAGATATAGAAAGGGCCAAGGATGAGCCAAGGTTGAAGTGGCCTCTAAAAGCTGGGAATGGCCCTCAGCTGACACCAGCAAGGAAACCAGGACCTACTTTCACAACCCCAAGGAAATGAATTCTTCCGATATCCAAATAAACAGGAACAGATTCTCCCCTGGAGCCCCAGAAAGAAATGCAGTCTGCCAACACCCCGGTTTTAGCCCAGTGAGAACTGTATAGGTCTTCTGACCTATAGAACTGGGAGATAAATTTATATTGTGGTAATTCGCTATGGAAGTAATAGAAAACAAATACAACTTTTATCAGATATTCTCTACCAAGTAGGCCCAGATAAAATCAAATATTTGAAAATGGGAATTTTTACATACAAATACGGATGTCTTGAAGTAAAAGGTGTCATTTAAAACTGAAGAAACTTAATGGGGGTGGGGTGTCAACTGATGCTATTGCACCATTTTTGGAGTCATGATTCAAAGGCAGAATTTGAGGATGATAGTGGCCCTGCACTGGCCTCTGACCTCACAAACCAGGACTTCTGTCTATTCATGAGGTCTTCGCAATCCTGTGAGTGTTTCTGCTTCACATGTCTCCGCACCAGGACTCCTGCCCGCACAGAGGTTATGTTGCACTGCGGTTTTGTCAGAAAACTAAGTTTTTAAATGGAAGCTCTGCTAAAAACAGAGCCAGATTTGGCCTGAAGCTTGGATGCCACTGCATTCCCTGAGTGCCACTCAGCACTCTCTCAGGAGAAAATGCGGGGCCATTCTATGCCTTTTGTTGAATGAAAGGAAGAACACAGATTCTAGAAAACAATTTTATTTGTTTTCCTAGATTGCTGATCTTTTCTTGTGCCCTGGAGTATTTTGCCAGGTGCAAACTAGGAGGTATTAAATTATATAAGTTGAGCAGTTGGTAGCTGCATTTGTAAATATTTTGATTAGCTAGCTTCTAAGACTTTGTCTGGTTAAACCCAACTTCCAAATTTAATCTCTCAATTTTGAAAATAAATACATGCTTAAATTTATAACCATGCTGTGTACATGGGCCATGGGTTTGCAGCCTCTACAATGGTGAAAATCAATGTCTGTTATTTAAGCCACCCGGTCTGCTGTACTCTGCTATAGCTGAAGTAAGACAGGGCCCAGAACTTCTCTGGAGGGACAGAGAAAGCCCTCTAAGGAAGTAATGCTTAAGTTACACTATGAAGGATGACTGGGGGCCAGCTAGGAGGGAGCAGCCTGGGAGGGTCCTGAGGCCAGGAGTGTTTGAGGACCTAGGAAAGTCCTAGGAAGCAGGGCATGAGGGAAGAAGTGGTTGCAGTAAATGCAAGGAGGTGAGTGGGCGGGTCCAAGTCTATATTCTTTGCAGGCCATGTCAAAGATTCCTATTTTTATTTAAAAAAAATAATAATAATAAAGGAAAAGGAAGCCTTTCTGCACTACCCTGAGAGGGACTCATATGTTGTTCTAGGTTCCCACGTGACTTACTTAAAGGGAAACTTTCACAATGTCCGGAACCCTTGATGTTCTGCAAACGAAGGGGGGATGTCCTCAAATTCCTTGCAGCAGGGACCCACTTCGGTGGCACCAACCTTGACTTCCAAATGGAGCAGTATATCTACAAAAGGAAGAGTGATGGCGTCTACAGCATAAATCTGAAGAGAACCTGGGAGAAGCTTCTGCTGGCAGCTCATGCCATTGTCACCATTGAACACCCCGCTGATGCCAGTGTCATATCATCCAAGAACACCAGCCAGCGAGCTGTGCTGAAGTCTGCTGCTGCCACTGGAGCCACTCCTACTGTTGGCTGCTTCACTCCTGGAACCTTCACCATCTGGATCCAGGCAGCCTGCTGGGAGCCAAGACTCCTGGTGGTTACTGGTCCCAGGGCTGACCACCGGCCTCTCACATGGGGGTGTCTTATGTTAACCTGCCCACCATTGCTCTGTGTAATGCAGACTCTCCTCTGTGCTCTCTGGACATTGTCAGCCCTTGCAACAACAAGGGGGCTCACTCAGTGGGTCTGATGTGGTGAATGCTGGCCCAAGAAGTACTGCACATGCGTGCCACATCCCCATGAACACCTGTGGGAGGTCACACCTGATCTCTGCTTCTACAGAGACTCTGAGGAGGTTGGAAAGGAAGAGCAGGCCACGCTGAAACGGTTGTGACCAAGGAGGTATTTCAGGGTGAATGGGCTGCTCCATCTTCCGAGTGCCCTGCTGCTCAGCCTGAGGTCACAGACAGGTCTGAAGGCCTGCAATGCCCTCTGTGCGCCTTCAGCACTTCCCTACTGAGGACTGCGGGCTCAGCCTGCCACTGAAGACTGGTCTGTAGCCCCCACTGCTCAGGCCACTGAATGGGTAGGAACAACTACAGAGTAGTCTTAAATTGTTCTCCCACAAACTCTTAAAATGGAAATAAGGTTGACAGAAAATAAACAGTTTCTAAAAAAATACAAACCTAGAAACCAAACAAAAAAGCAAAGATACTGAAGAATTTTAAATAGAGAAAAGACAGTCATATTTTTTTTAGTTTTTAAAAGATTTTTTCTGATTGGGAAAAGTATATTAGAGTAGATTAGAAGAGGCAAGAATGGATTAGGTAAGAAATGGTGGCCTATTGTGGTAGGATGAAGTACAGCATGAGAGAGGGGTGAATGTCAGACTCCCCCCAGGTCTCTGGTCTGGGTGTTGGATGGATGGTGTGAAAGAGAAGATAGGAGGTCAAGTTTGGACACAGACACTTGGAGACATCCAAGTGGAAATGTTGACAGGGTCAGTTGGAGGTGAGTGCCAAGCTCAGTGAAGATATAGCTGGAGATCATAAGCAAAGAATGTCAGTCAAAGCCGTGAGTGCAGATTAAATCACGGGTGAGTGTAAAGTGCTTCAAACTGATGCTTGGGAAAATCATAACTTAAGGGCTGGGCGGAGGAAAGTGTGTTCTGGCACAGGAGGCTGAGATGAAGCAGCCTGGGGGAAGGAGGAAAACTGGGAGAGTTCGGGGATTCAGAAGAAGCCCAGGGCCAGAGTGTTTCCATGAGACAGTGGTCCTGGGTGGCACACACTGTTAAAGAGGTCTAGTGCTTCTAAGCATGAGACTGAGTATTCAGTCAAATGTTGCTAAAATATCTAGTTGGGATGACAACTTGAAATGCTCATCAGATCTAGCAATTGGTGACCTTGCTAAGAATAATTTCTGTTCACGATGAGGAAGAAGTCAGATTGGAATGGGTCAGGGAATGAATTAGAAGCCAGGGTCCAGGCCGGAGGGTGTGCCTCAGTTGTTTGGGTATCATCCTGTGCACCAAAAGGTTGAATGTTCGATTCACGTGGCCCGTGCAGGAGGCAGCTGATCAATGTTTTGCCCTTACATTAATGTTTCTCTCTCCACCTCCTTTCTTCTTTCTCTAAAAATCAATAAGAAATATTTTTTTAAAAGTGAGCAAATGGAGACAGTGACTATGAATATGTCCTTTATTATACCCCCATAGTGCTATACATATAGTAAGTGCTAAGTAACTGTCTTACAAAAGCAATTATATGGATAATACATGTAATCTTATAAAATAGAAGTAATCCTATAATAATACTTATGGGATTAATTACTTTAGTCCACATATACTTATTAAATACCTACTGTGTACCACACACTTTTTTAAGTGGTTGGGATATATCATTGAACAAAAGACCTCCAAGGAGTTGCATTCTAGAAGGACTGGTAGAGCAGCAGGAAGAAAGATAATAAACAATAAGTGACGTATATAGTATATTAGAAAGTGGTAAATTCTGTGTCATGAAAAGGGAAAAAAAGAGCAGGGATCAGGAGAATTGGGCATACTGAAGCAAGAGGATGGTGGCTTATGATATGCTAATCAGGATAGACCCAATCACAAAGAGGATACTTGAGCACATACTTGAAGGAGGCGAGGAAGCTAGTCCAGAGAAGATTTCAGGCAGGGGACCCAGCCAGGCAAACCCTAGGTGGAAGAGTGCCTGGCGTGTGGGGGCACAAGGCCAGTGTGGCCAAAGTGATGGATAGAGAGCATGAGTGGAGAGAGAGAGAGGGGTTAAGGTTAGAGCAGCCCATCCTAGAGGCCCTTGTGGCCATTGGTGGGGCTCTGGCTTTTACTGGAGGGGAATGGGAGCATCAGAAAGGGTTTGGAAGTGATATGGTCTGACTTATGGTTTAAGGGTCACTCTGGCTGCTGTATTGAGATTAGGCCAGAAGGAGGTAGACCACTCCGCATCAAGCAGGTGGAAGGTTTTACTGCCAGGCCTGGAGGTGGTGTCTGGAGAATGCAGTCCAGAGGTGTGTCCAGGAAAAAGAGAAAATGGATTCTGTGAACATCTGGCTGGTCTCTGCCACAAAAGGCTTGCAGTGACTCAGGCATGAACTGATGATGGGAAGTAGCAGAGTGTTCATAGTGGAAGCTTTGAGAAGTTGTCAAATTCTGTATATATTTTTATGGTAGATCCAATAGAATGTCTTGAAAGACTGGATGTGGATTATGAAAAAAAAAGAAGAGTACACACTACTGAGCCCGAACAACGGTAAGAATGGAATTGCCAGCAACTGAGATAAGGCAGGCTGCAGACGGAAAGGTTTGGGAGGAGAGATCAAGACTTCGGCTTTCCCCATTTCACATGGAAGGTTTATTAGATGCCCATGGGAGACTGAGTGGGTGGCACAAGAGATCTGGGCTGGAGTTTAAAGTTGGAAGGATCAGTCTATGATTGAAAGTCAAGACAATGCCTAAACCAAGAAAAGTATCAAAGATTGAGCCCCAGACCATGATGTTAAGAAGTTGGGGAGAGAGAAGGAACCAGCAAAAGAGGCTCAGAAGGAGCAACAAGTGAAGTAAAAGGCAATCCTGGTGGAAGTGGAGTTCTAGGAGCCTAGAGAAGATGCCTCAAAGAGGAGGGAGTGAAGAGCTGCACTACAGACCATTGGCCGATAAAGTAAGATAAGGACTGGGCTTATCCTTGGATAGAGAAGATGGGGGTCAGCAAGAATGGGATGCAGAATGTGTTTAAGAAAAGGTGGGAGGAGAAGACACAGATACAAGTATAGGTAAGTCTTTTAAAGAGCTGTTTTTTTAAAAAATATATTTTTATTGATTTCAGAGAGGAAGGGAGAGGGAGAGAGATAGAAACACCAATGATGAGAGAGAATCATTGATCGTCTGCCTCCTGCACGCCCCCTACTGGGGATCAAGCCCACAACCCAGGCATGTGCCCTTGACCAGAATCAAACCTGGCACCCTTCATTCTGCAGGCCGACACTCTATTCACTGAGCAAAATCGGCTAGGGCTTTCAAGGAGTTTTTCTATAAAAAGGGAGTTAAGAAATTTCGTGGAAGTTGGTGGAGAAGTGGCTCAAGAAAATGTACTTTTAATGAGAGTTAATAAACAGATTTTGTGCTGATATTAATGATTCCATCGAGAAAGAAAAATAATTATGTAGCCAAAGAATTTCTGGAATAATGCTCTTGAATTTGCCTGAGAATATGTCATTTGGTGTGAAGTGGTGGGACTGGCTGTAATAACCACATAGGTAAGGTAATCCAAGGTCATGAATGGAAAGGCAGAGTGAGAAGCTGTAGATGGACAGGTAAATGTGAGGGCAGTTATTACTGCAGGAAAACCATTACTTGTCTGGCCCTCACCATATACAGCTACAATCTGGGGTAGGATAGATTTGGAAGGCAGAAGTTAGCATTCTTGTTTTTCCACATGGGAAGTCTTCTGAGATGTGCCCAGCAGTCTGTATTGGAGTCTGGGCTAAGGTTGTAGGATGGCACACATTCATGAAGGATGTTGTCTCTAGGTTTCATTATAGTATAGTCACTGTGAGAGTGTGTATATTGTCTCTAGGTTTCATTATAATATAGTCACTGTGAGAGTGTGTATATTTGGTTAAAAAGAATCCTTGGTTCTTTTTTATAGCAAAAGGCATTTAGAGACCACAATCTGAGCACTTCAAGTGTCTTCCAAATTATTTTCTAAGTTCTGTTTGCTCCTTCATAGACCCACTGTAGTAGTTTTGCCAGGTGCATCTTCCTGAGACCTCAATCGCATCACCTCCCTCTATTAATGCCCTTTTTTTCATTATTATTGTTTAAAGTATTACATATGTCTCCTTTTTCCCCAATTGACCCCACCCCTGGCCATTCCCACCCCCGAAGGCAAGCCCTCACCGCCCCAGTGTGTGTGTCCATTGGTTATGCTAATATACGTGCACACAAGTCCTTTGGTTGATCTCTAACCCCTCTTCCCCTGCCTTCTGTCTGAGGTAGGATGGTCTGGTCAGTGCTATCTTGTCTCTGGATCTATTTTTATTCATCAGTTTATGTTGTTCTTTATATCCCACATATGAGTGAGATCATGTGATATTTATCTTTCTCCAACTGGCTTATTTCGCTTAGCATAATCCTCTCCAGTTCCATTCATGCTGTTACAAATGTGTTAATGCCTTTTAATGAACTTTTACTGCCTCCAGGATACCAGCCACTCAGGTTAGCCTGGAACTCAAGGCCACCTGCACCAGGCCCTGCTCTCATCTCTCACCACATCTTTACAGGAATCCTAGAACACAACCACACAGCATGCTGGCTCCTGGAGAATGCCATGCCCATGCCTACCTCAGTGCCAGCATAAAGGCTGAGCCAGGAGCAGGCAGGAGCATGAGTGGTTGGACAAGCAACGCAAGGAGCCAGCTATGAAAGGTGCACAGCGTGCCTTCTGCATGCAGGCACCAGTACTCGTCCCCTCTCTGCTGTTTGCTAGCTGGGTGATTCCAATCTCTGCTCACCAGCTCCTCATTTATACAAAGGAGATTACAACACCAACCTCACAGGGTCCTTGTGTAAATTAAGAAAGAAGACTCACATAGGTACCTAACCCAGGACACACAAGAGATGATAAAGAATTATTACCTGCCCTTCCTTGGATCAGTTAACCTCAGTTACATAATCAGATGGTTCAGAATCTAAAAATTCTGAGCTCTTCCTGAAGTGCTGCTGCTATTTTTACCTGTCCTTTCACAAAAGGTTACAGCCTGGTCCTGTTGTGGGGGAGAGGACAGCCCTGAGTCACTTCCTCCCTCCCCAGGCTGGTCCTGCTGTGCCAAGTTGGATGGGACCAGGCTGTTCACGGAGAGCTGCCCAGGCCACGAGGACTCATGCTCGCTGACATTCAGGAGGGTGTTTGTAAAACCATGGGCCTTGCGGGAGACTGGGCTGCCTCCAACTTCCGGAATTGATCATGCATCTTCACTTCCCTGATGTCCTCTTTTTGAAATTGATCCATGCTTCTCCCAAAGTAAGCAATGATTAGCAGGTGGTTGATAACAGAATTTGAGGCTGACATATTTGGATTTCAAACAAGTGATTAAGACTTTTTTTTTTTTTTTAAGATGAGAATGAGTGCATAGCTGTAACCCACAACCTCGACTGCCTATCAGAATAGCCAGGGAGCTTCAGAAGACTGATGCCTGGGTCCCACAGTTAGTCTGGAGTGCAGCCTGGGCATAGGGCTTTTATAAAATCCCCAGGTGACAGTGCAGTGAAAGGTGAGAACTGATATGGGTAAATACTTAGGTAAATGCAGTTTCTCTGCTCACAAGCAGGTATCTCAGCTTGCTTTTCTCTGGCTTCCAGAATTCTCCCGTGTGCAGGTGAGGCAAGAGATGAAAGGACTTGCCAGTCATGAAAGGCTACGGCCATGCCCAGGATTCTGGGGTCATTCTTACGAAAATCCTTGCTGAAAGGTTTTTAGCGGACTGGCAACTGGGTCAGGTTTTCATTGTAGAAAATACTGTCTGGTAGCACTGGGGAGAATGAACGGGAGTGGGGATGCTTGAAGGAGCAGGGAGACCACTGAGGTCCCAGTGTGGGAGGATGAGCGCCTGAAACAAGTCAAGGGCAATGGCAGAGGCCAGGGCAGTGAGAGCAAGAAGGAGGGGGCTTCACCTTCTCCTGTGGGGCTGGTCCAGGCGCCCTGTCTTTTCTGTGTGGAGTTCACTCTATCATTGCCTCTTGGTTTGTGGGCGCTTTGGACTCAGGCTTCAGTGTCTTCACTGAGTTATCTCAGTCAAAATAATGGCCCACATTTATGCCTTTGCTTTGGACTCTGCATGTGGCTAGGTTTGTCTCCCTTTACCATTAACAAAACTCAGGCTCAGCAAGGTTAAGTGTCCTGCCCGAGGCCACATACAACTAAGACATGGAGCTGGATAGCCGCAGGCTTCTCACTTAACCTTTAAAACTACCTCTGTCGCCGAAACCGGTTTGGCTCAGTGGATAGAGCGTCGGCCTGCGGACTGAAAGGTCCCAGGTTCGATTCCGGTCAAGGGCATGTACCTTGGTTGCGGGCACATCCCCGGTAGGGGGTGTGCAAGAGGCAGCTGGTCGATGTTTCTCTCTCATCGATGTTTCTAGCTCTCTGTCCCTCTCCTTTCCTCTCTGTAAAAAGTCAATAAAATATATTTAAAAAAAAAAAAAAAAAAACTACCTCTGTCTCCCACTTCCTACCCTTGTGCCCAAGTGCCCCTCCTCCTGGCTGAAACCACCTCTTTCTGAATTATGTCTTAGAACTGGCTGCACCCACAGGCTTTATCTGACTGTCCATCCTGGTCGTTCCTCGCCCACCCAGCCTTAGAGTCTTGGTGGCTTCATGAATAGGAGAATCCAACTTATGGTTACATCAGCTAGATTGGCCAACCTTGTAAAAATCTTCCTGGTTTATATTATTTTAACTTGTATTTACTCAGAACTAAAAAAAAAAGTCCCTTAAATTTTTACATGCTGAAGTAGTAAAGCCCCATCATTTCTCCTTTTTCTCAGAAAAAAAAAATTAGAAAATAATATTGCTAATAACCTAACTTTTGTGAACAGTCAGAAGTTCCTATTGAGATTCTGAGTGCACGTTCCCAGCACCCCTGGGGAAACCCAGAAGGTAGGGGCTTACACTTTTTATTTTTATTTTTTTATTTATTTTAAAAAATATATTTTATTGATTTTATTACAGAGAGGAAGAGAGAGGGATAGAGAGTTAGGAAACATCGATGAGAGAGAAACATCGATCAGCTGCCTCTTGCACACCCCCCAATGGGGATGTGCCCGCAACCAAGGTACATACCCTTGACCAGAATCGAACCTGGGACCTTTCAGTCCGCAGGCCAACGCTCTATCCACTGAGCCAAACCGGTTTCGGCAGGGGCTTACACTTTTTAAAAAAAATTCTTTATTGTTGAAAGTATTACTAGTACACATCTCTCCCTTTTCTCTCATTGACCTCTCCCCGCCCGCTCCCGCCCCCCAGCACACGCCCCCACCCTCCTATTGTGTGTGTCCAGTGGTCATGCTCATATGCATAGATACACCTCCTTTAGGGACTTACACTTTAAGAAGATCTATATCAACACTGTTGGAAATGCCACCTGGCACGATGGCCCCAATAATTGGGATCAACCTCTTAAGGTTTTGTCAGTTGCAAACAGTGACCATTCACTTAATCTATGGTGCATATTTTAAGGCTAACATTTAGTGGGTACAGATTATATGGCAATATTGGGCTCAGTACTTTATATAGATTGTCTCTCATTATGACATTCCCATTTTATACATGTGAAAACTGAGGCTCAGAGAGGTTAACTTGTTCAAGTGCCCAAGCTGGTGTGTAATAGGAACCATATTTGAAACTAAACCTTGTGTAATCTGAACACGATGCTTATTCATAACCCTTAACTATATTATTAGAACCCTCAGTAACTTATAGGCTAGCTTATATATAACAAACTCTATACATTACAGCTATTAACAACATTTCCCCCTTTTTATTTTAAATCTGAATATTGGAGGGGTTTTTCCTATATATTGTATTGCAGTGTTTCTGTTAGTTATCTCATTTGTAAAATGACATCACTGGTGTGTTCCAAATAGATTTGTAGTCAGTGATGGTTAATAAGCAAAGGAATAATGACTGGGGAACCATTTCTTCTCAAGAGCTCTGAGCACGGACTGTGTCTCTCCTTGCCATGTGGTGCTGACTTGCTCAGGGATGCTAGTCACCTGAGCAGCCTGTAACTGGGGTCCACTCAGACTTCCACTGTGTGGGGGGCTTCAGGAAAGTGTTTTCTTCTCCAAGCCACGGTTTCCTGCCCCAAAAGATAAGGTGTCTTACAGCTCCACCTCCTGTGGTCCTCTCTGGACAGCTGCAGGCAGTATATTAGCAACTCTCTGGAGTCCTCGGCCCTATGACATCACAGTCTATTGTTGGAGATAGCGTTATCCTCTTTTTATAATGGGAACTCATCTATATTTTGCAGAATCCAGCCTATGGCATTTATTCACACCAACCTCTTGTTTAAAAGTTGATTCAATAAGATGTTTCTAAAAAACATTATAAAAATTCAGATTCATCCTCTGAAAAATAGGGAACCCAGCCATCTGACCATGGGTTCCCTTGAAAACCCAGGCAACCTGGAGGGACACAAAAGTGCATTCATTTATGACCAAGTGCATTCAGTCATTCAGTTCCCCAGATGGCTTTGCTGGAGCCACCTGCTGGCAGTCTTGCTTTCTCTGCAAACGAGTGTAACTTCAGTTTGGGTAAGAGAGAGAATCATAATGAGAGAATCTCATCACCAGTTCAAAAGAGCTCTTTGGTGGTTCTTTTGGAAAAGCCAAGAATTATTTGGTGATATGGATAATTTCCTCTAATTCAGTTTGGGATGGGAAAGTTTCTTCCAGCAGGCGAGTCCCTCTACTGGATGGGAGCCTTGGGAGTAGGACCCATACACATCCCCCCTGGCACAGGTACAGAAACGAATGGCTACATTCCAGGATCCAAGCGGGTTTAACTCAAATTTCTTAACTTTTATAAGAATCACTGAATTTCCTTGGGGGCAATACATAATTATCGCTTTTATATTACAAACATATTCTATATGTTTTATAGATTCTTCTAATACTGAAGAGGATGGGATGAGAATCATTGTTTATGGTCATTGAGATTTTCCAGTTGGATTTATCACTAGAGTGTATGACTTCATTTAGTATAAAATAATGTGTGAACAAAGGCAAAACACCATATAGGAGGAGAATAAATGGCAGAAGAATTTTCCTCCTTCATTTAGGTAGAACTGAAGGAAGAGTTTTTTTCAGGTTTTACAATAACTTGTAAAAATTTCAGTGTGATATTCTATGGAGTTCAGTTGAAATAGTGTAAAATTCTACATTTTAAAAAATACATAGTATTCAAGTAAAACATCTCTTAACTAAAATATTATTCTTCAGTTTAAATACGTGAATATGTAAATGATCTACTGTTGTTATGCCAGTTCTAGAACTAAGGTGATTATCTGGATGGTTTTAAATGCTATGAGTACATTTTTACTTGCATCATGTTGGCCAGAAGCATGGCGTGGTGCTGGTTGCTGCTTGGAAGTTTAAATGTGGGAAAAGGGTGTGATGAATTTTCTGTACTGTCTGTGTCAGCCCGACATCATCTCTGCCCTCTTCTGTGTTGTGTTTTCATTGTTGGAGAAAAGTCTGCAGTTTTTTTGCCAGTGTGGTTCAGAGTTAAAGTTTTCCAATGACAAGTGGATAAAATAACTGTCCGGCACCTGAGATGGTTTTCTGTGGTTTTAGAGGGGAGGAGCGGTCTCCCTAAGAACCACACACCGAGGGCAGGCAACTGAAATTGTTGGTAGCAGCTGCCCTTGGCTTTGAGACACCCTCTGAGAATCACCCGCTCTGGTGCTTCAGGCAGCTGGGTCTGGGGGCAGCTCGGATTTCCTGAAAGCTGACTTCCCAGCCCTACTCCACACTCATGTACTTCTTTGAATTAAATCTCTTCCTACTTGAAATATGTGGTGTCTACTTTTTTCCCTAAAGGATCCTAACTACTAGACCATTTTACCTTACTGTACATTTTAGGGGAAAGTGGGACTTTTAGGTCTGCATTGTCTAGCCTCACTTCCAGGTGACCCTGAGTCCTGGGGTTCTGGGACTTAAATGTGGGAGTGTGGGAGGAGCTGTCCAGCTCCTGTGGGATTGCAGAGTCCCACCTAAGCAGGCCCAGAGCCTGTGGTCCAAGGGATTGGGGCGGGGGGGTGGGGGGGAGGGAGAGCAGGAATGGGACCAGAGGGTTAGGTTGGCAGCAAGGAGCAGGGTGGCACGTAGAGGCAGAGCTCAGGAAGTTCATGAAAAACAATGGGGAGAAAGGTCTTTTCACAGAGTCTCTAGTGGAGAGACTAGCTGTGGGGGCTGCTGGGTCAGTTTCACAGGCACATTTCTCTGGCCATTAGAGGGCATGTATAACAAGGAAACAGACCCCAAAGTTGAGTAAATATATTGTCATCGTGAACAGCATCATGTTCAGATTGAACTGGCTCTGACTGAACCAGAATCATGTCTTTCATATAATTAAAAATACTATACCTTAAAGACTTGTGAAAATTTGAACTATTTGTCCTGTTTCTCTACCCCCAGGGAGTAGAGAATGTGGCTAGAGAGCCACATTTGTCCATAGCCTCATTGGATTTGAAACGTATTGTCCTGCACCTTGATTTTGTCCTGGCCATGTAACTTGCTTTGGTCAGTGGAATGTTAGCAAGTGCAAAGAGATGCTTGAAATGCACTTATGTGTTTGGGTTCATTCTCTTGTGCATCTGCCATTTGCATGGAAGGAATGTACCCTGGAGAGCTAATGTCTCTCAAGTCTGAGCCCCAGAATGAGGCACATGGAGCAGAAAGACTACAGCAGACCCACTGGCACATGAGTAATAAGTAAATGCCTACCGTTGCTTTCCATGGAGATCATGGGGGTTGTTTGTCATGCAGTGAATTTGTGGTAATAACTACCTGATACAGGTTGCATACATCATATCAGACATACTGTTTTTATGGGATAATTAAAGACTTTTCAAGGATAACTTTGACCACATTCAGTTTCACAATCAGTGTGCTGACTTTAGACTGAAATTCATGTATAAGATCAGATTCATTCCTACCTTCAATGACAGCTTTGTTTCAGTCTTGTTTCATCAGTAAAAGTTGTGCCATTTTGTTTGAGCTCACACTCTAGCTGATTCCTTTGCACAATGAACAATAGGCCTAGAATTTATGTAGACAAAAATATCTGCATTGGCTGATCCATAGAAGTTTGAATTTTCTTCTTATCAAAACCTTTACTTTTAAAGGTAATTTTAAAATTGTTTGCATTTTTTTATTTTGCTTAGTGAAATTTACAGAGCAGAGAAGTATATTTAAGAATGAACAAGCTAACATATAAGGAACGAACAAACTGAGAAATATCCTGATCATTCATTTGGTACCATCTTCTAAAACTTCATACTTCAGAGATGAACAAAATTAGTGTAATTCGCTTCTTAAATTGCTTACTAACATTGCAAGTGAGCCAGTGCAAAAAAGAAAAAAAAAAAAGGAAATTGTAGATTTCATCAGGACACGACAAGGCGAGCCTTCAAAGATGAGCAGTGATGCTGACAGATGCTGAACCTACTGAGCCCAGCACGGATGGCTGAGGGCAGGAAAGCTGAGCTATCTATCCCCTGCCCCCAAGTTCCACTTTGCTTACAGCTCCAGACTCTGGGTGGTATTTCAGCCACCAAATTTCTCCACTGGCTTTTTGCTACCCAATATGAATGTCAATGGTAAATTATCCTGGCAGTCATTTTTTTAAAAGATAAAACTCTTCTTTCTGTGAGGTGGAGGTTAGGGCATATCACAGTTGCTAGGATACTGTCCCTTTCTTGAGTTTGGATAGTTTCCCATGTTAGCCAAGAGAACCCTATTAATGTGAGCCCCATATTCCAAACACTCGATCTGGATTAAGAAGTTTCCCCTGTAGATTTACTGTCTGGGTCAAGGATGAACAAGAGGTACCTCCAAATTGACTCCCTCAGGGAATTCTGTGTCACCTGGCCAGGCCTGATGCCATTGGCCCTTCTTCTTGTCTTCTCTCCAACTCTGGGGTAGACTAAGCATAGTGTGGCTGAAATCACAGGACAGCCTGGTCTGAGTCCCTACCCCAGTCTGCCTAGTTGAGTGAACATGGGCAGGTTATTTGATTAATTTAGACCTTAATCATTCCATCTGTAAAGTGGAGACAATAACAGCAGCCATCCTATAAGTCTGAGTGAGGATTGAATCAGATAACCCCTGGCATGCAGCACCTTCTCATCAATGTGAGCAGCTGCCATATAAATGAGTAACTCTCATGAAGGGAGTGTGTGTGGAGCTTTGAGCACAATGACAGCAAAGCAGATAGTTCCTCTTCCACCACCTCACCCTTAGGTCAGCCTTCAGAAACTCCAGGCAAGATGGCCAGCTATTTGAGGATGTGACATCTGGCATCTTGACACCCTCTCCAGGCTCCAGTGGACCCCTTTCACACTTAGGACCAGCACAGCCCAGAAGGCGCTCTCTCTCTCTCTCTTCTCTCTCTCTCTCTCTCTCTCTCTCTCTCTCTCTCTCTCTCTCTCTCTCTCTCTCTCTCAGCACCTGTGTGGTGGATAGAGGGAGCCAGCTGAGGTTCACGTGGGACTGGTCCAGCTGATGATTGTTGGAGGCGCAGAATGGTGAGGCCGCCAGCATCCCAGCCTCCAACGGAAGCTGCCCCACACTCCCCCAGGCTACTCTCTGTTGTGGTTTAACACACGCATCGATCATTGGGTACATGTCGTTTGGGGCCGTGATGTGACAGGCAGGGCCATGTCACCCATGAGCCAAGTAGTGGCACTTTCTGTGGCAGGCACCACGTGAGAAGCATGTGCACCACTCGCTCCATTGCTTTGCTGTGTTCAGCACCACCTCCCCTTTCTGAGCTCCTGGCAGTGGGTTTGGAAGAGGTACATCTGCTCTACACTCGGCTCCAAACGCACTGTTTTGAGGCTGTTCCTTTTTTAAGGAACAGAAAGGGCCCCACATCAAGTGGCGAGTGGACAAAGCTCTGCAAGCTTGGCCTGGAGGATCTCACCACATGAGCCCTGGCCAGCTTGGGAAGACCGGCTTCGACCTGCTCTGACCTTTTATCTTCACTTTGTCAAACTGAGCTGTAAGTTGTGTTTACTTGCCCCTTAATTCAAAGTGGCTTAGCAAGATACTGTGATAAACATCGGGGCACAAAGCCCAGCTCTGAAGGGCTGCCAGCCTGTTAGAGGAAGCACCAGGAAGTGACTAGCTGCAACGTGGCATAATAAATATCATGATGTGACAACAGAATGGGAAAATGGGAGAGCAGACCAGGAAGTGCCTGATTCTTCCTAATTGGAGGGGGGTGAGGGTGGGAAGAAGGTTGAGAAAAGATTACTCAGGAATTGACACATGAAAAGGTTCTGGAAAGAATTCCCCACGGGAGAAAAATATGAACAGGGTACAGATGGGATAAAGGATATTTTAACCTGAAAAACAAGCATAAGAAAGTCTGGGCCCAGAGAGAGCAGAATGGCAGCCCCCAAGGTCCTCGGAACACCTGGAATGTAGGGTGTGAAGAAGAAATGGAATTTAGGGAGCTGGAAGGGCCGGAATAGTGAAGCACTTTAACTGCTAAAATAATATGGTTAGGGAACTTTTGTGAATCATTCCTCTATGTGGTACCCTCAACACACACCCAGAAAACCAGTTAGTTGTCCTAATTTCATAGGCATCAGAGTGAAGAAAGAACAGGAAAAAACAATGAAAGTACCCTTTCTTCAAGATTAACCTTTTTTGCTGCCCTAGATGAAGTTCAAAGGTAAATCAACCTAGGGTTTTTTCTTTTATAGATTAAAAATTCAACTGCTATTTTTATGGGAGGAAAAAGTTAAGTCAGAAAAGTAAAACATCTTTCTCAAGTTAACGGGAGAACTTAGATATGAACATAAGATATCTAACTCCCAGTCTCACCCAGCAAATTCGTTTTTACAATGTTAGAAATAGAAGATATGCCAATTTAGAGAGTCTCATTATATAGCTGAGGAAATTGAGATCTCTCAAGTTAAATGAGGGTGTAAAGTCTTAAAATCGCCAATGACAGAGGCAAAACTTGAGTTGAGAACTCCCTTTGCAGTTCACGTTTATCTAATTAACTGCACAATCTCCCTCCCTCATCACAACAGGAAAGCAGCTCACATGGTCCTTGGAAGTGGGCATGGCAGGAGTGTCCTTACATAGAAGCTTAGAGAGATTGTCCTGCAAGGATGCTACCTTGCTGAGGCCCTTCCAAAGCATTCTTGGAGCCAGGCCTGAGAATGAAGACTAGAGGACATTTGCCAGCCTTCTGCCCAGCGCTTAGCGGTCTCATCTTCTCGAGAACCCGTGAGCCATGTTCCCTGCTACCCCTGTGTTAAGGAATAAAGAGTAAGACAAACTCACAGAGTAACTTTCTGGACCTCAAGCTATCCACCTGGGCTGCGTGATAGGTTTGGAGGAGTGAGGCTTGAATCTTCCCAGCCAGGCACAGACAGACAATGTCACTTGCTTTAGGTGACCCAGATTTCCTTTCTCCACTGTCGCTGAATTTATATTTCTATTTCATCTTGTCCCAGTGTGAGTCTGGCTCTCTGCTTTGGTCTCAGCTTTTTCCACAAGGTGGTTTTAGTATCGGAGGGAACATTTGCTTTGAGGGCATGTGTAAGTGATGCAGCCTGGTCCCTCGCGCTGCAGAGGCTTCTCTTACACAACCTCCCCAAACAACCCCTCTGCAGCCCACAGTGGGATCGCTAGGAACCAACGCCAGCCAGCTCTCAACGGGAAAAAAATGCGAGGGAAGAAAGAGTTGAGAATATGAAGGCAAAGAGAATTGAGAGAGGTATGTACAAAGGAGAAAGAAATAGCACATATCAAATGTCACTGTTGGAAAAACCAATCAACTCATGTGTTGTGTATTCTACAAACTTGCATTCCACAAGCTGTCAGCCTGCTGTGTGCCAGCACTGTGCCCACTGACGTGCCTAAGTGAACTAGAATTGCTGCCCCCATCTGAGATCTTATAATTGAGGGGAAAGAGGATCTAAAAAGCCAAATCATTCAAAATGCCAACGCTGAGGAAAACTGACTGGCTGTCCACCTCAGTCAACCTCTCCATACAGTGGCCTGTCTGTCACTTCCCTCCGACACCCCACCCCCACCCCTCTCAAGAGTGAGTGCGTTATTTCATTGGATACTTCAAATGGGGACTTGAACTTCAGAATTATGTTGTGTGTGTTTTTTTAAAGTAAACCTTTTATTTTAGAATAGATTTAGTTTTTCAGAAAAGTACAAATATAGTACCCATAGTTTCTGTATTTTTCCTGCAGTTTCCCTGATATCAAGTTTTTACCATGAAACATCTTAAATTGCTACCATAATACATTGGTACATTACGATGAATTCAACTCCAGACTTTACATGGATTTGCCTAGTTCTCCCACTAACCAGGACTCCATCTTGCATCTCAGGGTATTGTTTTGAGGCCCATGCTCCCTTAGAGAAAATCATTCTGAGTGAACGAGGTCATTAGTAAGTGTTTACAATTAGAGACTAGTAATTCCACTAGTAATGGCCCACATTTCCACTTTGTCTTGTGTCTGTATACACAACCTAAATAATTAGCAAACAGTCATTTCTAAAAGAAGGTTTTAAGATTTTTATTTTTTATTTTAAATCTTTATTGTAGAGAGTATTAAATATGTCCCCCTTTTTACCCCCATTGCCCCCTCCACCCTTTCCCGCCCCGCCCCAGGGCTTCACTACCCTACTGTCTGTGTCCATAGGTAAGATCTTTGGTTAATCTCTTACCACCTCCTCCCCCCATTCCCTCTGAAATTCGTCAGTCTCTTCCATGTTTCTATGCCTCTGATTCTATTTTATTCACTAGTTTATTTTGTTCATTACATTTCTTATTCATTTATTTTGATTTTTAGATTCAATTGTTGATAGATATGTATTTATTTTTCATAGTTTTTATCTTTTTTTCTTCTTCTTCCTCTCCTTAAAGAATACCCTTCAACATTTCATGTAATACTGGTTTGGTGGTGATGAACTCCTTTACTTTTTTTCTTGTCCGTGAAGTTCTTTAATTGACCCTTAATTCTAAATGATAGCTTTGCTAGGTAGAGTAATCTTGGTTGTAGGTCCTTGCTATTCATTACTGAATATTTCTTGCTACTCCCTTCTGGCCTGCAAAGTTTCTTTTGAGAAATTAGCTGATAGTCTTATGGGTGAAGGTAACTAACTGCTTTTCTCTTACTACTTTTAAGATTCTCTGTCTTTAACCCTTGGCCTTTTAGTTATGATGTGTCTTGTTGTGGGCCTCATTGGATTCCTCTTGTTTGGGACTCTGTGCTTCCTGGACTTGTAAGTCTATTTTTTTAACCAGACTGGGGAAATTTTCTGTCATTATTTCTTCAAATAGGTTTTCAATATCTTGCTCTCTCTTTTCTCCTTCTGGTATCCCCAAAATGCAATGTTGGTACACTTGAAGTTGTCCCAGAGGCTCCTTACACTATCTTCATATTTTTGGATTCTTTTTTGTTTTTGGTCTTTTGATTGGGTGTTTATTTGCTTCCTCATATTCCAAATCATTTATTTGATTCTGGGACTTCTCTACTCCACTGTTGAATTCCTGTAAATTATTCTTTATTTCAGTTAGTGTATACTTAATTTCTGACTAGCCCTTTTTTCATGTCTTTTATATTCTCATTAAGTCCTTTGAAGCTCTCATGAAGATTCTTGAGTACCCTTATAACCATGGTTTTGAGCTCTGTATCCAGTAGTTTGCTTGCTTCCTTTTCTTTAATTTGTGACATATTCTTTGTCTCTGCATTTTGGCTGCTTCTCTGTGTTTATTTTTATTTATTTTTAAAATATTTTTATTGAGTTTATTTACTTCAGACAGGAAGGGAGAGGGAGAGAGAGATAGAAACATCAATGATGAGAAAGAACCATTGATCGGCTGCCTCCTGCACGCCCCACACTGGGGACCGAGCCCGCAACTCGGGCATGTGCCCTGACCGGGAATCGAAACTGTGACCTCCAGGTTCATAGGTCGATGCTCAACCACTGAGCCATGCCGGCCGGGCTTCTCTGTGTTTATTTGTGTGTATTAGGTAGAGCTGCTATGTCTCCTGGAATTGGTAGAGTGGCCTTGTATAATAGGTGTCCTATAGGGCCCAGTGGCTCAGCCTCTCCAGTCACTTGAGCTGGGCACTTTAGGTGTGCCCCTGTGTGGGCTGTGTGCACAGTGTTATAGTTGAGCCTTGATTGTTGCTGGCATCACTGGGAGGAATTGACCTCCAGGCCAATTGACTGTGAGGACCAGCTGCGACTATAGTGGGAGAGCTACTGTACAGGAGACATCTCTATGGAACAAGACTTGCTTCAGTGGGTCTTTGGTGCTCACTGAGTCTGCCCCTTGAGTGTGTTGCTTGTGGGTGTGTAAAGTTGTAATATGGTATGGTATGAAGCTGTCCACCAGGCATAATGACTCTAGGGCCTCCAGGGAGGTGCAAAGTCAGCCACTGCCTGGGGCCACCAGGCAGTAGCTACAGACAGATATGCAGATGCCTCCTATTTGTATTGGGTTTGGAGGTGCCCAGGTGAGTCCCAGCTGTGAAGCAAGGCAGGCTCGTGCTAGTGCTGGATCTTGGGCCTTTTATTGATAGGTTTGGGGCACACTGACACAGGCTGAAGCTTATTTGAGAGATTTTAGCAAAGTCTGAAGGCTGAGCCAGGACAGGCCATTCATATAGAAAAGCTGCTGCCAACAGCTTGGGTGGGCCTACAAATTGGGTGGGACTAGGTCTCAGGGAATCACCAGGGTGGAGAGAATAGTGTGAGACAAGTTGATGGAAATTCAGACATGGCTGCCAATCAGCCCTGTGACTCGGGAGGTCCTAGCACAGGAATAATGACCCCTGTGAACACCCCTGTCTGGGAGAAAGCCGCTTCTGAGTTCCTGCCCCAATGCCAGACAATCTAGTTCCTCCCTGTATGTGTTTGTGTCCCCAAAAGCCATCACCCCAGCGCTGGAGCTCAGAGTGAGTGGGACCATGAAAGTTCATGCACTGGCCCTTTAAAAGGAATACCTCGGTCTCTAGCAGCCTCTGTGTCACTCAGCCAAAATCCCTGCTCATTTTTTACAGCCAGTAGTTTCGAGGACTTCTCTTACCAGCTCTGGAATTCTGGGAAGGGGGTCTGGTGAGGGCTGGGTCCCCTTTCTCCTCATGGGTAGCCTCCACAGAGACGATCTCCCTCCCAATTAAAAAAAAAAGAAACATGTGGGTGTCAGACCATCCAGTTCTGAGCCTCCCCCCCCCCTCCTATCAGTCTCAAAGTGCTTACTTCTCTAGTTGTAAGACTTCCATTCAGCCAGCTTTCAGGTGGTTCTGAATGATACTTGTTCTGTATTTTACTTGTAATTTTGATGTGGTTGTGGGAGGTGGCAAGTACAGGCATTTACCTACACTGCCATCTTGGTTCCTCTCAAGATTTTTATTTTTTTTATTTTTTAAAAATATATCTTATTGATCTTTTACAGAGAGGAAGGGAGAGGGAGAGTTAGAAACATTGATGAGAGAAAAACATCAATCAGCTGCCTCCTGCACACCCCCTACTGGGGATGTGCCCGCATTTGGGTATCATCTCTTGATGAAGAGATTCTGGAGTAGGGTGGCCAGAAATGAAGTTCTACAATCAGATTCAGACATGGGCATGTTTGGGGACCCCCACGTTGGAGTGCCTGGGGGCCTGGGGCGCCTGCCAGATACTTCCTTTGGGTAGGCAGGGTGGAAATGCTCACACAGTTGTCACTTCTCTTCTACTTATCCCCATTAAATTGTGTTCCAGTGGACTCATTTTTGCCATGAATTCTGCTTTTTCCTCCTCAACCAGCATATTGCTTACGTGCTTATTAATCGGTTTAGCCGAGGGCAGGTTTTTTTTTTTTTTAAATTTCTTTATTGATTAAGATGTCACATATTTGTTCTCATCCCCCCATTCCCATCCCACACCCCTCCCCACGGATGCCCCAACCCCCTGTTGAACTTAACCGTTGGATAGGCTCATATGCATGCACACAAGTCCTTTGGTTGATCTCTCCCCCCTCCTCCCAACCTCCCCTATCCTCCCTCTGAGGCCCGATAGTCTGATTGATGCCTCCTTGTTTCTGGTTCTGTTCTTGTTCCTCAGTCTATGTTGTTCATCATTTCCCCTAGATGAACGAGATCATATGTCACTAGATATATACTTATAAGAACTGAATGTGAGACGAGCAATAATAGTTATGCTGACAGGCAAATGAATCAGTCTGTAGTGAGTTTCTTTCTGGACCAACAGTTCTTTTGAGACCCAATTTCAATGTCCACCAGTTCCTTATGTGTACATGTCAGCACTGACCCCTCAGCTCTGGATGGTGGACAAATGGTGGTAACGGAGGTCTGACTCCCTCTGGTTTGGTCTCGGCCAGACCCAGGGACACGGCTTCACCCGGACTAAGGGGCGCGTGGCCTCACCCAGACCCAAGAGGCGTGTGGCCTCACCCGGGCCCGGGATCCAGCCTCACCCGGATGGATCCAGGGGCACACGGCCTCACCCGGACCCAGGATCCGGCTTCACCCGTACCCAGGGGTGCAAGGCCTCACCCGGACCCAGGGGCACATGGCCTCACCCGGGCCCAGGGACCCAGCCTCACCCAGATCCAGGGACACATGGCCTCACCTGGACCCAGGGGCGCGTGGCCTCTCCCAGACCCAGGGACACATGGCCTCACCTGGACCCAGAGGCGCGTGGCCTCTCCCAGACCCAGGGGCGCGTGGCCTCACCCAGACCCAGGGGCGCGAGGCCTCACCCGGACCTGGGTGCGCGAGGCCTCACCTGGACCTGGGACCCAGCCTCACCTGGATCCAGAGACACATGGCCTCACCCGGACCCAGGGGCGCGTGGCCTCTCCCAGACCCAGGGGCGCGTGGCCTCACCCGGGCCTAGGTGCGCGAGGCCTCACCCGGATCCAGGGACACATGGCCTCACCCGGACCCAGGGGCGCATGGCCTCTCCCAGACCCAGGGGCGCGTGGCCTCACCTGGGCCTAGGTGCGCGAGGCCTCACCCGGATCCAGGGACACATGGCCTCACCCGGACCCAGGGGCGCGTGGCCTCTCCCAGACCCAGGGGCGCGTGGCCTCACCCAGACCTGGGACCCAGCCTCACCTGGATCCAGGGACACATGGCCTCACCCAGACCCGGGGGTGCGTGGCCTCTCCCAGACCCAGGGGCACATGGCCTCACCCGGACCCGGGACCGAGGGCAGGTTTTTGAAGGTGATGGTAGTGACAGCTGTCATTCATATTATTGTTCAGGTATTCCACACAGAATGTGTGCTTAGTAAGACTTGTTATTTAATTGGTAAGAGGCCAGGATGAATGAAAACAAACTCGAGAGAGCGGCAGACTGAAAAGAGCCCCTTTGGGGAACAGCCACGTCTTGTTGGCTGTGAGCAGGACACGGAGAAGGCAGCAGGTGGAGAAAGGGGAGAAGGAGGACTGTCTCTTCTTGTGGATGTTGCTGGACACCCAGAACCAGGCACATCTCTCTCCCTCCTGCAGGAAGCACTTTCCCCTGCACACCTTTGCTTCTGATTCATGCATTTTTTCCAAAAATAGAAAACAAAACAAACAAACAAAAAAACACACAACACAACACAAAAAAAACAACACAGAAGCTCAGAAAAGCTTCCTTTAGGATTTTAATATACTTTATCATATTTTTCCATAGGATAAGAAAAAATTATTTTAAGATAAAAGTATTTTTGTAAATAACTAAGAGTGCATCATGTGATTTTAACTACAACCTTTCAAATACTCTGTCTTTTTGCATTTAATAAATGACCTTCTGTGATTTAGTCTTCAGATAAACTTGTTTTTTTAACAAATAAATTGTCTGCATTATGTTTCTGAGTTGCATGTATATACATTGAAATTTAACTACATGTTATTGCATTAAAGTGGACAAAATAGGTTTATTTATGTAATTTTTAGCTTTGTTTCCAAATTACAAAAAAAAAAAAAGTGTTCTTCACCACAAGAAAGGGTTCATCGCATAGTGAAGGATAGATGACTATGTAGATGAAGATGTGGTTTTGTTTTGTCTGCTATTACATCATATAAAACAACCAGGTAGATTTTTACTAAGTACAAGGGTATGTTTGGGATAACATGTCTTAAAAAACAAGCTCATGGCATAGACAAAATTCCATTTGGGCGCCTAAGGAAGACTGACAGAGAGGCAGACACCCTTCTAAGTAGCAGAAACAGGTCAAGTTAGAGGACCCCGTGGTCACCAGTGAGAAATGACATCTGTATATATTAGGATAAACTACACTGGAAAAATAGAAAAGCAGTCATTTCAGCAATTAGCCAAAAATTAAAAATCGATAGAACAGAGTCACCCAACTGCCAAAGTTCATTTGCAACAGTGCTCCTTCTTTGCCAAGGCTGCTATTAGGTGAGCAGTAGTAAAAATGTATTTATTTCATGAATAATTCTTCTACAGATTCTAATAGAATTTAATTCTTGTGCAGATGTTTCTGTGTAACGTGGTAAGCCCATCCAGGCCCCAATAAAAGAAAAGCCAAATTGGATAAGATCGTTGTTTAGATGTCATCTGGTTAACATTGGTGTTTGAGGTTCTTGGAGACATCTTGATGTGCTGTGAAGAAATGTGATCAGATGGCTACAACCTCAGACCTGCTGTAGATACTCTTGAGGCAAATGTGCAGAATTAATATTATCTTTATGATCCTCATTACTTTGTTGTATTTCTCCATTAGTTTCTTATGCTTTCTGTCTAGCTAGTGGTCCACTGTGTGAATAACTGAACAATATTTGACAAAGATTACAAACCAATGAAACCAGACAATGATTTAAAACCTCAAAGCAGCTAGATGTTTCAGCTGAGCAACAAACCAGCTTCCAGAGTCATGAGCTGGCTCCTCTCATCTTTATCAACCACCACATGTGTTCTCTTCATATGCGCTCACGTTCTCACATGGTTTCATTAGAACTGTACACATTTACTTAATTTTGAATAAGGAACAGATTTCACATGTTCCAACCTTGCAAAGTAAAAAGCATGTTGTAAAAACTTTCCTTCTGAGTTCCCCTCCCCATAGACAACTTCAATTGCTTGGTCTCCTTCCAGAGATATATTATGCACATATAAGAAAATATGTGTAGCTATTTATATATAAATATATATTATGTATTATTTATTAAATTTTGCTTAACAATACATCTTGAAGATTAGTCTGTATCAGTACAAAAAGAGATGTCTCATTCTCCTTAATGTCTATATTCAATTTGTACAGATGTCCCATAATTTATTTAAATTCTTTGCTCTTGTTGGATATTTAGATTGTTTCCAACTTCTTGCTATTGCAAGCAGTGTTCTAATAATTAATAACCCTGTACATTGATCATTTCTCATATTTCCAAGTATTTATATAAGAGAAACTCATAGAACTCCGGATTGCTGGCTTAATGAGTTCATGCATCTGACATTTGGTAAATATTGCTAAATTGCCTTCATTTAGAGATTGTATAAATTTAGATTCCAACCATAGAGACATGGATTGATTTTAAAGGCTGGATATCTTTAAATAATGACTTTTTTATTTTCTAGAAAAAAAAGGTGGAGAGACAGATGTCCTGACCACTTTGGACTTTATAAACTCCACTGAGGCAATTCTGCTGAAATGTTCCACAGAAGCCAACCCCAGCCAACTCCAGCTCTGCCACTAATTAGCGATGTGATATTGGACAAGTCTAAGTTTCGTCTGGGAATGGACACATCAGGGGGTTGCTGTGCCCTTTGGATTTCAGTGTGGTTCAGCCAATAGGGGGTTTATCTGACACTTAGGTGTCAGACTTAGACTGGTGGTCAAGAGCCAGGAGAAAACAGACAGGGCCAAGCATAGAAAGTGACTGAGTCCAGAGAAGCACCAGAAATAATAGAAACAGCTAACATGTGTGTGATTCTTTCTATGAGCCAGGCACTGATCCCAGTTCTTTAAATGCATTCATTTATTTAATTCTCACAGCAACACTAAAAGACAGGTACTATAATTATCCCCCTTTTACAGATGTATAAAACTGAGGCTCAACAAGATTGCTCAAGTAATGAGTAGGAGAGCAAGTCTGATTTCAGAGTCTACCTCTCTGAGAGGAACAAAAGATAAAGTGGCATAGGTGTGGGAAACATCTGCTATGCCACCTGCTTGGGTAGGGACCATCTCAGCATGTGGGCAACTAGGAGGTGGGTGCCCTTGGCAGGATGAAGAAAAGAGAGGTAACTGGCAGACAGAAGGATTCAGAGACACTCTTCCTTACAGGTTTACATGAACCTGACCTTCAACTTGCAGGTGAGGGACCTGGCCGAGTGGTCTGGCAATTTGTAGTGGTGTAATTCCGATTGTGCCTGGAACCAAACACCAGAAAGGTGCTGTATCTTGTTTCACCTGCCAGCATCTGAGAGGTGAAAAGCCAGAAGAGGCAAACATTGTTTCCCCAGACAGGGTTCTTATTACTTAGGTAGCTATTCATTGTAAGGCTGCTTAAGCGCCCTGCCCTGCCTGCACAGGACCTTGGAGATCAAACAGACTGCTCGAATTCAGACCTATCTACTGCAGGACTTTTACAGAATGTTTGCTAACAGGACAAACAATCCAAAATGCTCACCCCTTTAACGGAAATCAGGAAAACAGAAACACTGTAGGCAAGGAAGAAACGAGTAACCAAATTATTCTAGAATCGCTTCCCTTTTTTAATACTATCAGGGCAAATGTCTTACTAACCATTTGATTATTGCAATCCTAAGGCAGTTTAGATAGGAAACAGAACTTACTAGCAAACCATTTTTTAGCAAAATTTACCCATATATGTCTTTAAAAGATACTGGGTAGTTTTCTTTTACACATAACTTCTGTAGAGCTGCACAAACATTTGACTAAACTTATGGGTACCTCATCCAGGAGATCAATCCACTGGTGAAAATGCCCCATCAGCTACACCAGAAGCAATGAAGTTTTCTGCTGGGGCGGGGGGTGAGGGGAGATGAACTGAGGGACTTAGATGAGAGGTCTAGAGGTGGACCCACAAAGGAAAACCTCCAATAATTCACAATATGCACCCCCAAAACAATCAGCATTTTGATGTCTACTGAGGGCATTGGCTGTGATGCCATTTAAAGACACCTGATCCTTTTCTTTATCTCCATTATCTCCAGCCCAGGACTGTGGGACCCAGAGGGTGGGAAAGGTGTCTGACCCCTCCTTTCTAAGGTCCAACCACAGGCTTCCCCACCCCCAAGACTTATGCTGAAACCCTGTGTTGCTGAGGGGAAGAAAATGGAAATTAGATTGGAGATTTAGACTAGAGAAAATTTTTGATAACAGAATTTTTAAGCAGTTATGGAATCTCTCCAATTTCTCAGTGTGGAATAAGAAAGAGAAATTGAGTTTGTCTTCATTGGGAAAGCAATGGGGGAGGGGATCCATTCATGTTTTCACTTTTCTGAGTTCAGACTTCTCCATAAACCTCATTGCGAGTGTGAGAATTGAAATCACAGAAAGAGAGAAGGTTGTCAGATGAGTGGAAACATGAAAGTCCAGAGAGACTGTGGCACCTTTGAGGGGCAGAAAGGAGCTCCATGGGGCTAAATCTTAGAGGAAGGATGTGAGGTTTGGGGCACATTAGGGAATAGGTGGTGAAGGTTGTTAGCAAGGAAAGCGGGAATCAGATCCTAAAGGAGCTTGGAAGCCATGATGAGGAAGCCGATGGGAGGAGGAAGCAACATGAGGCTTGGATTGGATGGAGGCTGTTGTACTAATTCAAGCAAGAGATGGTGACGAACAGGCCCAGGATTGCTGGCAATGAGAACAAAGAACATTGGAAAGACCTGAGGTATATGTAAGAAGCAGAATCAACAGGATATAGAGCCAGTGAGTGGTTGGATGGTGGACAGTAAGTGAGATGGAATAGCGGGTTCAGAAGAAAAGGATACCCCGGTTCTAATTTAACTGATGGCGGCAGGTGGACCTTAAGTATCCTGACTCAGAGTAGACCTATAGCTGAACTTAGATGCTCTGAATATTGTCCAGTTCTTCCAGTCCTTAGAATACCTACTACCCACACCTAAGTGAAATGCTTACACTCCAGCTAAGCAAACCAATTGTACGGACCAATTAAAAGGCATTAATTAATTAGCTGGCGCTAGAATATTGCTGAAAAACAAGCTCCCCACCAACCTCAGTTCCTTAAAAGAACATTCATTTACTCTCTTGGACCTGGCGTTGCCTGGGGCAGCTCCCGTAGGCTGGCTCCCTTGGCACATTGTTTTAACTGCGTCTGGCTGGGTGGCTCCACTCCATGTGTGTTCACTTCGGCCTGAAGAGGCAGTGGTTACCTTGAGAAAGCATGCCTCGCAAAGATGGCAGAAACAGGAGAAGAAGCCCAATCACACATGTGTTTTTCAAGCCTGGGATCATATCTGCTAACATTATATTGATTAAAGCAAATCCCCAGGCCAAGCCCAAAGTCAAAGGCCAGGGAAGGATACTGTGCCCATGAAGGTGACGGTAGGGTGGGAATGAATATTTCTGGACAATAATCTGATCCACCACAAGGATATAATAGGAGTGTTTCTCCCCCTATTTAACTCTTCAGGGTACATCATTATAGCATGTGAAGCTAGATAGGAGAATGAACGTGATACCTCAAGCAAGATTGCTGTGAGATGAAGTAACATTCAAACTCAATAGAGTGTGGAAAGAAATTCCAATCCCACTGAAAATTCCTATCATTTGTAAGTCAGGTTGCAAGTCTTCCCTAAAAGGACTTTTTGTTTCTCTCTAAATGTTACGTTAGAAATTTTAATACCTGCTACCAGGTGAGCAGAAGTACCTGACTTATGATAATGTGGACCAAATAGTTAAGCATGCAAATCACAGAGAGACTAGACATAAAACACATAATACAGTCATTCATAAATTTCCTACCAGAGTATAACTTCTGATTCAAATAATAGCATACATATTTAACCTCTTGCTGTGTAGAAGTGATTTCATATTCAGATTCAACTGTTATTAATCACTACTCAATATAATTCTGTTTTTAACGTCCAGACTTGAGGTTAGAAACCTTCTGAGATATATGCATTATTTTTAGTGTTTGGCTCCAACACTGAATCTTTAGAGAAGTTTTTCCATAAAAACCCTTGCCAATGACTTGCAATTTGCAACTGCCTTCAGATAATAACACTGTTGCCTTCTTCCATCGCCTTAATGAAAGCTTCTTCTTTAAAAAAAAACAAAAAAAAAACTTTATTGTTGAAAGTATTGCATATATCCCCTCCCCCCGCTTCCCAAGCCTTCGCCACCCTATTGTCTGTGTCTATGTGTTATGCATATATGCATATGAGTTCATTGGTTGATCTTTTCTCGTGAGGGCAAAGTGCCAATTGCAGAAAAGTTCTTGGGGCAATGCTTTCGTAAGGCTTTATTTGTGTGGCTGACCTTTTAAAGAGATTTCAAATCAAAATCCAGTTTCCTGGCTTTTCTTGAGCCGCTGGAAGATCTGGGTATTCTGGGCCTCCATTTGTAGGTTGTGACAACCGGCCGGGACTGAGCAGCGCTGCCCCCTGCAGGCTGGGATTGCACTCTCCAGTTGGGCTCCTCCACTTCTCTCTTCAGCGCTGGCTTGGACACTGGAGGCACTTCATTCAGTTGTCACCGCAACTTCCCAAGACGGGTAGCATCTTTGCATGAATGATGGCCTCGCTCTAATTTTTCTCTGAGCACAGCTTCCTCTCTGCCAAGAGAAGTGAAATTAATCTGTCTCAGCCCTCCCTCTCCCCTGCAATTCATCTCATATATCCTCCTAGGTGAGAAGGCTGCTCTTCTGCATCAGCATAAAAGCCTGTGGTGGCTGCTTTTCAATCAGAAAAATATCTCCCTGGCCAACGCCAACCATTTTACCACCGCTCTTTTGTGCGGCCTCTAAATCTCAGTTTGAGTTGAATTATTTTGCATAGAACACCCAAGTTTCTAAAGGTTATTCTCTACTCTAATGCCTCCAATTTACATTAAACACGTTTTTAAATGCTGTGTTTTCTTTAAAAGACATTTAGAAAACCATAATTTTTAAGAAAAATTATATAATGATCTTTTTCACACTTACTTCACAAGTTTTTTCTCCCCTTCTAAAGAGTTCCCTATTGAATAAACACCTATCATCCCCTTTATGGCCCTCCATAGTTTCTTCAAGCTACAAACACTTTTAAGTCTTCTTTTTAATTAATTTTTCAAGACATTTCAACTCTCTGCCCAAGGATTTCAAGGTGGATTCAAGAACAATGATAATTATAAGAGCATCACATCTCAGCTGCTAACTAAATTTTCTATTAATTACATAGTGAAAAACAAAATCAATATAATTTTAGGGAAGAATAAAACAGATAGCAAAAGGTTAACATTCTGCCTTTCTTAGAAATGGAGGCAATTGCTTTTTTTTTGCATTGCCTGAGACACACATGTGTATGTGGTCTCAGCTTGCCCATTGCTGCACCACTCAAGGTAGCCCTGTGGGCAAACCAAAGGCAATTTCAGAAACCCCCCAAATCACACTGACATGGAAACCCCTAGACTTTTCTAAGGCATAGGCACAATTTAAGCAGAATAGACTCAATCTAGCTGTTTAGACATCTCCCGTGCTCCTGAAGAATCTATTTCTGGCTCTAGGCTTCATTATAAATGTCAGGACATGATATATAGTTATGGTTAAAAAGGCACTTTCATTAGAAGTCCCTTTCCACAGACACTTTCAGGTTTTTGAATAAATTACCCTTTGGGATGAAATTTCTCCCTAGCATAAAAGTAAATCGGTAAGGGAAGCATAACAATTCCAGGTTCTACTTTCCTTTTGATGGGATGCAATCCCAACATACAGGAAATGACATGACTTACATTAGAATCTTGGGGGCACTCATTGCCAGAGTCAAGGTAGGACCACCTGTTGGGCTGGTCTTAGTATTTGCAGTTTACTGTCTGTTTTATTATTAGCCTGGTGGTGAGTTAAAAAGAAGCGGGTGTTGAAGAGAAAGAAAGAGAAAGTCTGCCTCTGTTAGCCTGGTATATACATAGTCAGGGACCTCCCCTCAGGAGCGCTGCGGTTGGGCAGCTAAGGTCAAAGGTTGCTTCCTGAGGGTCAGAGTTAAAGCAGAGTATCCTCTACCTTTACAGGTAGCAAGGGATGCTGAATGTTGAAGGGCTAGCTAAGCAAAAGCATACAGGTGGAAGATTGGGAGTATACTGGGATGAAACTGGAATGAAATCTACTTTGGTAAGGTGTTGATTAAGTGGGAGGGGCCATCCTGGGCATTCCCGTCAGCTTGCCAGAGTACCACGATACTTACAGAAGGGTCACCTGCAATGTAGAGAGTATGAAAATATTGGCCAGTGATTTCAGGGACCAGTTTCCATGACCCCACTATGTTAGTGAGAACTGTGAATGCTTGGACATCGATGTCATTGATGGGACTTGGACATCTTGTCTGTCCCATGAGTTAAAATTCAGAGTTGATGTTTAGAAACAGATAGCCTTCTGCTTAACTGCCTAGTTATTGAACTGCTTTATATTTATTTGATTTTGCCTGGCAAACAGTTTATAACCATGACTGTCCCATATAAATCATGATCAGTGCTTTGAATTAAGAAAGGTTTCTGTTGAGAACTTGAACATTTGAAAAATCTGGGGCTGTATCTTACTCCTCCCCACTGAGTGGGTGTAGAGAGAGCGGTTGCAGTGGTCCTCCCAGCATTGCTCCCAGCAGTGTGTGAAGGTTCCTTGCAGCCACATGAGAAAAATTCCTCCTTTCACCCCGGAGGCTCTAATTTCTTCTGTATTTTGTCTCCTGCCTTCCCTGCATGTGTGTGTAAATGATAAGTGCCTTTGACACTTACGAATACACTTATGTTAGGAAGGAATCTCTAAGGCTTTTAAAAACTACCCACTGAACAAGTAAAAGTTGTCTTTCTCACCCTGATAGAGATGTTCTAACTTTTTAATAGGTATCAAGGTAGAAAGTGGGGTACACTTTGAGCCACCACACTAGTGATAAACAACCGAGGATTTTTCCTGATACCTTTACAGTCCCAATAGGCCTTTAGATCCCCAAGCATTGTGTAAAAGTTGACTTACTGGATCTTCGTAATCCTTGCAGGATGTGGAAAAGGCAGCCCCATTAAGGTTCTGCCCCTCCAGGGTCCAAACTACGGTTAGAAGTTCCTACAGCTGAAGTGTGACAGCTGAGCACCTTGCCAAAGGAGCAAAGAAAGGGGCTAGCAGAGCAGATACTTCCATAATTACGGTAGAAATTTTCTTTAACATAGGAATCATTTGAGCCATATTCTTGTGAGAAAGGGAGAATGATATTGTTGGAAGCATTTAGAGTCTGCTTAGTTTAAAAGCCAATCTAGAGCAATAATTTGTGATTTTTTTTTTACTGTAAAAGAAAAAAATTACTTTGAGCATCAGGTTGCTGAAGATTCTATAACAATGATGGCATGTGCTGCTGTAGTTGGAATGTTTCTGTCCCCACAAAATTCATATGTTGAGATTGTCATTCTCAAAGATGATGGTATTAGGAGGACGGCCTTTGAGAGGTGTTAAGTCATGAGAGTAGAGTCCTACCTATAATAGAGAGCCCCACAGAGATCCCTAGTCCTTTTCTCCATACGAGGATACAAGGAGAAATCTAAGACCCAGAAGAGAGCCCTCACACAACCACAGTGGCATCCCAATCTCAGACTTCCAACTTCCAGAATTGTGAGAAGTAAATTCCTGTTGTTTATAAGCCACCCAGTCTATGGTATTTTGTTATAGCAGCCCAAGTGAACTAAGACATGGCCCTGGAGGATACTGGTGTTGTTGGGCCATATTAATAAGGGCGTGTGTCCTCATAACTTTTTCCAGCCATAAGTCAGTATTTAAGCCACAGGGTAGAGCTCATTCAGGACCAAGGTCCTTTTAGCTACCACCACCTCCCACACCCCCCATGGCAACTCTGCTCCACTCAGCACAAAATCTAACGCTTTCATACCAAAAGGTGCCGACTCTCAGTACTATATTTTTCTGACTGTCATCATAGAATGGCTGCACCTGTCATCCTGGTTTTCTCACTGGTCCACACACTGGGCTCAGTGACCTGTAAACGTTGCTCTAGCTCCTGGCATACTTGAGCTCTCTACCAGTATGAAGTCAGATTGATACTTGAAGACTGAGCTTGTTCTCTGCCCTTGTGGCTTTCCTGCCCCCTCTCTAATTCTCACTGAGGTTCCACTTCTTTCTTAACTGTTGCTTCACCTGCCCTAACCATCTGTTGTGGAATGAATATTTGATGAATATGAGCCATCCCAACTACGCTTGGTCTTGACAAGTGACTGGGCTCACACTGTCTGGGGAGGTTGCACATTAAGAGCCCCATATCCACCATGGCTATGAACCCAGAACTGGGGACCTGAAGGGAATGGCCCATCACAGCTTTTCTCTACCCCTCACAATATGGGAGGGGTTCAGGTCTCATTTCCAGGTTCCTGATTACTGCTCTATTTCCCTTGCTAGAATGGCCATCACACCCTGACCAGTTTAAAAAGGTTCTTAAAGAGCAGACCCTGCTTAAGTCAGACCCCAGAGGAAAGAAGACCCTGTATCTGCATTCATGTTGGTCCTATTCTTTACTTCAAATAACATAGGCACCAAAAAGCCAAAGTCCTAAGTCTTAATTTTATTCAACAAATGTTTGCTGAGCTTGTATTATGTCAGAATCTTTCCATTAATAGAACTTGAATATAGGGTGGGTGGGGAGTGGATGAAAAGAGGGGGTTTCAAAAATGACTAAATTGTGCTTTCTTCCTTCATGGAGCATATCATGAACTTGATAAAAATCACATAAATAGCTAATTGCCACATAAGTCAGATATATATATATATATATATATATATATACTAGTAGCCCATTTGCAGGAAGAATCCTGCAAGCGGCCACTGTGGCCGCGTGCGCTGCCGCTGCCGCCTGCCACGCTCCGCCTTGCCCCACCCCGCCCGGGCTTTCCCTCTGGCAGCCACCTTGCTTTCTGCTTTTCCTCCCTCTTCCTTCTAAGTTGTCTTCAGTCTTCACTCCTCCCTCCCTCAGCGTATGCAAATTAACCGCCATCTTTGTTGGGTAATTTGCATACTCGCCCTGATTGGCTGGTGGGCATGGCTTTGGCTGGTGGGCGTGGTTTGGGTGTGGTCAATTTGCATAATACTGTTCTATTAGGTAGGATATATAATGTCATGGTCACAGGGGTGGGAGAAAGCCAACCTAATTTGGAGGATTACAAAAAGTTCTTGATAAGATACCATTTAAATTGAACATTGAAGTATGAAAAGAATGCAATAGGTAGAACTAGGAAATAATGTGATATGTAGGGCCACAAAAAGAAAAGGTGTGTGGGCACCAACAAGGTATCCTTAGGACTGAAATCTTGGATTGGTAAAGGAGTGGTGAGAAACAAGGCTGGAAAGAGGGCTAGAATTAAGAAGCAGAGAATTTTGTTAAGAGACACAGCCCTATGGCTATAAACCAGCCGCCCATTCCTAGGCCCTATACCTATCGCCTGGGAGCCCGATCTCTCAGCATTGTTTGAGGCCTAAATCCTGACCTGAAAACCGTCTCAAGTGTATACTTTATCTCCCTTATTTATTCTTTATTTCCCTGCTACTATATCTCCTGCTTTATCCAAGAATAAGAGCTACAGTCTTTTTACCTGATTTCCCCCCAATATTTTCAGACAGTTATATTTTAAAGCAATTAAAAATAATGGGAAAATGAATTTATTTTACTTTAATTTATTCCATTGACAGCAATCTGTATTTCTTTGTGTAGATCCAAATTGCTGTCTACTAGCATGGTCTTTCTGCCTTAAGAACTTCCTTTAACATTTATTGTAACTACTATCTTCTGGCAATGAAGTCTTTCAGTTTTGATTTGGTTGAAGAAGTATTTTTCTTGCATTTTTGAAAGATACCTTCACTGGATATCAAATTCTGTTGTCATATCATTGCCTCTGACTTTCATTGTTTCTGTCGAGAAGTCTGCTGTAATACTTATTTTTATTCCTCTAGTAGCAATGTGTCTCCCCTCCCCTCCCCCCCGCCCCACTGTCTGCCTTCAAGATTTTCCCTTTATATTTTGTTTCTGGTAGCTTGAATACAATATTTCCAAGTATGTGGGTGTTTTATAAGATTTATAGATCTTTGGTTTGGTTTCTGTCATTATTCCAAATACTTTTAATGTTGGACTTCAGGATAAAAATGGGTTTTGTCCTTGTTTATTGTATTGGACTATCTCTGGCTCAAGCTGCTCTTGGTAATTTGTTACCTAGCCCACTTTTAATATTTGGCAATGCAGCCACTTTTTAATCTGCCTAGACTTTAGTCCTCAAAAGACCTGCAGATAGCTAGAACTTTATATTTCTGGCAGTATAAGGGCCATGTATGATTTTTGAGTATGAAAGTTAACAACTGTACTTTACAAAAGTATAATTGAATGCAGAGAAAATAACAGGCTAACACTGGTAGAGACTGAAAGCAAGGATGATAAATAAGAGGCTGGTGCAGCGGTCTAGGTAAGAGGGAAATCACAGAGGGATTAGCAATAGGCACCTCTGGGAGAGACAGTCCAGGCATCCACACTCCTAACAGAACTTTCCAAATTAGCAATGACCTATTGTTATGTAGAATACTAACAGGAATGCTGAGAAATATTGTATGGTTCAGAAGTTTGGAATATTCTACATTTGATAAAGTTAAAATGGGTTTCTAATTTGTAGAACAGAACTTCTTAGAGCCTTTAATATGCTAATATTCTCTGAAATTTCTAAAGGGAAATACAGTATGTAGTGTTGCCAAACTTATTGACCAAAGAATACAAATACTGTTCTCATAATGCCTCCAATAACACCTTTTGTGTTTCATGGAGCATCATTTTGGGAAATTTATCTCAACAAAATTGCAAACATTTGAGTACAGTATTAAAGAGTTAGGGAGAGAGAGGAAAATGTTGACTACAATTCAGAAATTTTTATCCTGAGTAGTTAACTGGATGATGACGTCAAAAATGAGATAGCAACATGAGAGGAGTAGCAGACCTGGAGTTAAAAATGAGAAGTTCACTTTGGGGCATGAAAACATAGATGTTGAAAAAGGAGAATGATTCTTTGATGTTTTCTACAAGAGTGATTCATCTGTGCATAGGAAATTTCCAACTGACTCAATAAAAAATAAACCTTACATCCCCTAAGGCCATTAACTAGAGCAAAAAATCTATCCACAAGTGGAAAGCTAGATTCCAAAGACTTGGTTTTAGTAGCTTAAAATCTCTTCCCTGTGGGCCTCTCCATATTACTGTAACTTTGGGGAAGGCTCTTGCTTACCCTATAAAACATTCCTCATTCAAATGAGTAAATATGACATTCCCATTAATACCCAATGTCATGGCTGAAATAGAGCTGGAATTTTACTAAAGGCTTTAGCTTAACAAAATGAAAGAAGTATAGGTAGTCACAGGAATTTGATAATATGGTCTAGAAACTATTATTTCCTCACCTTCCATTTGGGACCTTCTCAGTTTCCCTTCCTTCTCCTGTGAAAGCCATCATTATCTGTTTCACTTAAGTGTGACCTATAAGATAAGTCTTCCCCCAAGTCTAAATTCAAGAATGTGATGGCCAGTGTATAACATGGTCCCTGATGCATATTATAGGCACTCAATAAATACTGTTGAATTAAAGCAAGTTTGGTTTAGAGAGAAGCAGAGTTTCTTTTTCTGCTACTAGAGGCTTGTCTTTTTAATTCTGGTTTTCTGGACAAGGACCAATGTCATCTTCATGTGACTGACAGCATGACAACATATTGGGATACAAAACACAACACAAATTATAAAACGCAAAGTGCAAATACTGTACCTCAACCTTTACTGGATGTGTCCAGTGATCACATGTAGGCAGAGGGTAGTTCTGTTGCATGACATGTTGACCTACTTTAAGGACTTCAACCTTGAAAAGAATCTGGTTGTAAGCAAGTGAATGGTGGTGAGATAGGAGGGGTGAGGAGAGGATTTGAATGCTGCTGGCAATTTCTAGTCTGCATTTGGGACAAAGTGCGAAGGAGTCCAGGCACATTAATTGGACTTGTCATTTCCTTTGGGTTTGTCCAATTGAGTTTGTCACATATTATAGAAGGGTGCAGGTGGCATCCTTGTTTAGGATGAGGTTTAGAAGAACGAGCCATCAGACAGTGAGGCCTTCTGTGACCATGTGTGAATCTAAAGTACTGAGTGAGTAATTCCATAGAAGCAGTAGGGAACCACATCTGGATTCCTTTTTAGTGTTTCTTGGCCCTGTCCTTCAAACTAGAGGCTGCTGTCTGGCTGTTCATGGTTGAATCAAACCCTCAGAGAGCTCTTATGTAGCTGGAAAGGTGTTTTGTTTTTATTTATTAGTTGTTAAACTTCAATTATCCAAAGATTTACGTAAGCACCCATATTTATAACTTCTCATGAACTATCAGAAGCTCTGACCACTCAGGGCCTACAATTATTGTCAGCTAGATCTCAGCAATGGCTGCCCCTGGTAGACTCTCCAGGCTACCACAGCCCCTCCTGGCCCACTGTATTCCTGTAACTTCCCTGCCTGGTCCTGGTAGCATCTGAGTGTGTGACCCCAGGTTTAGACAAAGACCTGTTCAGAGATGGGGCTACACTAGTAAAACCTACCTGCAGCTTCAGCATTAATGAGGAGTTCTGCAGGGAGCTGGCTATATCTAGAAATTGCTCTCATAATATTTTAGCAAAGCAAGCCAGATATACTCATGGCTTTCTTAATGCCAAGTAAGCTGTTTTTATATTATAAGTGTTGTTTTGTTTACTTCTGATGGCCACCTAGGCAACTTCTCTAGAAGGCAAACAGCACTTCGGTGTGATTCCATTTAAGACAGCACCTCTGTGCCAAGGCATTTGGTTGACCTGTGGTTGGCTCTCAGTGAATTTGGAAACACAATTTAATGACTCATGTTCAACTTCACCGGCAATGCGAATGAGAGTTGGGGAGGAGACAAAGCCAGGCAGGACCATCGGAACAGGCTGGAGCTCTGAGGCGCCTTTCCTGTGGGCTGGGTGAGGCAGGGTCTGGGAAGCTGCAGAGGGGAACATGAGGAGTGGGCTCGGAAGTGGTGGGGAGGCAGGGAGAGGGGAGCAGGAAATAGTGGAAGGCCTCAAAGAGAAAAGCACAGAAGCAGTCAGGAGAGAGACCCTTGGGGAAGTCCTTTTGCAGTAATATCTCTTTACAACGTAACTTACAAACTGGCCATCCCAGAACTTGGCCCATACATGTGTTATAACTGGGCTGAACATTGTTTGTTTTAAATTTGAGCTAGTAAGGATATTGTATAATTTTTTAAAATCCAGATTTCTAGTTTTTCTTAGAAAAAAAAAAAAAAGATACTAAGTAGGCATTCCCACATGGCAACAAGCTGCTGCAGCTACCCCCTTGCAAGGTGTCTGCTCTCTGGCTTGACTCAGCCCCACCTGCACACAGTGCGTGAATGAGGCCCGGCCTGTCATTCCCGCAGCCTGCCGCTCCAGGCAAGTATTTGGGCTGAAACCATGGAAAACAAAAGGCACCAGGCTGCAAGTCAGCCCACCTGCCTCTAGTCCTGGCCGAGCCACCTCCTCCGTTGTGCCATGAGCAAGGCTCCTTGACAAACCCTTGCTTCTGTTCGTCATCTGTACAATGAGGAGGTTGATTAGAAAAATCTCTGAGGTCCTTCCCAGCTCCACCAATGATGGTCTGCACAGCTGTATATAACCAGGAAGGGAAAAATATTTAGAACCCTACCTCATGGGAGCTGAATTTGCCATCTAAGGTGAGCCAAGGGTGCATCAGAGGGCAACGAATCTCAGGGCTCCCTTATTGCCTTTGAAGAGCTGAGTGGGGGGAGAAGAAGGGGTCCTCTGAAGCGTTGGGCCCTTTGATAAGTAAAGGGAGGTGTGGAGGCCAGAAATGGCTGAGGTTGTTAGCAAAAGGAGTGCTCAGTATTCACTTCTCCGTTGTCTGGGTGTCGCTGTACCTTGCCAGCTCCCACACTTAACAAAAGGCTTTATGTGAGCGGGCTGTGGGAAATCGAGATCCTCTGGCCGGCCGGGGCCTTGTAGCGCGTGCAATGTAGGGGCTGCTGGCCCAGGCGGAAGTCATTACCGGCACTGATTCAGGGGAGCAGGAGCAGGGGCCATGGTGGTGAGGAAAGTGTGAGTCCCCCTGGGAGGGCACAGGCTCCCCCACGGGTGGGTGGCGTGGGGCCCTGGCGCCATCTGGGATACCACCCAGGGGCCTGCTATCCCGCTCCTGCCCGGACTCCCGTTTCCCGCTGAGACTGCCGACTGCGCAGCTGTAACTTCTCTTCTCAGATGCAGAAACGGAAAGCAAACAGATTGGCTGCCCTGTTCTCTTGGGGGCATCAAGAAGGAAAGACTGTCAGCAGCCAGAGCTGCGGGATCGTGGGCACCCTTCCTCCTGAGCGGGGCCTGGGAGCTGACCGGGCCGCAGCGCCCAGTCCTGCCCAGTCCGCCTCTTTGGAAAGATTGTATCAAGAAGCCAGCTTGCAGGGTGGGGGTGGGGGTGGGGGTGGGGGGGGGGCGCGCATGCGTTTGCTGTTTGTGTTTGTCCTATTTTCAGCCTCCTGCCCCTCTTAGGCCCTAATTCCTGGGGCAGAACTGTGTCATTTCCAGACAAACTGTGTGCCCTGAGGTGCTAGCAGACCAGAGGAGGTCCAGGGGAGGTGACGAGCCCGCTGGGTGGGGGTGCGGGTGCGCTGCGGAGGAGGCTCTCGTTCCCGCAGGAGTTCGCGTCGCTCCTCAGTGGGGCTGAGCCCTGCTCCTCCTGGACCCAGGTGCTTCCAAGCTCTGTGGCCAGGCAGGCATAAAGCCTTTGGCTCAGCCGGCTATTTCTAGGCCACCCAAAGGAAGAGAGAACCGTCTAGATCAGACTCATTCAAACACACATCTCTTGAGCGACCTCTACATGCTAGCTTTGGGGAAGCAGTGGGTGTGAGTGATACGGTTCTTTTCCATATTGATCCCACATTCTTACAGACTTTAAATAACTAATTAGACAATGTACTATTTATTACAGTTCCTACTGGTGATATAAAGAGGTCCTGGAACATAAGAGAATCGAAAAGAACTAGAGGCCCGATGCACAAAATCCGTGCAAGAGTAGGCCTTCCTTCCCCGGCTGCCGGCACTGGCTTCCCTCCAGCCACGGGCAGGCACCTGGGACCCAGGCTTCCCTCGCAGCCCTGGCTTAGTCCGGAAGTCTGGTCTAATTAGCATATTACACTTTTATTATTATAGATGGCCTAATTTGGGTTGTCAGTGAAGGCTGCTCTTAGGAACTACTATATTTCATTAAATCTGAGATATCGCCAATTGTAAGACACACCATTATTCTCTGTGTGTTAGGAAAGAAAAATTATGCTTCCAATTAAATATGACATAAGGCTTTCTTGCGACTTATATTTATTTTTAATTTGACATAGACTTTTATTACATATCATTCTGTGCATAACTAAGAGAGAAAATATAAACAAAACAGGCTCTTAAGGAATTCCTAAAATTCTTCATATTCAGAGCCCACCTCTTCCCAGTCACTTCCCCTCAGAGTTGATATCTATGCCTTCCATGCATTCTCATTCTCTGCCATGAAGAAGGTTGGTGATAAAATATTCCGTAAAATAATCAATAAAGAATTAAAAGTTATTGTTACGGTCCCTTAAGCCAAATTTACACTAATGTAGAGCTAACATATTTTTTACTCCTGCTTGGGGAATGTTGCTAAACAGATCTGACCCAGTATTTCCCCACTCGTGCACCACTACTGTGGGTTCCTAGAGGTTACAAGAGTGTCAAGCCACTAACCCCATTCTGCAAGTTTTGGTGTGTGCACACACACAGGCCATGGACAACTCTGAGGGCCCCTTTCCTGTGGGCGGTGAGGCAGGATCTGGGAAGCTGCTGAGGACATGAGGAGTGGGCTCAGTCAACTGTCAGTCAAAGCTGATTTCCAGACAACTTCCTGGAAACCGGCACACTCACAAACATGACAGCAGGATCAGGTTCGAGGGTGGGAATAATGCTAGTTATTTTTGGTCAAGTTGCATCTGCGGTACCTCTGAGACATCTAAGTGATGACATCATATAGGCAGTAGGATATATGGGTCTAGAGCCGATAGGCTGGACAGCTAGGCTGAAGAAGTGAATGAGAAAGTCATCGGAACTACCTGGCACTGAAGTGATGTGCATGAATGTAATTGCCTACAGAGAGGACGGAAAGTGAGACATTGAAAAGGGCCCGGGGCTGCTCTTGAGGAACTGCAACCTTTGAAGTTGGATGGAGGAGGGTAAGCTGTCCACAGAGCCTAAAAGAGGCAGCCAGCGGAGGAAGAGGAACCCGGAGAGTGTATCGCAGGGGACGAGCACTGGCTGGGACATCACTTCTAATGGTTCTTTAGAACTTGAGCATCGGTGTACCTCCCTGGAGAGTTAGGTTTCCTTTATATTCCCACAGTGTCTTCAACATTTGCTTCTATATAAGGTATTTTGCTTCTGACAAACTCAATTTCATTTGCCTTATACAGAATATACACGTACTCATAACCTCTCTGTTAGGGCAGCTTTAGCCCAGCTCTCAGCAAGCTCATCAGTTAGGTCATCTATGAAACTATTGAGCTCCTGAGAAGAGAGAGAGGAGAGAGAGAAAAAAAAGGGGAGAAATTCAAGGAGAAAAAGGAAAGCCAATGTTTATTGAGCACCTACTCTATACTGCTTCTTATGTTGGTCTAATCCTTGCAAATGAGATTACCCCCATTTTGAAGGCTCAGAGGGGTTAAATAATTGGAGTAAAGTCATACAGATAGTATACTGTGTATACAGAGCCAAATATCCAACTTGTATCTATTTACTTGAAAACTATTTTTCAAGGGGCAGTCCCTTGCAGGAAGCTCACGTGTGCTTGTGAAATGCAAGCACATTATCTCTCAGGCAAAATGGCTATAGTGAAGGAGGAGGGTTACAGCGTGAAAAGAAATGGTAATAGCTTACAACAGAAGTCTAAACATGACCCTGATGAATGACCCCCACGAATAAATTTGTTCCTTTTTCCTTGTTTAATGATACTGGTAAATTAGAGTTTAGTAGAAATATCCGTGGTGTGACAGATTTATTGGTGGCAATTACAAGTGGGAAGTCTCACGCACTGGGTCTACTTTAATGAGAACACCATTTGGGGGAGTGTGTGGGGCAACCCCATTTATTTCTCTTTCTCACTGGTTAGCTCTTCTCAGCTCATTAGGAAACTATAATCTAATGTGGCCCAGATTTCTTCAGAATAACCGGGGACTTAATAATTCTTATCAGGTGCCTCTTGGTAGAGCCTGGGCTAGGAGGGGCTGCTTGAGGGCACCCATGAGCTGTGGCCATCATCTCGGTTACCTCGAGGAGGTGCTGCTTCGTGCTAAATAGTCTGGAAATTAGTGAATAACAAATGTTCTTAAAATTAGCCTAAAGATGCTAACTCCTGTCTCTGCAGCCCACCAGGCAGGGTGGCCCAGTGCGAGAAGAGACTGGTTGTTCTTCATGCGGCTGCTTCCAAACAGGACAGCTAACAGCTCTGGCCACTGTGTGGGGCAGAGGGGAATGACTAGGTGGCTGCTTCACCGTGTTCCTTGTTGCTTGATCATCATTATGGGCAGTGTCATCTTGACTCTCAAAGATAGTGTCTGTGACAGGTAAGCTTGCTTCTTTAAGTGGCAAGGGTATTGCCAATCTCTAAAACAGGTTTATACTTTGGCCCCTTGATACCACATAATTAAGGGGCCTGAAATTGCAAACTGTGGCATATTCAGAGATTCTTTTGTCCACATTCACTATAGGCCCCTTTGGATGAAACTTGCCAGGTGGGAATGAGGATGCAGAATAAAATAGAATCACTTGTAAAGAGTCCTATGTCTGCCTGGAGAACACACATTTCAGGTGATGCTTCTCTCCTTTACCAGCCCTCTCCCTCCAACAAATCTATATGTAAACACCAAAAAATATGAATGAAGAATAGAAGCTGCTGACCCTGTAAATGGAGTTACAGCCAAAAAATCACAATTGGGTTCCCATTTTGCTAATTTGAAAATTAGCAAATTTTCAGGGGAATGCTGAAGTGCAGACTGGCTAAATGGTTACTACACTGGCTTTCTCTTCCTGGGCTCACAATTATACTATACTTCCCAGCTCCTTGGAGTTAGATGAAACCATAACATAGTTTAGCCAGTGGAAAGTGAGCAGAAGAGCTGCGTCCTGCCAGGCAGAGGCAGTGTAGAGCGGGTGTGCCTTCTCCATCTCTCTCTGCGTTGACCCTTGTCTGCATGAGGCCACATGGTGAAGACGGCTGTGCCTCAGCATGGAAGGAGCTTGGTTCCCTGAATGACTGTGTGGAGCAGAGCCCACCAGCCACACTGAACTGCGACAACAGCAGACAATGAACTTTCATGGTGCCACCCACTGAGGTATCGAGGTTAATCTGCTTCAGCATCAGCATACTTCCCCTTGCTGATACAGTTGCACAGCCCAGGGTCATGGTCTTTTCAGTGAGCCTCCTTCTTCTCAGGTCCTGAAGTCTTTAGCAGTTTTATAAAGAACAGGGTTAGTTTTTGTCATTTGTGTTTTGGCTTTTAATAAATTTGTCAGGGCAAAGCATTTTGTCAAAATAATTATTACTGGTAAATCAATATTAAAGCCCAAACCAATATAGCAACTTGGTAATTAATCATTCAAAATGAAATTGGACATTCAGGGCCTAATGTGCTATTCAAATAAAATTATGGAGATTTGTTTCAAATGACCATCTATCATTTTAGGGGAGGGGGAGTGTTCCTTGTATTCTCTTCTGAGTTTGTTTTCAGTCCTTTTACTGTCCAGTATCTCATATCAGCGCTTTGGACTGTGTGTCCTATGTGTACTTTTCTGATAAAATGTCATGAGCTGCCCTTCGACATTCAGCATTTCCCACACTTGGCTCCAAAAGATTTTTGCCTTTGTGCATTGTAACACAGTTGTATTTTCCCTGAACTCAGATTTCCGATTCTCTTCCTCTGAGCCCAGAAAATGCATTTCCCTCACCACTTCTACCCTGATTTTTGAGTTTGCAGGCTTGAAGTGACGTCATGGGGACCAACAAAGGAATTAGAAATCAGAAGAGACAAAAATACAGAGACCTGCTCTAACTGGTTTGGCTCAGTAGACAGAGCGTCGGCCTGTGGACTGAAAGGTCAAGGGCATGTACCTTGGTTGCAGGCACATTCCCAGCAGGAGGCAGCTGATCGATGTTTCTCTCTCATCGAATTTTCTAACTCTCTATCCCTCTCCCTTCCTCTCTGTAAAAAAATCAATAAAATATGTATTTTTAAAAATACAGAGACCTGTGTCCAATGAATTTCTGCTCTGGTGGCTTTACTCAGCTTTCCCTCCTGTTCCTGAAATGAGTCCTTGTTTTCTCAGACTTTCTAAACCCTCCGGTGCCTGAAGGTCTGGTTCACTAACTCCTTTATAAGACTTTTAGGATTTCCCACATGGACACCGAGGAGGTTAAAATTTCCCGGAGCACAAAGAACACATTTGGTTTTGTTCTCCATCATTCCCCAGCATGTAGCGCTGTACCTGGCAATTGTCAGACACCTAAAAATATATGCTGAGTGAATTGATGGCTTTGAATGAATGAATAAATTTTGGTCTTCACCCATCTCAAGCAACTGTAAATCATCAAAAAAGAGTGAAAAGGAAGAGAGTTCCATGCTTCTCAAAATACACATTGTCCCATAGAATTTAGCAACTAATATATTCAATGCTCATTTTGACAGTACACAGAACCAGAAGTATTTGTTCCTACATCACTTTGACGAGAGTTCTAACTCAAATTACTAATTTGGGGAAAATAATCACAAATGACAGTTGTCCACATGGCCTTCACCCAAAAAACTAAAGTGGATTCATTGTGTTTTTGCATTAATGAGCATGGCTAAGTTAAGCTTGAATGATAAGTTTTTCATTTTCTTTCTCTTTTACTTTTTTAAGTAGCAATATTTGTTGGCCTATATGACGTTGAATTATATGGCATTCTGTGAAGAATATACATGCTGGGCTTGATAGGTAAAAAAATGTTCCCCTCCCCCAAAGATGTCTATGTCTGAATCCCCAGAACCTGTGAAGATGTTCACAGGCAAGGAGGAATTAAATTTGCCGATGACATTAAGGTTGCTAATCAGCTGACTTTAAAACATAGATTATCCTGGATTGTTCAGGTGGTCCATGTAATCTCTGGGGGCCTTTAAATGTGGAAGAGGGAAGCCAAAGAGTCAGTGTCGTGGTGATGCACTGTGAGAAAGACTCAACCGGCCATTGCCAGCTTTGAAGGTGGGAGGGGCCACGGCCATGGGTGTAGCAGCCTCTGGAAGCAGGGAAAGGAAAGAAACTGAGTTCTCTCCTGGAACCTCCAGAAGGAATGCAGCCCTGCAACACCTTGATTTTAGCCCACGAAGACCCATTTCAGAATCCTGATCCCAGAACCGTAAGATAATAAATCTGTACTGTAGTAAGCCACTATGTTTGTGGTAATTTGTTACAGCAGCAATAGAAAACTAAAACACTGGGGGAGGGGGAGTCTCAATAAAATAGACAAAAGGGGTACAGGTGCCTTTTACAATTTATTTTTAAAAGATACAATGCCTTGGCCAGTGTGGCTCAGCTGGTTGGAGCATCATCCTGTACACGGAAAGTCACTGGTTCAATTTCCCATCAGGGCACGTATCTAGGTTGCGGGTTCCATCCCCAGTGGGGGCACGTGAGGGTGGCAACTAATCAATGTTTCTCTCTCTCTCTCTCTCTCTCTCTCTCTCTCTTCTCCTTCCCCTCTCTTTAAAATCAGTGAAAACATATCCTCCGGTTAGGATTAAAAAAGTAAATAAATACAAATAAAATTAAAAAGATACAATAAAAGCATCTACTTTTCTAATTTTGTTCAGTTGTGTTTATTTTTTCTCTCCAAGCATTCCTCATTGGAGAGCCTGGGGCATAGGCTTTTACAGGATTCGACACAGAATGATACCACACAACAGAACATGGCCAGTAAACAGTGAGCAGTCAAAAATGAGTGGGTAACGAACAAGCTCAATTACTCAGTGAAGCTGAACTAAATTGGTGGTTTTTAGGAACTTGTTGGTGATAATGGGAAAGCTCATGACTCAGAGTGAAATGATAACATAAACAATGCTCTGCTGTCGCCTGGTGGTGCGGAGCCCCTACATCTTGGAGGAAGCACCCAGGTGTGCGTGGCAAGAGGCACAAGGCCGGGTGAAGTGCCCTTGACAGGGCATCCCATTCGTTTCCAGCTCTCCCCCCACCCGGCCTTTAGCAGACCTGGTCGCGGGTAACTGCCTGACAGACAGCGTCTGCTCCTCTGCTCTTCTGTCCGCAGGACGCGTCTCTGGACAGAGGAATATCAGAAGGCGCGCGGGCAGGGAGAGGGAAATGAGGTGATGAGCCTGGGCTATTTTAGAACTTTGGTAATTGGTGCCAGAATGGTCAAGAAGAGGCATGTATTTTATATAATACCCACACCTAGAAGAGATTATTTTCCAAAGGGAGAAAGAATTATTAGCAAATTCAGGGTTTTGTGAAAACTTGAAAAGGTTTCATTTGTCTTTCCCAAGCATTGGTTTGTGAGCCCAGGCCCTTTTTCTGCAGCTCACACAGAGCTGTGGGCCTTTATTTGTTCATCACTTCAATGTCAGCGACTACTTGGGTTTGTTGGAGGCTTCACTGAATTAATATTTGCAAAGTGTTCAGATGGTGCCAGGCACACGGTAAGCACTGTGTAGGTGTTACTAGTCGTTGTTGTTAAATCATGGTAAGCCACCTTACTTAGAACACTGGTACAGAGGGAACATGGCTCCTTCCATCCCCCCATCTCTGCAATGACACCAGCGCTTAAGAAATGGTCTGGCGGCCCAAGGAGAGCTCACGCAGCTTCCCGGCCTGGGAGGAGTAAAAGGAGCTCTCAGTCGAGTTGCTCTTGGAGGTGGGACAGCGCCAGTGTCAGAGGAAGCACGTGGCCATCCGTCCAGAGAGCCTTGCCCGGGAGCCCAGCGCGGCCATGCTGAGGTCACATTAGGAAGCACTTAGCTGTGGTGACTCTCCGTGCGTATGTCCGGACATTCTGCTCCAGCCCCGATAAACGTCTGTTGACTGAAGGAGTGAATGAGCTGAGTGACACACACACACACACACACACACACACACACACACACACACACAGCCTCCATGTCCCATTTCTAAAATAAAAAGAATGAGCTTCAATAATTTTCAGAAAGCATTCCTGTGCCTTATTATTTTTTGAAAGGATCAATAATCTTTCAGAGGAAGGATTATTTAGAAATAATAGGGGATTTGTGTTGATCACACAAGCAAACTAAAACAAGTCCTCTCTCAGGTGCCTTCTCCTTTAGCTTTCAGACTTTAGGGGGTGCACATGACAAGTGATATATTAGAGAAAACAGTTCTATTTTGGGTCAGTTCCCTGAGAATACTAGTAGGTCTGAGGTAGAGGGTTACTTGCAGGAAGTAGGTTGTGGTGTGGTCTCAGGTTCTATACCCGAGGGGAGTGAAGAAAGCAAGATAAGAAAGAGGAGTTGAACTGCCTTGCAGTCATGACAAAGGCCTCGGTCAGTCCCATGGAGAGAAGAGCTAAGGAGCGGTCCTTCAGAGGGGTCCCAGCTTGGGCGGGCGGTGCCTTCACATCTCCCTGCCCCATTGACCAGTCACTGGACCTGGCCACCCCTGAGGAGGAGGGGGCATGGCCCTGAGGGAGGTGGCTCTCTTTGGTTGGGGATAGTTCCCAGAGAGGGACAAAGCCCCCTACATCACAGGGGGAGTGAGAACCTCAGTCCTTGTATTACTTATCTGTTGCTGGGTAATAAATTACCACTCACTTGACATTTTAAAACAACAAATATTCATTATCTCCCAGTTTTCATGGGTCCATGGCCTGGGCCTAGCTTAACGGGGTCCTCTGGTCTGGGTCCCACAGGCTGCAACCAATATTGAGTATGTTGTGATTTCATCTGGAGTCCCAGTGATAATAATCCATTCAAGGTCATTCGGTGGCAGAACTCATGTCCTTACGGCTGTATGACTGTTGACCTGGCTTTTTGCTAGCTGTTCCTAGGGGCCACTCTCAGGTCCTAGAGGTCAGCCATAGTTCCTAGAGGTCATCCATTTTTTTCTTGCTACATTGGCTTCTTCCACATAGCTGATGACTTCATGATGCCCGCGAGAAAGTCTGTCACCTCAGAGAGGCCCAGTGCCTCTTTCAAGGGCACTCACCTGATTAACCCAGGCTCACCCTTTTGATGAACCCAAAATCAACTGATTTGGGACCTTGATTACATATCAAAACCCTTTACTTTTGCTTTATTCTATGGGATAAAAGCAAGTCACAGGGCCTACCCACGCCCGAAGGGAGGGAATTATATAGGGCATGAACATCAGGGGGAGATCAGGAGGAGCCACCTTAAAGTCTGCCTGTCACAGTCCTGGTGGGGAAATGTGGATGATGTGCTATACATTTATTATAGTAACTCAAAACAAAATTTGGTTAAGTAAGATTCTCCTAGTGCCAAGTGGTGGGCTGACCCATTTTGCAAGCATCTTTAACTCTTTGGGTATAACAGAGCAGTACCAAGGCCTCCATAGCAGCAGGGAAAAATACTGTATAAATTTGTAGCTATCAACAGGAAAGCTGCAACTGGGATCCCACAAATGCCTGTTGACTAAAATTTGTTGAGATTGAGAGCTATGCTTTATGCTGCAAGGGAGTCATTAGTCTCTCCAACCTCCATCTCTGCTGAATGTCTAACCACTTGTAAGTGGCCAGACTGTCAGGGAAAATAGTGGCTAAGTGCTTCCTTTTCCAGTGAAAATGACAAGGGAAACTCAGAAAAAAAATCTACCTTAGACTATATAAATTCACTTTTCTTTTTTAAATGTATATGCAGGCTTCATCTAAAACTTCTACTTTTAAAAATAGAAACAGAGTTGAGGAAAATATAAAAATTGATCTGAAGATGCAAGACAGACCCGGCAGAACCCCAAACTGCCAATGAGAGTGATGGGCCCTGCATTTTGGTGTAGAGCCGACCCTGCCTGCAGTCTGTGTGGCCCGTTGACAGACTGAAATGGAGAAACTTGTTTCAAACAAGAAGGGAGCTATCTTCTTAATTCTTTATGTAGCTCAGTGTCAGTGAATGTTTCAAGGTGAGTACAAAACCCACTCACTCACCCTCATTTTACAGAAGAGGAAGCTGCCTTTGCCCCTATGTGGTTTGGAGGCATATGTGAAGAGGCTACACTGTACAGCGGGATCAGTGCTCTGAGGGAGACCACGGCGCTATGGGGCAGGGAGGGGACCCCCCTCCAGGGCCAGGGAAGGCTTCCCAAGCACAGAGTCAAGCTGACCTGACGCGCTGTCTTTCCCCCGTGGGGCTCTGGGGGAAAAGGATGCCAGCACAAAGGAAAAAGCAGCAGAAACAGAAGCGGAAGCCTGAGACTCCTACTCTGCAGTTTTGCCTGAGGCCAAACTACTTCAACTCTTGTAGGCGGAGAACCTACAAGCTGAAAAATCACGGTATGTCTCATGTGGAAGAGGATGGCTTTCGGCCAGTTCAACTCACATACAGAGATGGGAACAAGCTAGACAGACTTAGCTGAGACATGTTGCAAGAAGCCCTGCTTAGGAGCACGAGTTAGCTTCCTTCCTTACGTTGAAGGTAATTTATCCTATCCCCCGCTGATGTTCATGCCCTATATAATTCCCTCCCTTGGGGTGTGGGTGGGCCCTGTGACTTGCTTCTAGCCCATAGAATAACAGGTCAGATTTCTTCTTTGATGCGTTTTGAAAAATCAAGCCCAAGCCCTTCGAAGCTAAGGCTTAGTAGGTCCTCTCTCCCTTGTCTCCCAATCATATTAGTCCTCTCATTAACTGTCTTCACCCCCTCACTGAAACCTGGCCCCTCTGAGAGAAAGCACACATAATTAGGGTGACCATACAATTTATCACCCGAAGTGGGGCACATTAAAGAGTGAAAGGAGCGTGAATAGTAATTACTCCAGACAACAGGCACATGCTGGGGCCCATGATGAATTCATCCCCGTTAACACGAATAAGCTGCAGAGTGGAAGCAGAACTTTCCCAGAATTCTCAGCAGCTCCCATCGCTGGGTCGCATGCTCCTTTCCTGCTGGAATTACCTCGGGGTGTTCCATCCATTGTCACAAAGAGTGACTGCGCAGGACTTCGGATGCCCCAGGTGTAAGGAAGGCATGTTCCCCTTACCATGTGAAATACTGAGAGAGGAGCAGATCAACACTAAGCTTGTTAAATGCCAAGATTTTAAGGAATTCAGGAATATTTGTTTTTAGAAAGCTTACATTACTCCCTCAAAAACAAAAAACAAACAATCAAACAAACAAACAACAACAACAACAAAAACCCGCCTGCCCCAGTCAGAGCTGAGAAAACAGGACTTTACAGAGATGGCTCTGTGGCTGCTGGAGTCAGTGTGGAGGGTTTAGACTGAGAGCCCCGAGGTTGGCAGTGAAAACTGACACTGATGAGTTACCCATCTGTAGGAACAACACAGTCTAAAATCCTAATATGTAAAAACCCAGGGTCGTAACATCCAAAATGACCGAAGGCTTGATCTCCTGGAAGTCAGTGCTGGGTTGCCGTGGAGACCCAGCACCGACTGCCCACCACTGTGGGCACCATGACCCAGCACTGACTGCCAAGGGGGCTGTGGATCAGGGCTGAAGAGAGGCCTAGGGAGAGAGAAGCAGGGTCTGATTCGTAGCCTCCATGGCAGCTGTTGATCAGCCCTTGCCTCTTTCTTTCTCTCAGGGCCTGGCTAGTAGCCACACCTCTCTTTCTCTAGGGCCTCCGATGGGGCTCTAATCAGCCCTGCCTTTCTGATCAGGCCCTTTGATAGGCCTGGAGATGCTGACTGGCATAGAAACTGACCAATCAGAACCAAATCTGGGTGAACTCCAAAGGCAAAACCTAAGGTGGGGGCTGAGGAGGGGTTTTAAGGTCAACAGCTGTTTGGTGTAAGGTGTAAGAAAGCAGTTCAATTTTTTAATGACCAGTTTGGCAGTATAGTGCATATGGCTGGCTATCAGTCCAGATATAGGGATTATGTATTGTTGTCTGCCAAGAGCATCTCCTCCTGATGAAAAAGGCCCCGCCTGCCCATTTAATCAATTCTATTCTATATAATCTAACTATACTACTAAAAGGATAATATGCTAATTAGACCGGGTCTTCCGGGCATCTTTTGGATGTCCGACTTCTTTCTGGACAAAGCCATGGTGGTGGGGGCCAAGGCAGAGGCCATTAGGGGTGATCAGGCCAGCAGGGGAGGGCAGTTGGGTGCAAGATCAGGCCGGCAGGGGAGGGCCATTGGGGGCGAGATCAGGCTGGCAGGAGAGAGCAGTTAGGGGTGAGATTAGGCCGGCAGGAGAGGGCCATTTGGGGGCAAGATCAGGCTAGCAAGGGAGGGCAGTTGGGGGCGATCAGGCAGGCAGAGGCAGTTAGGGGCGATCAGGCTGGCAGAAGAGAGCAGTTAGGGGTGAGATTAGGCTGGCAGGGGAGGGCAGTTGGGGGTGAGATCAGGCCGGCAAGGGAGCGCAGTTAGGGGTGATCAGGCAGGTAGGCAGGTGAGTGGTTAGGAACCAGTGGTCCCAGATTGTGAGAGGGATGTCCAACCACCAGTTTAGGCCCAATCCTGGATTGGGGTTGGACAACCCCCAAGGAGTCCCGGATTGGAGAGGGTGTTGGCTGGGCTGAGGGAACCACCCCCCGTGCATGAATTTCCTGCACCAGGCCACTAGTATGATTATAAAATGTGTGTGATTGAGGAGACCTAGGCAACATTTAAACCTAACTGGAGGACAAGGGGTATCTACTGTGTGGAATGGAATGGATGAAAAGGAAAGTGGTAGCCCAATCAATTCAATTAATATATCAGAAGACAGACTGTCTTAACCAAAGAAGATGGTCTGCATAGTCTGAGAGAGAATCCATTGACTGTGCACCTGAGGTGCTCATCAAGGCCCCGGTGAGGGGAAGACTAACCCTCTCAGACTGGCCCACAATGGCTACAAAAGTGGTTTTCTTTGTTAAGAAGCAAGGAAAGCCCCTTAAATTTTGACATGGCTTGAGTGAAAGGAACCACCTAAAACCCTTCTCAACATCTCATTTCCCTTTCTTCTAACTCTATATTTATCAAGAAAACTTCTGAGTGGCCCTACATTTACACAAACATTCTCTAAGCCTCTGAATATACGAATTACTCATCAGCAGTGCTTTGTTGATGCATTTCCTCACCAACAGTCATATCCAGAATCCAGAATTCTCCTAAAACATTAGGAAGATTAAAGATGACAGTTTTAAGATCTAACAGTTTACATATAAAATATTAATTTAAATCAGTAGAATGCAAAGAAAGTAGAAAAATAAACACTGAGAATGTAATGTTATCAAACTTAAAATATAAGCATTCAACCAAATTTTCTAGTCCTTGGAGAACATAATTGGTAGGGTCTGGATAATGTCCAAACAGTGACCAAGACAAGATTCACAAGGCATCAATGAAATGGTGAAATCTTCATGGTTCAAGAACTGACTCCCAATTTAGCAGGTCTATCAACTGTATTTAAGTTGAATGGGCTCAAGGAACATCTGACTCACATTAACCAAACTTAGGGGAAAACTACATATAAGTCAAAATGATTTCTCATTGTTAAGGAGTGGTTCATCTTTCCAGTGACTAGAACTGTGTCCTGCCTTATCCTGTCAGTCTTGTGTGAAGCCACTTTTTCTATTTTGGAACGAAGTTCATGCAAGTATTGCTTCTATCCCCTAGAGAGTAACAAAGTTTAATCTCTCCTCAGGTTTAGTCTTTCAGAATTTTTGCAACCAATTCTTATGTACCTCCTACAGTGTTTCTTCTCCAAGCTAAATATCCTTCTTTTCAACCCTTTCTCATTTTATAGGATGTCCGAGCTTTTCCTAGATTCACTCCATTTCTCATTGTCTGTCTGAAAATGTGATTCTCAGAACAAAACATGACATTCAGATGTGGTCTGACCAGTAATGAATAAAGGACAACTGCTGATATTTTGATTGGTCCAATTAAGGTAGCTTAAATCCACATGATTCAGAACTGCCATCAAGTCAACCAAGAACTCCATCTTCTTTTGTGTGTATGTGATTTTGTTGTTGTTGTTGTTGGAATTCAGCCTTTTATTTTAAAGTAATTGTAGATTTGCATGCAGTTGTAAGAAATAATAGAGTTCCTGTGCAACATCACAACCAGGATATTGATTGATACATTGATAGAGTCAGCTACAGAACATTTCCATCACCATAAAGGCACTTCGTTTGCCCTCTTATAGCCACACCTATTTCCCTGTAGCCCCTATCCTCTCCTTAACCCCTGGTAACCACCAATCTTTTCTCCATTTCTATAACTTTTGTCATTTTGAGAATGTTATATAAATGGAACTAGAGGCCCAGTGCATGAATTCATGCACTGGTGGGGTCCCTTGGCCAGCAATCAAAGCCTACTGAGAGGCCAGCCAGCCGTGGGGAAGGGCTGGTCAGGGGGAGGGGCCATGGGAGGTTGGCCGCTGCCCCCCTCCCAATCGGGGTTGATGGGGAGGCCAACTGGGTGTGTGTGGGGGGGGGCTGCAGGAGGTTGGCTGGCGGGGGGAAGGGGTAGGGGCTGTGGAAGGTTGGCTGGCTGAGGGAGGTTGGCTGTGAGAGCGCACTGACCACTAGGGGGCAGCTCTTTCATTGAGTGTCTGCCCCCTGGTGGTCAGTGAGTGTTATAACGACTGGTCGACCGGTCATTCTAGTCGTTTGGTCATAAAGGTCGCTTAGGCTTTTATTATATAGATTATAAGGTAGTTAGCCTTTGGGATTGATTTTTCTCACTCAGCATAGTTCTTAGGTGATTCATTTGGATGCTGTGTGCATCAATAGTTTGTTTTTATTGCTGAGTAGTACTGCTAGTGTGGCTATACGATAGTTGTTAAACCAGTCACTTATTGAAGGACATCTGAGTTGTTTCCAGTTTGGAGCTATTAGTAATGAAATTGCTATAAACACTCATGTAGAGGTTCCTGTGAGAAAATAAGCCTACACTTTTTAGGATAAATGCTAAGGAGTGAAGAAGCTGGGTTGTATGGTAGTTGTTCGTTAATTTTTCAAAGAAACAGTTGAACTGGTTTCCAGAATGGTTTCCATTTATTTTTTAGATGTATCTCAATTTTATTTTTTTATTTTTTAAATTAAATATATTGGGGTAACAGTGGTTAATAACATTATGTTTCCGGTTTACAACTTTATGATACAACATCTATAAACTCCATTGTGTGCTCACCACTCAAATTCTAGTCTCCTTCCATCACCATATATTTGACCCCCTTCATCTTCATCCTTCTCCCATTCTCCTTTCTCTCTGGTAACCACTATTCTATGACTTTGTTTGTCTGTTTTTTTGTTGATTGGTTGCTTTTTGTTTTATATCCCACATATAAGTAAAAGCATACAGTCCTACTCAACCATTAAAAAAATAAAATATTGCCATTTGGGACAACATGGATAGATCTTGAGAGTATCATTCTAAGTGAAATAAGTCAAATGGAAAGTTTCCACTTACTTTTGATCAAGACCCATAGTCAAGCTGTTATACCCTAGTCCAGTGATGGCGAACCTATGACACGCGTGTCAGCACTGACATGCGTAGCCATTTCTGATGACACGCGGCTGCTGAGGCGGCTGCATGCCGAGGATGAAAACATTTGCTGCTCCTGAGGATGAAACATTTGTGAAATAATGTTTTTTCCTCAAAGTGACACACTACCCGAGTTATGCTCAGTTTTTCTGGCGAAGTTTGACACACCAAGCTCAAAAGGTTGCCCATCACTGCCCTAGTCTGAAACCATAAGTGTTTTATGTTTTTATGTGTGCTTGTGCATTTTTATTTTGGGGCCTAAATGCAAAATATAATATTTATCTCCCTTAAATAGTATTCTGTAAATGCCATCTCAATATTCAAAGTCTTAAGATACTTACTAATATCTAACTTCTCTCATCCAACATATTGACTATCCTTCTTGACTTCATTTTATCTGTACATTTTATAACTGTACTAGAGGCCTGGTGCACGAAATTCATGCACGGGATGGGGGGGGGGGGTGGGTCCCTCAGCCCAGCCTGCACCATCTCCAATCTGGGACCCCTTGAGGGATGTCCGACTGCCCATTTAGGCCCGATCCTACCGGGATCAGGCCTAAACAGGCAGTCGGATATCCCTCTCACAATCCAGGACTGCTGGCTCCCAACTGCTCGCCTGCCTGCCTTCCTGACTTCCCCTAACTGCTTCTGCCTGCCAGCTGATCACCCCCTAACCACTCCCATGCCAGCCTGATGGATGTCTAACTGCTCCCCTGCCAGCCTGTTTGTCCCCAACTTCCCTCCTCTGCCGGCCTGGTCACCCCTAACTGCCCTCCTCTGCAGGCTTGATCGCCTCCAACTGCCCTCCCTTGCAGGCCTGGTGCCTCCCAACTGCCCTCCCCTGCTGGCCATTTGTGGTGGCCATCTTGTGTCCACATGGGGGCAGGATCTTTGACCACATAGGGGCAGCTATCTTGATCTTGTGTGTTGGAGTGATGGTCAATCTGCATATTACTCTTTTATTAGATAGGATAGAGGCCTGGTGCACGGGTGGGGACCAGCTGGTTTGCCCTGAAGGGTATCCAGGATCAGGGTGGGGGTTCCCTTGGGGTGTGGGGCGGCCTGGGTGAATGGCCTGTGGTGGTTTGCAGGCCAGCCACGCCCCCTGACAACCCAAGCAGAGGCCCTGGTATCTGGAATTTATTTACCTTCTACAATTGAAACTTTGTAGCCTGGAGTGGAGCCCAGCCTCCTGCTCACTCCGTGGCCGGCAGCCATTTCTGTTGGAGTTTGTGTATATCTTCTATAATTGTAACTTTGTAGCTTGGAGCGGAGGCCTGGGCCCACCAGAGTGTGTGGAAAGCTTGGCTTCCTCTGTTGCCGGAGAAACCCAAGCCTCCCTTCTGGTAGCCATCTTGGTTGGGGTTAATCTGCATACTCACCCTGATTGGCTGGTGGGTGTGGCTTATGTAGCAGAGTGATGGTTAATTTGCATATTACTCTTTTATTAGAGAGGATTTGTTGAAACTTCAGTCAGAACTTGAAAAAAATTGAATAGGACAACACCCTAAAGTATAGCATGGAGACAAACCCTCCAACTGTAATAGCAGCTGACTTACACTTTCCTTTCTGTCTATAAGGATAATGTCAGCAAATTTTCCAAAGGATTTGTGAAATTCAGATTCCCATGCATATCATATTTCCAGTCCTAACAATCTAAGTACTTCATTTTAAGAAAGAAAAATTCAAGTTTCCAGATCACACGATTTCACTGTGAATACACTTTACTTATTACTAATAGACATGTTCTTTTCTCAATTAATGGAGATGGACGATTTTAATAAAATAACTTTCTACATGATGGCTTGTTCTTTTAACCAAAGCCTGCATTACTAATTTAGGGCACCAAGATTTTGGAAAGATGATGACGGTGGTGGTGGTGGTGGTGATGGTAGTAGTGATGATGGTGAGGGTGGTGGTGGTGATCACAGCTAACAGAGGTAACATGTTTACTTGGTGCCAAACACTTCTGAGGACTATGAGATTCTGTGTCATTGTTATAACTATCTGTTTTTCAAATAATTATAGCATTCATAGGGATTGGCAAAATTGGTGTTCTTTTTAGATACATTGTATAGCTGTCAGACACTATAATTTCAAACCTTACTTGGGATGGTGTCTGAATTCTTAGTGGAAAGAAAGTTAGGTACTATGAAAAATCAAAGCCAAAGAAAACATTTGTTTAATTATCTAATTATTTTAGGCATAACAAGACTTGAAACATGTGATTACCTTAATTTCAATCACTATGTATTATAGTCTTGGATCAGTTTATATCTCTGCACTTTTCTATTTTAGCTAACGAAACATTACAATTTCAAATAATTAAAATCAAAAGGTCAGTAAAGAGGTAAAATATTTTATTTATTTTATTATTTACTTATTTATTTTTCTTCCAATTCTCAAGAAAATATTGGTTTAGTGATAAATGATACAACAAAGAAATATGCAATTTAAAGAAATAATTATAGAATTCCAAGAGAGAATAAGATATAATTCAATTTATAATATGTTAAGTGAACAGAGGGAAACAGAAGCTATATCATACTTTGAAGATTCATAATAACAATTATGCTAATTTAATTGTTTTATTCATAAAAAGTAAGAAAAGGTAATAAAAACTTTTAGAATGTTGAAAACCAGCCTGCCCTAAAAATATTTTGGTACCAATTTAAACAGCCAGGGGAGGTGAAACCTGCACTATACTAGAAGAGAGAAGCAATAAAAAGCAATATATTCTACTCACATAGAGGCATATAACCTTAGTTATAGGCAAGAGCCCATTCCGTCTCACACGGTAATGATATTCCAGAGACAGATCGAGGACTCAGTCCCAAAATGGGATTTCTTAAAAAACAAATCAGATCTTGAAGAAAGTCTTGGTTGAAACATGCATTTACTTTATTAAGTCCAAAGACTATTATGTTGCCACTATATAGACTAAACCAATTATTACACAGGAAGCATTGTGCTGTTTTGTTTTTTTATATGTAATCTCAAAGCAATTGAAACGAATAAGTCTGTTTGAGCACAACACTGAGATACCAAGAGGGAAGGGGAGACTAGTGGTTGAGAGCCTGGATGTTGCTAAGATGACAAGGCTCTGCTAGTTGATTTATTATCACACTGAAGAACAGTTCCTAGTCATGTGACTGTAGGTGAGTTTCACTTAGCATCTCTGAGACTCAGTTTCCTATAAAAGTGGTAAATAAAATATCTGCCTTGTCATGTATATGGAAGGAAAAAAGCTACTATTCTAGCGTCTTGTATAGTAAATAAAGTGCAAGTTTAATGCTACAGTTCTGTAGCATTAAGTACATTCACAATGTTGTGCAACCATCATCACCATCCATCTCCAGAACTTTTTCATCTTCCCAAACTGAAATTTCACCTACTAAACAGTAACCTCTCATTCTTCCCTCCTCCCATTTCCTGGCAACCACCATTCTACTTTCTGTCTCTATGAATTTAACTACTCTAGGTACCTCATACAAGTGAAATGAGAGAGTATTTGTTTTGTGACTGCCTTATTTCACTTAGGATAATGACATAAAGGTTTATTCATGTTGTAGTATATGACAAGATTTCCTTTCTTTTTTTAAAAAAATATTTATTGATTACAGTATTACATATGTCTCCTTTTTCCCCCATTGACATCTCCCTGGCCACTCCCACCCCCCAGCACATGCCCTCACCCTGCTACTGTCTGTGTCCATTGGTTAGGCTTATATGCATGCATACAAGTCCTTTGGTTGGTCACTTACCCCTTTTCCCCCTCTTCCCCCCACCTTCCCTCTGAGGTTTGACAGTCAGTTCGATGCATCTCTGTCTCTGGATCTGTTTTTGTTCATCAGTTTATTTTGTTCATTATATTCCACAAATGAGTGAGATCATATGATATCTATCTTTCTCTGTCTGGTTTATTTCGCTTAGCATAATGCTCTCCAGCTCCATCTATGCTGTTGCAAATGGTAAGATGCAGCGTAGTATTCCATAGTGTAGATGTACCACAGCTTTTTAATCCACTCATCTGCTGATGGGCAGTTAGGCTGTTTCCAAATCTTAGCTATTGTAAATTGTGCTGCTATGAACATAGGGGTGCATATATCCTTTCTGATTGGTGTTTCTAGTTTCTTGGGATATATTCCCAAAAGTGGGATCACTGGGTCAAATGGGAGTTCCATTTTTAGTTTTTTGAGGAAACTCCATACTGTTCTCCACAGTGGCTGCACCAGTCTGCATTCCCACCAGCAGTGCACAAGGGTTCCTTTTTCTCCGAATCCTCGCCAGCACTTGTCGTTTGTTGATGATAACCATAAGGCTGAATAATATAGCCATTGTGAGTATATACCACAGTTTGTTTATCCATTCATCTACTGATGAAAAAGTTTTTAATTTTTATAAAGACCAGTTTATCTATTTTTTTATTACTTGTACTTTCAGTGTCATATGTAAGAAATCAACGCCTTACCCCAAATCATGAAGATTTACTCCTGAGTTTTCTTCCAAGAGTTTTACCCCTCACATTTAGGTCCATAATTTGTTTCAAGTTAATTGCTGCATATGGTATGGATATCCAGTTATACCTGTACCATTTATTGAAAAAAACTATTATTTCCCAATTGAGCTGTCTTAACCCCTTTATCAAAAATCAGTTAACCATAAATGCAAGATTTTATTTTTGGACTCTCAATTCTATTCTCATTTCCTTATCTTTAAATGAGCAATTTAATCTAGATTGCTCCACATTTTTTTTGTCAGAATCACCTCTAGTGCTTGTGAAAATAGAGGTTCTCAGGTATTTTCCCTGGTGATTCTGACTCAGTAGACTTGGGGTAAGGCTGGACCCTGCCCCTCCTCCAATCATCCCTGACTCAATTAACAGCAACACATTTTACCTGGTTGCTCAAATCCAAAACTGGGAAGTAACTGCAGTAGTTATTAAGCTATAATCTCTCATTCCCAAACTCACCCTTTTCTACTCTGCTCTGATGATGGGGCTGGGGCTCTGAAAACCACATTTCTCCTTTGCAGCTGCTCTGCTCTCTCCTATTCTGTCCATCAGAGGTGTGAGAGGGACACTGAAGAACTGGTTTCCTGACTGCTTGGTTTTCTGGGCATCACCCTAACAATGCTTCTTCACCCCAGCAGCAGCAATTCCTTCCCATTACTAGCAATTAAATCTAGTTTTCCATTTAAAAAATATTTGCAGGAACAGCTTGATTTAACTCCCCAAAAGACATGAACACCAACCTGCTGGCACCCTCTTCTCGGGTATCTGGGTCCTAGGCCCACAGCACACCCCTCTGAGCTCAGAGACACCAACACTAAGCAAGAAGCACCTCCTCAGATGTCTAAGGTTAGCTCACGGGGCTCCTCCTCTGAGCTTCCAAGTTTTAATAATTTCAGTCTCTTTCCTTTGTTCTATGGACTCTAGTGTTGGTAGCTACTTCCTGTAGGTGCTTCCTCTATAATACATTAGCATTTGTTTTGCATCCTCTCAGTTACCTATATAACAACTAGTTAATAATTTTATATATTAAAGTCTTTCTTTTTGGACTTCCACAACATGAAGGAGTAAGTTGTTCAGGAATTGCTTATTGGACAAGAAGCACCACAGGGCTGCGGTCCCTGAGAGAAGAAAAAGAAATAAAGGGAACTCTATCATGGTTCCAGCTTTCTGCCTGTAGGTAAGTTCCACTCCATGGCACAGGGAAAAGGAATCCAAACAGAGGCCAGTGCTCTCAATGAGATGAGGAAACAGACATATGCTTAGAGGTCTTGAAGCAACTGGAATTTGCAGAGGAGAGTACCAGAGAGAACCAGAGGGGTTACACAGAGAAGAAAAACTCTACAAATCTTCATCATAGTCCCCTGTAGTCTTTGGTTTTATGCTAACCTGGGCATACATACAGTGAAAGTCCATGAGGCCAGGCAAGGAAGAACTGTCAGGGAGCTAAAGGATAAGCAATCCTCAGGCTAGAGGAGGTTTATGTCCAAGCAGCCTAAATGGAGAGAATTAGTTGAAAAGCTGGGCTATTCAATAGAGACCCCAGAAGACACTTTAATAGTTTCAAATTATTCCTAGAATAGCCCTGGCTGGTGTGGCTCAGGTGGTTGTAGGTTGTCCCACACACTAAAAGGTTTTGGTTTCAAGAGGCAACCAATCAACATTTCTGTCTCACATGTTCTCTTTCTCCCTCTCCCTTCCTCTCTTTATCTAAAATCAATAAAAACATATCCTTGGGTGAGGATTAAAAATAAATAAGTAAGTAAGTAAGTAAATAAATAAATAAATAAATAAATAAATAAAGTAAAGGCTACTCTAGATATACCCTAATAAAGTTTGAAAACAAGTGTTGAAATGACCAGGCTGACCTATAAGTAATTTCACTGCTTGCCAAAACAAACTTCAGCACTCTTTAAAAGAAGACAATATATTGGGAGAAAAATTACTCAATAGAAACCATGTTATTCTAGATTCTCAAAAAAGCTGATATCAAAATAAGATTAAATGTGCAAGGATTTCATTAGAGGAAATATCTGTTGCAAGAAAATGGGGAAAGAGCCAGATAAGGCTGGGTGAGCTGTCAGAACAAAGTGAGGTCTGACCCTGACTGAAGGCAAGAGGGAGAACCTAAAAAAAGTGAGCAAAATCTCTGTGACATATGGAATAAGAACAAGTGATCTAACACATGTGTAATTGGAGTCCCAGAAGAAGGGGAGATAAAAAGGGGTTAGAACAATTATCTAAAGAAATAATGGCTGAAATTTTAATAAATTTGATGAAAACTATAAACTCCAATCAGGAAAATAAAGAAAACCACATTGAAGCAGATCAGAATCAAATTTCTGAAAAAGAGACAATTTTAAATGTAGCCAAACAAAGACATATTTTATATACATACAATAACAAATATAGCAACTAAAACACTTTTTGTCAGATACCATGCATATCAGAAGACAATGGAATGGCATCTTTAAAGTTCTGAAAGAAAAATCTGTCAAACCAGAATTCTGTATCTAATGAAAATATGTTTTTTAAAAAGACAGGATAAAGATTTCTCAGACAAACAAAAATACTGAGAGACTGTCACCAGCATTCCTACACTACAAGGAAGGCTCACTGTTTCACTACAAGAAAAGGAAAATTTTCGGTAAAGAAAAATTATAGCAAAGGGAAACTTGGATCTACACAAAGGACCAGAGTACCAAAAAATGGAAAATGTGTGTACATATAACAGACTATTATTTTATTCTTAAGTTTCTCTAAATTCTCCCCATTCAAATAATTGGTGTGATTTCTGTCTCCTGACTGAACTCTGACTGAAACAGCAGCCTTGTTTTTTGTTTTTGTTTTTTCTGTCCCAGAAGCCCAGAGGGCTCTGTGAGCCTCATCATGCCACTTCCCTCTCACGGCTTCCCAATATTCTTTAAAAACTAAAAGGAAGCTAGCTTTTGTTGACTACCTACCATCACCCAAGCACAGCTTTTCTATCAGCATTTTCCTTAAAATCCAGTCTCCTTACCATCTTTGATCTGACCCCAGAAAGCTTCTCCAACTTCAGGTCCCATCTTGCCCATTGCAGTCCCATAAATCACAGCAGCCTTCTGGGTTCCTCAAACACACCACGTTTGTTTTCACACTTGCTAGTCCTTTCACTGAATGCTCTTCCCTGAGATATTTACATGGCTCACTCCTTCTTATCAATGGGACTGCTTGTTTGAATACCATGTCTCAACATTCCTTTTCAAAATTGGCAACCTCAACATCATCACCACATTCAGTTTCTATTCTGTTACCCTATTTAATTTTCCTTAAAAGATCATGATTGGAAACTAAATGATTTATTTATTTTCCATTAGAAATTTGGGGTCTCTAATAGGCTGCATACTGGCTCCTCAAAGACATCCATATCCAAACCCCTGTAACCTGTGAATATATGCATATGATTAAATTAAGGATTTTGAGATAATGAGGTTATGTTAGTTTACTTGGATGGGTCCAATGTAATCACAAGTGTCTTTAAAAGAGGGAGACAGGAGGGTGATGTGCTGCTGGAAGCAGAGTTAGAGTGATGTGTTTTGAAGTCAGAGGAAGCAGCCACGAGGCAAAAAAATGCAGGTGGCTTCTAAACGGTGGAAAAAGGCAAGAAAATTGGTTCTCCTTGCAGCCTCCAGAAGAACCCCAACTATACCTTAACTCTTGCCCAGTAAGACTGATTTTGAAACTCAGACCTCCAGAACTACAAGATAACAAATGTATTGTTTTAATACATTATGTTGGTGATAATTTGATACAGCTAAAATATGTCCTACTTTAGAACATAAACTCCGTGAAAGGAAGCACATTTTCTGTCTTGTATCCTCTACCTATTATGATAAAATTAACCACATCAGCTATCCCTTTGGAATATGTCACAAACATAACAACTTCTCAACCTCAGACACCAAGACCACAGTCCAAGCTACCAGTTTCTGTTACTGGGAGTATCGCAAGACCTCCTAATTGATCTCCTGCTTCTACTCTTAACCCTACACTCTGTAGTCCACAGAGCAAGCAGAGGACTCTTCTTTAAATGTAAGTCACATCACACATCCCTGTTGAAAACTCCAATGGCTTTTCTTACCACTCCAAGGAAATTCCAGAGTCATTACTGGGGCCTCAAGGCCATACATCATCAGACTGGGATGACTCTCTGATCTCACCCTGTTCTTATACATCCTGCTCCCCTAATAAGGCATTTCATGAATATTTGAAGAACATGTGGCATAATGGAGTTCGGAGGAGATGGAGATCAATGAGGCTGATGGTAATCAGGGTAGGATATGTGGAGGAAGTGAGAGGTAAAGAATTTTTAAGTTGCGGATAAAGGAAGAAAAAGAGAAAGGGACATTTTAGGTAGAGAAAATGGACTGAATAAAGGTGTAATTTCAAGAAAAACAATCCCAGCCTTGTGTGTCCCATTCACCAGGTCAATGATGGCCTTTGACACTTCTCAGTCTTCTGTAAGCCATGTTTGTGCCGTTAAGCTTCAACAACCCTACAATAAAAGTATGCAGAGAGTTGTACGTAGCACCTGTACTATATCACAGTTTCAAATGTTAAACTTTAATTATTGTTATACTTTTATATGTTAACACATAATTAAAAATTTTTCACTAACAAGACTAAGTTATTCTTTCCTACTGTGTAATATTATATTAAAGTTGCTTGTGTAGGTACCTTCTTTCTCAGACTTCAAGATCATCCTATCTAATAAAAGAGTAATATGCAAATTGACCATCACTCCAACACACAAGATGGCTGCTCCCATGTGGTCAAAGATGGCTGCCCCCATGTGGACACAAGATGGTCGCCACAAGATGGCCAGCAGGGGAGGGCAGTTGGGAGGGACCAGGCCTGCAAGGGAGGGCAGTTGGGGGCAATCAAGCCTGCAGGGGAGGGCAGTTAGGGGTGACCAGGACGGCAGAGGAGGGAAGTTGGGGGCGACCGGGCCTGCAGGGAAGGGCAGTTGGAGGGGACCCAGGCCTGCAGGGGAGAGCAGTTGGGGTGGGGGGACCAGGCCTGCAGGGGAGGGCAGTTGGGGGGGACCAGGCCTTCAGGGAAGGGCAGTTAGGGGTGACCAGGCCTGCAGGGGAGGACAGTTAGGGGTGACCAGGCCTGCAGGGGAGGGCAGTTAGGGGTGACCAGGCCTGCAGGGGAGGGCAGTTAGGGGCAATCAGGCTGGCAGAGGAGCAGTTAGGCATCAATCAGCTGGCAGGGGAGTGGTTAGGGGGTGATCAGGCTGGCAGGCAGAAGCGGTTAGGGGCAATCAGGAAGGCAGGCAGGCGAGCAGTTGGGAGCCAGCAGTCCTGGATTGTGAGAGGGATCCCAGATTGGAGAGGATGCAGGCTGGGCTGAGGGACACCCCTCCCCCCGCCCCCCGTGCACAAATTTCGTGCACTGGGCCTCTAGTTATGTTATATTCATCTTGCCGTCCCCACAATATAGCAGAATACAGCACATAGATGAAGCAATTTTTGGTTAATGAATGAATGACTGCAGCTGCTTATCCATTAGGACCCCTAGATTTTCTGCAATTGTGCCATGAAAACACACCCAGCACACATGCACTCAAGTTCAGGTGCTCCACTGTGAAGCATGTGCTTTGGTAGAGCAATGATAGGACTAAAGATATGGGCGAGGTGATTCAGGCATCATGGCAGCGTTCCAGTAACAACAGCAGCAACAACAACACTTGTTCGTCAGGAACTGTGCTAAATGCTTTTTATGTAATTTACCATTTAATCCATGATAATTTTATCCTCAGGAGGATAGTATGGTCAATCTTATTCTATAGATAAGAAAACAGAAGCTAAAAGAGGTAAGTGACTTAGTCACCCAGCTGGTAAATAGTGTATGCAGAAGTTGAACCCAGGGCTGTGCTCCAATATGATAGCTGATTCGTATATTTAGGCATTCTAACCAAGTTCTACTCCACGGGGTGCTGTGGGACTCAGCCGGCACGCTGGTTAAAATGCAGGTTGCTGGGCCCCTGGCCTAGAAGTGTTGATTCCCTATCTCTGACACACGGCCCAGGAATCTGCCATGAAGATTTAGGTGCACATTACAGTTGGACTCTCCCTTCACTGCTTAAAGAATAGAGTGAGAGTTTCTTCTTTGTAATTCAGCTGTACAGGTGGAAACAGGACCTTGTAGATGGGTGTGAATGAACCTGACTTTGAAAAATCTAAAACCAGAAAGGTTAATTTATGGCTCCCTATCAGGTTCAGCTGAGCTGCTCTGCGGGAGGCAGGTTTAATTAACTGCATTATTATGGAGAAAGCCAAACAGTTAAGGAAAAATCACCACAATATCCTTTATCTACCTAGTGTTTACTATGAGGCACTAAATGAAATCTTGGTTTTCCCGACCTCCTCAAAGCAGAGGTTGGTGCTGGGGATGATGGAAAATGCATTTATCAATTGAGGTCAGGACACACATAGAGATGACGTCACTAGGCATAAACCATTCACTTGCATGATCAAGGCCACTGAATCTCTCAGCATCTCAGTTTTCTCACCTGTAAAATCTGATGAGTGACAGTGACATACTTAGAAGAGTCTCTGGCACAATCATGCTTACATTACTATCGTGAGGCGTGAAACGTGTCTGTATCAGTCACGGTCTAGTTTCAGGACTAGAAAATTACCGCAGCTGTTTCAAAGGACAGAAACTGTAATACACTGGAGGGGCTGGAGGAATGGCGCTCAGAGCATCTCCAGGAAACGGCCTCTGGTGCTGAGGTCAAGAGCTCGCACACCGCCTCAGCTGAGATGCAGAGTCAGGAGGCTCGGCTGCCGCCAGCAGGAAGCTGGGGACTGGACAGCTGGATGCGCCACCACAGCCACCAGATGCTTTTCAACGTCCCTACAGACAAGGCTGGACATGCGGCAGCAAATCCCTCCTGGTCACCCTACCTGTTGGCGAAAGCTGCCAGGTCAGCAGGACAACAGCTCCCACCGCACTGCTGCCTTTGGACACTTGGGGCCTGTCTCTGTCATCACCCGCCTCGGAGGGGGGCCCATGGTCCCTGCCTCCCGGTGTTCACCTGCTGGGCAGTCCCTCCACCATGGGACCAGGGCTGGTCTGTGCCACCGATGGAACACAGGGGAGTGATCACGCGTCACTTCCAAGACTGGGCTGTAAAAGACACTGAATTCTACCAGTACACTCTCGTTCTCTCCTCTCTCAGATCCCTTGCTCTAGGGCAGTGATCGGCAAACCGCGGCTCGCGAGCCACAGGCGGCTCTTTGGCCCCTTGAGTGTGGCTCTTCCACAAAATGCCACGTGCGGGCGCGCACATACAGTGTGATTGGAACTTCGTGGCCCATGCGCACAAGTCGGTTTTCGGCCTGGGCGAGTCTATTTTGAAGAAGTGGTTCTAATGCCGAGCCACACTCAAGGGGCCAAAGAGCTGCATGTGGCTCGCGAGCTGCGGTTTGCCGACCACGGCTCTAGGGAAACCTGTGGCCTAGTCTAGAGGACATCCGCATGGCCCTGTGGGAAGCCCACGTGCTGAGGACCTGCACTCTCCCGCCCTCCGTGTGAGTGAGCGCGGGGCAACTCCTCCAGCTGCAGAGGCCGGGGTCCCAGTGGACGTCTCGGCTCCATGGGAGCCCCTGAGTCAGAACAGTCCAGCCCAGCTGCTCCCAGACTCCCGACCCTCCGAGCCACGAGAGAGAACAGATGTTTCCTGTGTTAGTGGCTGGGTTTGGGAGTAACTTGTTACTTAGCCATAGATAACTAAGGCAGCATCCGTCAGGGAGGCCTTCAGACCTCCCAAACCCTAGCTGCAGGGAATGTGAAATCAGCCTTTGCCGTCCAGCCCTGCAGTGGAGAGGAGCACAGGAGGAAGGGGCTGGATGCTGAAGGGTTCAGTCTACACAACGTGCCACACCATCCACGTGACAGCGTTTGTGGGGAACAGGGCATCAGATAGCCAGCCTATTGCAGAGAACTCCATCTTGCCAAAATCCATCTTTATTCGTCACTCTCAAATCCAATCCTCCTTTCATTATAATTATTGTCACCCACCAACAGTGATTCTCCCTCTTTGCCTCGGACACACAGAGAAGACAGAACTCTATCACATGGGGCTTTTACTAAGAACGTCTCATGATTCCCCACTAAGTGGGACCCATCCTTCTAGAGAATTCTAATCGAGTGCAAATAGCACAGTGAAAAAATAAGCCTGTGGAAGTCACCAGGTTAAGGCATAAAGCCACTTTGGCTGCTGCTGCTGATCAGCTGATGAGCAAACTACCTGAGCCACAGGCTGCACCTGCCTGCTGCCTAACAGGTGTGAGAGCGGCTGGAGGGGATCTAGATGATCATAGTCAAGTGGAAGTTGTTTTCCTCGGTGGTTCTCAAAATGCCTCAAGGAAATGGCCTAAGCTTTATAAAAATGAATCGTCTTCGAGGGGTCCCAGGCCAGAGGAAGTAACCTAGGTCGGAGCTGGTAGGAGCTAGCTACGGCAACAGAGATGGTGTGGGTCTTTGTTTTGCAGAAGCCACAGGACCATTTAGCAGAGAAGTGCTGTGCTAGGACGGTGGCCTCTGCCTGGGAGGCCCAGGAAGGCTCCCTATAGAGGAAGCAAGGCAGTTCTCACAGGGTGATGGCAAGGGTGCAAATCATGCATGCCTATTCTCTGAGAAATTAGAATGAGGCTTTCACAGAAGGGACAGAGACTGTGAAAATATCCCCGAGTGGATGCATGAGTGAGAGACCTGAACAACAGGTGACTAAGTGGCTTTGCAAGAGTTAAGCTGGTGGCAAAAGCATTTAATTTTCACTTAGAACTTGTATGTTTTTAATAAGGATTATTGTGAGAAGAACTTTCTTTAAATAAAGAAGTTTTTTTTAAAAAAAACAAAGCTAAATATTATATTAATTTTTCAACTCTCTTAGACTTGATTTATTTTTATTTAATTTTATTAATTTTTTAGAGAGGAAGGGAGAGAGAGAGAAACATTGATTGGCTGCATCCAATTCATAGAACCTTCAACTTGGGTATGTGCCCTGAGTGGGAATCGAACCCACAACCTTTTGGTGTACAGGATGACTCTCCAACCAACTAAGCCACACTGGCCAGGGAAGACCTTTTTTAAATAAAAGCTAAAAAAGCCTAACCACAAAACATTCCGAACACAGGTGTGGGTTTATCAAGTGGTCATTGCTCTCTGTCCCTAACTAGTGTGTGATCTAACTTTATACAAACCACACACACACCAACACTCTAAACAGCTCATGAGACTCATAGTTTTAATTTCTGCACATTAGCTGTGAACAGACCCTCAGATGTTGTATCCTATGGCTTTGCCTGCCAGTTCTATTTCTGGAGTGTTGCCATCTTTAGGTAGTAGTGGGCTTTGGCAGAGGAGAATTTTATTGTACTTCAACCCCTTCTGTTCTAAATCTGGTAGAATATGGAAACATTATAATTGCTAGCTTCCTAAACTTAACATATTTATTTTTTAAATATGTTTTTATTGATTTTTAGAGAGAGAGGGATAGAGTGATAGAAACATTGATGCGAGAGAAACATCATTGATTGGCTGCCTCCTATATGCCCCCTACTGGAGATCAAGCCTGCAACTGGGCATGTGCCCTGACTGGTAATCAAACCAGCAACTTCTTGGTTCATGGGTCGATGCTCAACCACTAAGTGACACCAGCCAGGCACAAACTTAATATATTTAAAGCAAAAATTAAATTTGTTGCATGACACAAAAGTAGTGAATCCTAATAGTAAAACACCAATAATACCTAATCTGGTTGATTCTCTGTCCAGTTTTGAAGTAAAAAAAAACAATATTATAGAATATGTTAGAAAACTGTGTGTAAAAAGCAAGTGTTGGAGAATTTATAATTTTTTTTATCTCTGGGAATGGAGAGATCAAAAAGTTGTTTCTTCTTTTTTTTTAGATATGCCTCAAATTTTAATAAGATGCCCTATACACACATTTGCTACTAAAAATTGGAATAGCACATCAAAAAATTTTATTACAACTCAAATAAGCACATGAATAAGGTGTATACCTAAATTGACTCCATGTCATAATTCTCAATGATAATACCATCAGAAAGATCTCCATGTAATAGGCAATAACTATAGCTACATTTAAATCTTGGGCCTTCTGATTGATTCAGATAGTTGGTGTGATATATAATAGCATCAACCTTCTTAGCATTGTCAGACTTTCAGAGAATAATAGGAATGCGTTTTATGCAGATACTGGGGAACATTATGCAGACAAACTCTCCAGGAGCAGTTTATTCATGGCCATGGCACAAATTGAGCACCCCTAATCCTTTTCAGAGGATTAACATGTGAAACATCACTGAAATTAATAATTATATTTAGATGGGACTTCCAATGATGGTCATCACGATGCCAACAACCAACAGACCTGGACTTCTTTCTATTGTCCCTCTCTTTCTATTGTTCTTCCTTCTCTTCTCTTCCCTTCCCTGCCCTTCCCTTCCCTTCCCTTCCCTTCCCTTCCCTTCCCTTCCCTTCCCTTCCCTTCCTTTCCCTTCCCTTCCCTCCCCTTCCATTTCTCTCTCTCTCTCTCTCTCAATACCCACTTCTTTAAATACACACACTCACCCTAACTGGTTTGGCTCAGTGGATAGAGCATCAGCCTGCGGACTGAAGGGTCCCAGGTTCGATTCTAGTCAAGGACATGTACCTTGGTTGCAGACACATCCCCAGTAGGGAGTGTGCAAGAGGCAGCTGGTTGATGTTTCTCATCGATGTTTCTAACTCTCTATCATTCTCCCTTCCTCTCTGTGAAAAAATCAATAAAATATATTTTTTAAAAAATAAATACACACACTCACAGACATAGACATATATGATGATTTAGATAGACATCCTATATAATAAAAGCCTAATATGCTAAGTGTCCGACCGTTCTACTGTTTGCTATGACATGCACTGACCACCAGGGAGCAGACGCTCTGACCGGTAGCTTAGCTTGCTGCTGGGGCCCAGCTGATCATACTGGGTGAGATGGGCCAGACATGCCCTGGATGAATCTGTGCACTGGGCCAGTTTCGGCCCCATCCCCACAGGCCAGGCCGAGGGACCCCATCAGAGCACGAATCCATGCATCAGGCCTCTAGTGTGTGTATGTATGTGTGTGTATATATAGTGGCCCAGTGCATGAAATTTGTCCACATTAAAAGGGAATTAATTAGAGGAAATATTTTAATATTGCTATTTGCCCTTTCTCTATAATAGAAGTATCAGAAATGAGAGAAAATTAGTAAAATGTATATGAAAATCTTCCTCCTGTAAGAGTCTAGGGTGCGCTGTGGGACTGAGAGTCAAGTCCCCACCCACCCGCACGTCCCTCGAAATTGCGTGAGACCCAGACCAGACCAGCCCCACCCCCATTGGGTGAGATCTAGACCCGGCCAGCCCCACCCCTGTCAAGCCCCGCTGGGCAGTGGGCACAGCCTCAGGTTCCCCATCAAGCCCCACTGGCCGGGGGGTGCAGCCTCAGGTCCCCCAGCTGGGTACTGGGGCAGGGGGCACGCCTGGAGGTCCCCTGCCTCAGCCCGGTGCCATGCAGCCTCAGGTCCCTGCTTACCACTCATTACGGGTGGGCGCAGCCATCTTGTGTTACGGGAACCCCACCTCCACTTTGGGCACAACCATCTTGTGACAGTGTGAGGGTTAATTTGCATATTACCTCTTTATTATATAGGATAAATATATATATATATATAGTAAAGTCTTCTACCCACCTCAGCCCCATCCCAATCAGAGAAGCTACTTAATTTGTGAAAGTTTAGAAGCTGTTTAGTAATAGAAAAACATAGCTTATGGGCTGGAATAGGGAAGTCATATTGTGAATATGGCCCAGAAACAATGTTGTGTGTAAGATGGATTTTTTTTCTATTTCTTGGCTCAAAGGAGATTAATTGGCATTCCTGAGATCCTCCAGCATCTAGAAGAGCCCTGGAGAGAACAGACCTCTGAGAAAGAGACCTTAGGGACTAATACATCCAACTCTATCTCCCATTAGCTCTTGTCTTCAGGATGAAAGGAAAATCCGTGTTTATGGCCTTTGATGCACAAGTTCTTGCAGTGGCAGTCTTAACTAAGAGAAAGATGCTACACACACAACCATACACACAGACACACACTTGGTTCAATGCACAAAGATGTTCATCAGAGCCTATTTATAATGGCCAACAACAATGAAAGAAGTAAACAACCTGAATACAAGTAAAAATTATTTCCTCAGTATAGTTATAGCTAAGAAGATTGTGATGCTTATGAATTATTCATGTTATTTTAGGCTGTTTTATTTCTAAAATTAACTCAAATCAGTGGAGATAGGAAATCGATATTATAATGTAGTTGGGGTGACATGATAAGCAAAGAAGACGAGCTGGGGTTCAGTCAGGCCCCATGAGAACAGCAACTGGGTCCAAGGCAGTTTCAGGGTTTGGGGAGCACGAGGTCAGGGATCTTCACGCACTATTCTGTCATCATGAGTTTCAGCTACTCTCCCTCTTCTTCCAGTCCCAACTTGCTCACACATCACCTGGAATATCTTCTATCTCACAGCTTCTGCTTTTCTCCACAGTTTCGATTTATTTCTGCTATTCATAGCTTTTGATTCCTTATGACTTTATCTGGCCATTGCCCATCATGATGCCACTGCATCTTTCATTTAAACTTTAACTTTCATTGGTAAATGACAGATTTTATGTTTCCATTTGGTATTTGTAAGAGAGAAGATGACCAGTCTGCTGAGGAGCAGTCACTCCATTAGGGCTGAGCCTCAAGCTGCCAGGCCTTCTCAGAGGTGCTGCTAAGCCTACAGGTTGGTGGCTTTGGATGAGTCATCTCAGGGAAAGTGGGGTTTTATGTTAGAGAAGCACAGCTGCGCAGGCTGCCTCTTCAAAAGAAACTATGAGTAAGCAATTTTCCTTCTCAGAGCCTCTAGGAGTTGGGCACACACCATAACTGACATGTCTGCTAAAACTTGATATAGGGCTATGAAAGCAGGACAATTGCCCACATGGTGTCTGCAGACACTTCTATAGGGACTCAGTCCAACTTTTCAAGAGGATAATTGGGCAATATATGTGAAATAACTTAATGTTCATAGACTGTCTAATAGTGCTACATCTAAGATTTTATGCCAAGAAAACTATCAGAGATGAACATAAAGATCTGCATGTAAGGATCTTCATCACTTAATTATTTATATTAGAAAAATATTCAAAAAGGAAATTAAGTATGCTATATACAGGGTGGGGCAAAAGTACATTTACAGTTGTTCATATGGAAAATAATACAATAATTCATACATAATAATACAAGAATAAACTCTGTGTTTCATGTACTGACAACTGTAAACATACTTTTGCCCCAGGCTGTAATAGAATATTATACAGGTATTAAAAATAATGATGTAGATCATATGTAATATGGAGATGCACCTGGTCTTTGTCGTCATTCTTGGCACAGAGCTGCTAAAACCCGTGGAGCTTCCTCAGTGACAGGTATGTCTTTTGTTATTCATAGCAGCCCTTTCCATCACACCTGAGTTTATGAGAAGAGGAGAGGAAGCGGGAGATTAAGCTCTATAAAAACTCTTGAGCAATATTCCGAATTGGCAAGCACATCCATGTGCTGGGAGAGTGGTGCACCCCAACCCCACTGGGACAGGAGTTCCAGCACTCAGGACCCCCAGACGTCACCCTGTGTACCTCTTCAGCTAGCTGTCCATTTGTGTCCTTTATAACTACCGGCAAGGGAAGCGCAGTGACTTCCCAAGCTCTGAAAGCCATGCCAACAAAGTATCTGACCTAAGGAAGGGGTCTTGGGAACCCCTGGTTCATAGCAGGTTGCTCAGAAGTATGGGTGGCCTCCCTCAAAACTTGCAACTGGCATTTGAAGTGGGTGCAGTCCTGTGGGACGGAATCTTTGACCCCATGGGGTCTGATGCTAACTCGGTAGACAGTGTCAGAATTGTGTTGAATTGTAGGATACACAGATGGTGTCGGAGAATTGGTTGTTGGTGTTGGAAAACATTCCCCAAAATGTAACATTTAGACAACATTCCCTAATTTTATGTATAAACACACACACACACACACACACACACAGAGAAAACTGGAGTTCTCCGCAACAAACATTTAATTATGGTTACTTCTCAAGGGAGTTGATTTTATGGAGTTATTATTTTTATAACCAGAAGCAATTTACCTTTAAAATTAATGTTTACACAGAGTTTGTGACAATGCTCATTTTATAATGTTAAGTGAAAATGAGAATACAGAATTGAACATTGTACATAGTTACAACCAATATAAAACATGGAGCAAGAAGATAGGAAACACATTGCAGGGTAAAGATGTCTGTCTCTGGGTGGGGGGTCTACAGGCCACTCTTTCTTCTCTCTACTATATTTTCCTTGCTTTTCTAAAATGGGCGTATGTTAATTTTAAACTTTCTTTTTGAGACTTAAGGAAACTTGACAACCAGGGAGATTAGAAGATCTATCCCAGGCCGAGTTGTTGGTTGTTGGTAGATGAGCTGGCATTGGGTGCCGTGCACACAGGGAGGTGCTGCCTAATCCCCTTCAGGAACAACTGACTCCTGAGCTGCTGCAAGTGCTACCACAAGAGAGACCTCAACTGCCTAAGTGCCACCGTTGAAAAGAGTCACCTTGCCCAAGGTCACACATGCTGTCAGGGTGGCTCACACCCAGAGATGGAAGGTTATGAAGGACTCCAGTTGGGACAGCTCTACAGGGCCATTCTAGCTCCTCAGGGGAGCCGTACCACAGCTTGACGCCTTCCTCTAACTAGTTCTGCTTCCTTCCCCTCCCTTCCAGACGTATGGCTCCTCGAAGCTCCACAGTTAACATCCTGCACAGGAATCTCCATCTCAGAGTCAGCTCCCCAAGGAACCCAAGCTGTGATGGTTGGTATCAGGAGTGGCGCCAGAAATCAGACACTAAGATGAGATATTGGCACTTGATCACCTGCCACCAGACTGATAAAAACCCATCACCAGTAGAAGGTGCAGTCCAGGCACTCCTGGCATAAGATTGCTGAATCATTCACCAGTGGTGAGATGGGGTGGCACACCAGTGGTAGGGAATACATTAGCTGGTGGAAAATGCAATGAGGAATATGTGGGAAATCGTTGCTATTAAGACAAGAGAACTGGGTGGCTACTGCTGAAGTTGACTGACTCCTAGAAAAGAGTAAAAGCTGGGAGTGATTAACCAGCAACTAAAAGGTCGGTTTGGAAGCTAGAGGGCCTTCTTGGGAGTGTACAGCATATATAGAGAGAGGCTCTCATCTCTGTGGTGGGAGACAGACAAGGCAAAGAACTTAATCTCCAGAGCAGAGTTGCAGAGCAGGTGACACTTTCTAACAAGGCAGGCCTGCTGTGCAAGGTCAGGGCCGGGTGGGGAAAGACTGGGACCAGGACGCCTGGGTTGATGCTGCCTTGAATCTCAAAAACCCAGATTCTGCAGACCGCTCTGCCCTACAGAAGTGGTCCCTGCCCCTTCCTTGAAGATTTTGCACTAAAACTTGTGCTCCTCTCAGCTGTGACCCACCTCCCCTCCTGCCTGCTATGATGAGGAATAGGTCACAATATCACCCAGCCAGGGGCAGTCTGGGCCTGGGAAGGAGGAAAGAAAGGGACTATACCCTAAAGGAATGGGGTGGGGCTCTGAGGGTGCTGGAGCAAATCAGGGCGGAAGGTAGGTTTGATAAAGAAATGTGACTGGCTTGGGGGCACTCTCCTAGGCTCCAGGATGGAATGAACAGGTGAGGGCCTGGGCGATGGTGGGAACATTACTGGGATGGCCTCTGGTGGTGGCCAAAGCGGCAGATACACTAAGGGAGGTAGAGATGGGTACGGTGGGGGAGGGGAGGAGACTGCTCAGAGGAATACTCATGCTCAAGGGCATGCACTGCAGGAGGCTGGAAAACTCTGCAGGGGAGTGTGCTCCAGAGGAAGTCCAGGGGAAGCCCTGATCCCAGGCACTAGGGCAAGGGCTGCTGGGGCAAGGGCTGAGCGGCACTCAGGTTCCCACGGTTTCTCTGCAGGAGACGCTGCCACAGGTCTGGGCTCACCCGCAGGAAAGGGGATGAGAGGACTCCAAGACAACAGTGCCCACTCCTGGGCATGCCACTGTGCCAGGCCTGGCAGTTATCACAGTGGGTGTCCAGGTCAGAGGGGCAGCCAGGGGCCTGACCCATGGAGAGTTAGGGAAAGAATTAGAGACCATGGAGCCCTTAGAGGCAGAAGAGGTGGGCAGCCTGTCAAGAGAGCGCTCCATCAGTGCAAGGACAGAAATCAGGGAGAGAGAAGCCGGAGGCCGAGGCCAAGGCCTCAGTTTTGCTCAGTTTCTAGGCCTGATCTCAGTTGTGGATCTGGAGCCCACTGGCTGAAGGAGAGTCTGGGTCCCCAGGAAGGAGAGAGGGTGGTGGGGAGGGGAAAAGGAGGGAGACAGCCCTGCATCACTACAGCAAGTGTACATGGCAATTATCCCTCAAGCCTTCCCCCAAGGGCCCTATGGGTTTTACTTGGGTAACTGTGCACCAGAGAAAGGCAAGTACCAGCCATCTGAGGGCTGTTGGACACAAGGTCCAAGCTGACTTTGTGGAGCCACGAAGCAATGCCATGCCCGCCCACCTTAAGTAGGAACATCAGGGAGCCGAGTGATAAATGGAGTCCTGGCCGAGGCTCAGCAGACAGTGGGCTCACTGGGTCCACGGAGCCCCCCACCACATGATCGTTTCCTGGTCCTTAAATGTCTAAACGCAATAGACATACTTGAAAGTTAGAGCAGCATCCACGTGTGGTCCTTGGCCTGTGAGGTAAGAGCTATCGCAGGGAAAAGGCCACGCGGTGCCTCAGAAATCACGGCCCCTCTCCCAGCCAAGCAAGGAGAGGGGCTGGCAAGCGTTTTATACAAAGGGTTGGGTAGTAAATATTTTAGGTTTTTCCAGCCAAGAAGCAATATCCTCAACTCCTTGAGCAACTGTTTCCTCCAAAATGCTAATAGTCTTTTTTAACATTTCACACTTGAAGATGTAAAACCATTCTTAGCTCTCGAGCTGTGTAAAAACAGACAGAAGGCTGGAGACACTGTAGTACAGTCTCTGTCAAATTCACCGTTTTTAGAACAGGCCCAAGTGGACTGTGAGGTCCCTGGGCAGGTGCAAGTGAAACACACATTTCCAAAACAGAAATTTGCCCCTAGCAGAATAAACTTAGATCAAAACTATTTAGTCTGGGGGGTCTAGCTTCTCCACTAAATCACATGCAAAGTTCTGTGCACAGGTGTGTTTTCCTGTGAGAAGGCCCAGGCATAGCTTTCTGTGCGTGTCCACTGACTCGGGCAACCTCCCTCAGCTCCACCCTGTGCCTCGGGAGGGAGGATGAAAGCTGTACCTCCCGTGATGACTCACCATCAACAGGAGGCCTCTGGGCTGCCACCAGCTTCAGTAGGTTTTGCACTGGGGAGTTGGGGGTGCAGGGGATAGCTGCTCAGTCGATAGACTCAGTAATTCAGTAACTCATTCTACAGCTGAGGCAGTGAAATAAATAAATAAGAAGTTGATTCTCAGTGCTCAGTGCTTCTTGGAGGCTGAGTTGAGGGACTTGAGCCTCAGTGGGCACAGGACACAGGCAGACGGTCCCAGCAGTGTGCCCTGTTTCCTAGGCAACCAAACTTGAAATAAGGTGATGGCTGGAGCTGGAGGTACAAATGTGGGGAAGGCAAACTTCATATAGACCACAGACTGCACAGGCCACATTTTGCTACCATTTGGCTCACGTGTAGTGACGCTCATTCACCTCTCACCCAGCTTCACTACCCCCTTCCCCTCAGCCCAGAGCCCTTCCACACTCCCCACCCCCACCCCACAACAAGTACAAGAAAATCACAAGTTCCAATTCTTCCCATACACACAATTTTCTGTTAGGAAAGAGCCAGAGGCAGGTGTCATGGGCGAAGTGCTGTGTTACAAGGAGCGGCGGGTTCTGCCTGAAGCCAGGATCCAGGAATTGCTGTGTGTCTGGGTGTGAAGAGACTGTTGCAGAGGAAGAACATTCCCACATTCTCCAGTGGGTGAACCGCCAGTCCTTGGCCTTCGCTTGGGTCAGTGTCTGGGAATCATGCAAAATAATGTGACATTATTTAAGAATCTGTTTGGGCTTCCACCTTTCATATTATCAAGTTATCAGTCAGGATAGGCAAGCATCAGCTAACTCTCTCTCTAAAGAGCCAAACAGCAAATGCTTTCTGTTTTCCAGGTCATGTGGTCTCTGTCACAACACTTCATCACCGTCCCTACATCATGAAAGCAGCTGTATACACATGTGCTGGGTGCACATGAATGGATATAGCTGTATGCCAATAAAACTTTATTTACAAATACAAGTAGGGGGCCAAATTTGGCCCATCAGCAGTAGTTTGCCAACCCATAAACTACGCTAGGCCAAAAATCTCAGAGCCCACATGCACAGACAGGTTATTTCTCCACATGCTACATGAGTTTGGTCTCCAGCATGGGCTGGAGGCGCAGAGCAGGGCTTTGCTCCACAAAGTTACTCTGCACCACACAGCACCGCCATCTCTATGCGGGCGTTCAGGGTTCCCCACAGCAGGAGACCAGGACCCAACAAGTCAAGCTCTGGAAAATAAGTATCTTAGCCCAGAAGGGACACGTCACTTCTGCTTTCATATCTTGGTCCAGTACTCATCACCTGGAATTGCCTGAATTCAAGGATGTGGGGAATTACAATCCGAAATCAGAGGAGAGCTGCATATTGGTGAATCGCACAGCTGTCCACCACCTCTTTCTGGAAGAAGGAAGGGACTAAAAGGAGGCCTCTGTCTGGTGGGAGAGGAGGCAGGTATGCCTGCACAAAGAGCTGAGGCCCGGCAACCGGGAGAGCCAGTGAGTGTACCTTTAGTCACAAACTCTATCATGGGATCTGTGTGTGATGAAAGCACAACACATGGCGAGGGTGGCAGGATGAGAGCTCATTTCTTACACTGGTTCTGATGGGTCAATGGGAAGTGCAAATCCCCATGGCCTGAGGTGGGAAAGGACGCTCCCTGCCCGAGGGACATGAGCAGAGGAGGAGAGAGAGCAAACAGCCTCCCAGCATGTAAGTCACCATGTGAATATTCAAACATTAAGATAATTACCTGGGAAACCACGGGTACTAAGGACAGATGTGTAGCCCAAGCAAATTTTATACCATGTCAGCAACAGATACCAGTGAGCTCGCCTCTTGAACATCCAAATATGACTTTGGGGACCAGGGTGGGGGTGGGGGAGAATCCCAGCCAAATTCATTTCCTAAATAGAGAAAAACCTGGAACTTGCAAAGCCTGGAGTGAGGGCATCAGTGGAAAGTAAAAAAGAGACAAATACACAGCATGCTGTCCTTTAACCCATCCCTGTTCCCAAGCCTGGAGTGGCACCAGGCCCCTCAGCCAGCCCAGTGCAGGCATAACTCAGAGTTTAGGGGATGGTTTACCTGCTTAATGAAACAATCCAATTTGTCAGTTCCCAAGAATGTTTGCCTTCTCCCCAGAGACTTCCAAGAATTAATTAATACTAAATGCTTGTCAAGCCTTTTGCCAATGGAAGGATTTGTTTAATCTGAAAGGTCAGAGTAAGCACAAACAGAAGACTTTGGCTTCAATGGATAAATACTCCATCTGATGACAAACAAATATGACCTTGCCGTGTGCAAAACATGAGGAAGAGAGGCCTTTCTATTATATATACTAGAGGCCCAGGGCATGAAATTTATGCATGGGGATGTGTGTTCCTCAGCCCAGCCTGAACCCTCTCCAATCTGGGACCCCTCTCACAATCTAGGACCGCTGGCTCCCAACTGCTCACCTGCTTGCCTTCCTGATTGCCCCTAACCACTTCTGCCTGCCAGCCTGATTACCCCCTAACCACTCCCCTGCCAGCCTGATTGATGCCTAAATGTTCCCCTGACAGCTTGATTGCCCCTAACTGCCCTCCCCTGCAGGCTTGGTCACCCCTAACTGTTCTCCCCTGCAGGCCTGGTACCCCTCAACTGTTCTCCCCTGCAGGCCTGAGTCCTCTCCAACTGCCCTTCCCTGCAGGCCCAGTTGCCCCCAACTTCCCTCCTCTGCCAGCCTGGTCACCCCTAACTGCCCTCCCCTCAGGCCTGGTCCCTCCCAACTGCTCTCCCCTGCTGGCCATCTTGTGGCAGCCATCTTTGACCACATGGGGGCAGCCATCTTGTGTGTTGGAGTTGCATATTACTCTTTTATTAGATAGGACATATCCTACCTAATAAAATAGTAATATGCAAATTGACTGTACCTTTGCTACACCCAAGCCATGCCCACCAGCCAAGCTATACCAACCAGCCAATCAGGGCGAGTATGCAAATTATCCCAACCAAGATGGTGGTTAATTTGCATATCAAGACAGCATAGAAAGAAGCCAAGAGCTGCAGAAGGGAGCAAAGCTGCAGAGAAGCAAGCAAGCGGGTCAGGGGAGAAGAGAGGAGAGCAGGCAGGACCAGGGGAGAAGGTAGGAAAGCAGGCAGGGAGGGGTAGAGTGCAGCAGGAAGCCCTATTGCAGGAATCTTCCTGCAATGGGAACACTAGTACACTAATAAAAGAGAAACATGCAAATTGACTGCATCTCCACTACGCCCACAAGCCACTCCCACCAGCCAATCAGGAGCGAGTATGCAAATTAACCCAACCAAGATGGCTACAGCCACAGAGCGAGCAGGAGGCTTGGGTTTCCCCAGTAATAGAGGAAGCCAAACTTCCCGCCCAATCTGGCCAGCCCTGGCCTCCACTCAAGGCTACAAAGTTTCAATTATAAATGATAAATAAATTCCAACAAAAATGGTGGCAGCCATGGAGCTGGAGAGAGCAGGAGGCTTGAGTTGCCCCCAGCGATGGAGGAAGCCAAGCTTCCTGCAGCCCTGGCCTGCCCTGGCCTCCGCTCAAAGTTTCAATTATAGAAGATAAATAAATCCCAGATACCAGGGCCTCTTCTTGGGTCCCCGGGGTGTGTGGCTGGCCTGCAAACCACCACAGGCCCCTTGCCCAAGCCACTCCATGCCCCAAGGGAACCCCCACCCTGATCCGGGACACCCTTCAGGGCAAACCAGCTGGCCCCCATCCATTTACCAGGTCTCTATCCTATCTAATAAAAGAGTAATATGCAGATTGACCATCACTCCAACACAAGATGGCTGCCCCCATGTGGTCAAAGATGGCTGCCCCATGTGGACACAAGATGGCCACCACAAGATGGCCAGCAGGGGAGGGCAGTTAGGAGGGACCAGGCCTGCAAGGGAGGGCAGTTGGGGGCAATCAAGTCTGCAGGGGAGGGCAGTTAGGGGTGACCAGGCCGGCAGAGGAGGGAAGTTGGGGGTGACCGGGCCTGCAGGGGAGGGCAGTTGGGGGCAATCAGGCTGGCAGGGGAGCAGTTAGGCATCAATCAGGCTGGCAGGGGAGTGGTTATGGGGAGATCAGGATGGCAGGCAGAAGTAGTTAGGGGCAATCAGGAAGGCAGACAGGAGAGCAGTTGGGAGCCAGCATCCTGGATTTTGAGAGGGAGTAGGATTGGGCCTAAACAGGCAGTTGGACATCCCTCGAGGAGTCCCAGATTGGAGAGGGTTCAGGCTGGGCTGAGGGACACACACACCTGCCCCCCCGCCCCCCGTGCACGATTTTCGTGCATTGGGCCTCTAATATATATATATATATATATATATATATATATATATATATATATATATATTCACACACACACACACACACACACACACACACACACACACACACAGTATATGCACTGCTAGGTGTATAGTTAAAGACAAGAACCTTGTCATTTCCTTCAAGAAACACCTTTAATAGCTGCAATAAGCAGCAAGAGTATATGGCTATTTCTTGACCTTACAGTGGAACAACTGAAATACAGAACAACTCAAAGTTGGCTGTTGTCTAGAGGAGGCACAGAGGCAGAGGGGGTGGGGGGCCTTACCTGCAGTTAATCAAGCTGCATAGTTGAGGGAACAGCCCCAAGGCTGCCCTTGTTTCTGACACCACCTGCAAATTCAGGGGTTTCAGAAACTACCCCCAGTATCAATAGTTATGGGAAGGATGAATAGACTCACTGAAAGCTATTTTACTCATACTATTTTATTATCTATTTCAGGGAAGGATTAGAACCAGCCAAAGGAAGACGCACAGTGGGCAGAGTCCAGGGGATTCCAAACACAATGCTTCCAGGACCTCAGGACCAGCCAACCTGAGCATCACGTATTACAATGCATGGAGTGATGCACAAGAAAAACTCAAGCTTTGGTGTCCAGAGTTATTGGGGCTTCATTACGCATGTATGTTTGATTGAGTGATTGATTGATTGCCCACATGGTTGAACTCAGTTCGTTTCCCACTACTACTCAGAACTTGGGCCGATATCAAATGGCCAAGGAGCCCAGCAAGAGTTACCTCATTAGCATAAACTTTCAGATGTGCCCCAGGGGCCCACCATGAATTCTCCTAGCACTCAGAGAATTCCCAGGGTCTAGAGGTTACCACCCAGGAGCCAGGGACAACGGTCAGATCTCTCTTCTCTCTTCGGGTATGACCAAGCTCCTTCCAGTACAGGTCCCAAAGGAGAGGAAGACAGAGACCTGCAGCAGCTTTGCCTGGGAAGCACGCGAGGGGCAGAGTGATCTAAACAGCAGCGTCCAGAAGTGTGAGGGGAAATGATTATGTCCTCATGGGTGAGGCAGGGGATTGTCTATGAATCACTCCTGGTGCCTCAGTCCTAGACTTCATAGTTCCCCAGAACATGATTTCAAACCTAGAACCTCTCGTCCCCTCTATTCACTGACCAATCTCGCTTATCCACAGCTCAAGATCACTTACAAGCTTCTCGTTCTTTGGGAAGTGTGACCACTTTTAAAAATGGCTGCAAGCAACAGGAACTTTCGTTCATTGCTGGTGGGAATGCAAAATGGCACAGCCACTTTGGAAGTAAGTTTGGCAGTTTCTTACAAAATTAAAAATACTCTTACCAGATGATCCAGCAATCGCACCCGTTGGTATATGCCCAAAGGAATTGAAAACTTGTGTGCACACCATGTAGGTCCAGTTGTAACAAAGGTACCACTCCGGTGGGGGTGTAGATAGTGCAGCAAGCTATGCCTGTGTGGTGCGGGGGGAACATGGGAACTCACCTTTGCTATGAACCTAAAACTGCTCTAAAAGTGAAGTCTGTTATTGACACTCCCCCATCAGGAGGGAGTTTCTATTTCCACCCGTTAGCTCTGGGTGGGCTTGGACTCTGCCTGACATCCAGGGCTACTCAGCAGAGGGGATGCCCCTCACCTTTAGAGCCTTAAACAGCCATGTGAGGTGTCTGACGACATGGAGGCCACCATGTAGAAGTCCAGCCACCCAGAGAGGCCAAATGGGCGTTCCAGCTGCAGTCCCAGCCAAGGTCCCAGCTGTCAGCCCGCATCACTCCTGGACATGTGACCGTAGATGCCTCCGAGGGATTCAACTCCTGCCAAGCAAGGTCCCTCCTAGGCATGGCCTCAGGCTTGGGGAAGCAGAGGCAAACTGTCTCTGTTGTGTTCTGTCCAAAGTCCTGACCCACAGAGTTTATGAGCATAATGAAACAGTTGCTTTGTGTTTAATTTTGGAGTGATTTGTTACACAGCTATGGTAACTTAAACATGACTATTGCATAGAGTAGTGATTAGCAGAGCATTCCAGAATCCATCTGTGTGACCTCTGTGCCAGGTTGCTGCTATCTCAAGGCAGAGACCAGCATGCATTGGCATCCCAACAGGCCTGGGCACGGAGCTTTGCACAGAACAGAAGCTCTACAAGTATCTGCTGAATAAGAAAAAAAAACAATGCAGACAAGCTCAGGCGTGGCTCTGATTGTTGTACTGGCTCAGTGCTGCCAACCGCAGCTGGGGCGGGGGGCGTTGCTACATCCCATGTGGTTGCCCTAAGACCCCTATCCCTGACCCTGCTCGGAGTGTACTGCCACCACATTCACTCCCTGGTGTTCCGGTGTCTTTGGAAGATTTTGGTTCAATGAGTTAGTTCCCTTCACCCCAGTGTCAAAAGTACTGAAACCCCTTATTGTATTTCCTGCTGAACTGTGAGAATTCCTCGTCTCATCCAGTTGACGTGGGTGTGGGCAAATGGCCACTGAAAGACTGTTGCTGGTGTGAGCATTCCTTGATGGGAGCATTTTGGAAAGTAAATTGGCATTAGGTATTGAAACCCTTAACAAATCTATACCTGACTCTGAGAATTTATTTTTAAGAAGTAAGTTGTGTATGAGTGAAAGGGCTTGTTTTGTGGCTGGGGTATCATCAGAGTGTTAGCTATAATAGTAAAGGAAAGTTAGGTACGACTAAATGCCCAACAGCAGAGGCTGGTTGCCCACACCGTGATGTAGTCGCTCATGGCCTGCTCTCCCTTCATACAGTGAATGTTCATCACGGTCTGCTCTGCACCAGGTCCTGCTCCGGAGGTGAGAGACCTGCAGTGAACAATATGGACAGATGCCTGGCTTTGTGGAGCCTGCAAGCTGGGAGGGGAGCGGCGGGAGATAAAGGCTACAAACACATGCATATTTTTTTAAATATATTTTTATTGATTTCAGAGAGGAAGGGAGAGGGGGAGAGAGAGAGAAACATCAGCTATGAGAGAATCACTGATGGGCTGCCTCCTGCACACCTCCCACTGGGGATCAAGCCAGCAACCTGGACATGTGCCCTTGACCAGAATCAAACCTGAGACCCTTCAGTCCAAAGGCTGGCGCTCCATCCACCAAGCCAAACCAGCCAGGGCCATGCATCGTTATATAAATACAATATGTGGTGTATTGGAGGGAGAAAACCTGAGCCGGGCAGGACGATGGGAAATGTGTGTGGAAAGGGCTTGGGGAGTAGCTAGAAAATATTAAACAGGGCGTCAGAGAAGGCCTCATTGCGAAGAGGACATCTAAGTAAAACTGGAAGGATGGAAGGAGGCAGGGAAGCAAGCGTTGCTGATATGGGGTGGGGGGGGGGGGGAGAGAGAGAGAGAGAGAGAGAGATCTAGAAAGAAAGAGAAGCCACTGGGGCTGAAGTGGAGTGAGCAAGAGGGAACGGGGGACTGGGGGTGGGGGGGGGGGCAGATCACAAAAGGCTGTTGATCACAGTAAGAACTTGGAAGTGCACCCTGTGGAGGGAGGAGTCGGTGCAGGGTTTGAGGCAGAGGAGCAGCATGATCTGACTCAGGCTGCTGTATTGAGGTCAGACTTAAGGGGAAAGGTCAGAGGGGAGACCTGTTAGGAAGATATTGCAATATTCTGAGGGTGCCTTGAACCAGGGTTGAGGCAATGGCAAAATTCTGGATCTGTCATGAAAGCACAGTCAACAGCATCTGCCATCATATTGGACACTGAGTGTGACAAAAAGACAGGAGTCAAGGAGATCAGTCATTCTGAATCACGAACAGAGAGAGGCGATGGCAAGAGAAAACACGCAGGCAGTATTCCTAAGGGGGAAGGCGTGTTATAAACAGGGTGCTCACATGATCCTGCTTCGGAAAGGGAGATGCATGTGTCTGGGGACAAATACCAGGGGCTTGAAGGACATCAACTGGACTGTGAGCCGCAGTTACCTCTGGAGTGGGATCACCAATAATTTTCTATTTTCTTCGTTTGTCTATTTTTAACTTCTACTCTTCCCAACATGAATGTGTATTGCTTTTTAACTAAGAAAAATAAAATAGACCACTTAAATTGTATATTCCTCCCCATCCTCCTAACCCTGGGTCCTGGTGGTAACTACCTAAGACAGCAAACATTTAGAAATATTTGTTTCATTTCCCAGAAGCAATCTCGAGTGGAAGGGGTCTGTGCCTCATGAACTTAGAGTAAGCAGATGCTTGGGAAAGTTTCAATGGCAAGATAAAGGCTTAAAACTAATACCAAATGATTTAACATAAAGAAGAGTCCAGAACGGTATAGGAATGACTGGGGACACCTAGGGGAAGCATGGCTGTACCTTGCTGTTGAGAATCTGCTTCATGTTTTGTTAGGAGAAGCAAGGCACGTGTGGAACAATAAGGACATACATTGTGTGGCTGTGACTATCAGCAATACAGACGGCCGGAGAAGAGATGGAGGGCTGCTGGGAGAGCAGGGCCGCTGCCTGGCGTTTCTGGAAGCTGACCTCAGTCCCAAAGAAAGAGAAGGGAGGGATGAGGATGGGCACAGAAAAAAGAGAGCCCTCCAGATTAAATTCAGGCTTGTTATTTCTGCAGCTACTCAGTAAATGGCAGCTTCTCTGGGGAAATCCCCGGAGGGAGGCTCAGGTCTCCTCCACATGAGACCCAGTTCCTCTGGGTCCTGTTCACCAGTCTCCTTGTCCCTGGAAATTGCCCTGCCTCCCTGAAATGAAACTCTATTGGAATTAGGATTATTTAGCTAATCTGTTCTTCTTTTAAATGAACAGTTAAAACGGAAACCTTTAAATTATGTGCTTGATAATATTTATGTGTGTAAGAACTGAATTTCTTTAGCACATAATTTTAACTTGTCAGTCTCACAGTTAATGACTAAATAAATGGCTCCCACTTTTGGTTTTGGTAAATATTCCTTTTATCGCTTCTTTCTTTGGGGAGCCATAGGCTGCCTCGTAAGCTGAGCACGGAGAGCTGCTTTGAGTGGAGTTTATGCAACATTCAGTAGAAACGTCTAAGACATCCATTAGGGGTGACGGAGGATTGCTTTCCTTCTCTGGGCTCCTAAGGGCTGCAAGGAGGGAGCGTTTATACACCCGGGGGCTGGCGCTATCCAAGTGGCCAAATTGTGCCGATTTAGAAATAGGCGCAAAGGCGACTCTCTGCCCCCCTGCAGACACCCAGCCCTAGTCACTGCCTTCACTGCAGGAGGACCAGCCCCGCTGCTGCAACCCTGGGAGACCTGGCACCTTCGCAGTCTGTGTGGGCGCATGTGTCTGGGAGTCAGCAGGTAAACTGAGTCAGAAATCAGTGGCACCTGTGACACAGACTCACATGGCATCGAGTTTACACGTTCTATTTCCTCAATAGCAACAGCATCATCAACCACAGCAAACAAAACCCATGGAGTGCCAAGCTGTGTCTGCCATGTACTCCACTGTGTGCTCCTGAAGGGCAGGCCCCTTGCCCCAGTCACCGAGGTCAAGGTCGCATGGTAGGAAGGTTGCAACATCTCCCTTCCCCCACACAGGCATTTCTTTAGTTCCCTTCCCTCCTCTGAGTTTTTTCCAAAGTACATGTCCCCCCAAAATGTATACACACTTTAACAGCTGATAGCTGTTTAAAAAAATGAACTGTATTTTAATAAACACGGCCTTTATAATTACTCAAAGTATATGTATGCACTTTTGGGGATGCCCTATATTTACTTATTGTATCCTGCTTGATGTCTGCTCCCTCCTCTGTGATGCACATGATTTTAGCACGTGATTTATGACTATTTCATACAGTGCAGTTCCCCCAGTTAGGAGTACAGGGTGCAGCACTCAAAAGTACTTAGTGAAGCATGAATGGATTGTCGCCGATGCCTAGGAGAGCACCCAGAACATAATAGGAACACAGTGGATCGTTTTTGAATAATGCGAGGACACAAGGGCTTACCCATTCTGTCGTTTAATCCTACATGATGGCATTTTATTCCTATTTGACAGACAAGGAAACCGAGATGCAACGGGATTCAGCATCATATAAGTGGTTAACAGTGGAGAGAGGACACAGACTTAATTATATTTAGTGCCAAAGCTCTTATAATTATGCTAGGCTGAATAGGATTGTTTAACATGGAATGTGAAACAGATCCACCGAGAATGCTTAGATTTATTGATATACACATGTATGCACATTTAATTACAGCTGTAAACACTAGTGGCTTGGAGATGAAAATCTAAGATCTGGCTCAAGTCTCTTTTACAGTTATGCATTCATCCTCAGATGGCTTCTCAGATGGTCCCAATGTATTAAACAAATATTTATTGAGCATCTATTATGTGTCAAGCACTGTTCTATGTGTAGATACATCAGTAAAAAAAAAAGCTATCCTGTCCTCATGAAGTTTATAATCTTGCAGGAGAGAAATATAATAAGCTATCCTATCTAATAATAGAGTAACATGTAAATTACCATCACTCCGCTACGCCCACGATTGGGCAGCGGGAGGCTTGGGGGGCGGGACTCGGGGTGGCCTATCCAGCCATTGAGAGGCACGGATCCGCTGCCACTGAGGGGGGCTACCCTGCTGTTGAGAGGCGCAGGGGGCGGGATCTCTCAACAGCCAGGTCCGCGGCCACTGAGGGGGCCTTCCGCGGACACCCAGCTGCACCTCTCAACGGCAGGGTAGTCAGGTGTCCGCGACAGCCCGGGGCTGCCGTTGAGAAGTGCAGGGGGCGGGACTCCCAACAGCAGGGTAGCCGCCCTCAGCGGCCACGGACCATCAAAAGTGGGGGAGCTGGGTGCCTGTCTGCTCCGGCACCAGGCCTTTCAGAAGCCTCTGCCGAGCTGGAGGCTTCTGAAAGGCCTGATGGACAGGCACCCAGTTCCACTGCGAAAAGCGAAAGCGTGTAAGGGACCCTACATGTGCATGATTCAATCATGCACTGGGCCTCTAGTAAGTATATAACTATACTAGAGGCCCGGTATATAACTATACTAGAGGCCTGGTGCACAAAATTCGTGCACGGAGGGGGGGTGTCCCTCAGCCCAGCCTGTACCCTCTCCAATATGGGACCCCTCGAGGGATGTCTGATTGCCCGTTTAGGCCTGATCCCGGTGGGCAGTCGGATCCCTAAACGGGCAGTCGGACATCCCTCTCACAATCCAGGACTGCTGGCTCTCAACTGCTTGCCTGCCTGCCTTCCTGATTGCCCCTAACCGCTTCTGCCTGCCAGCCTGATCACCCCCTAACCACTCTGCATGCCAGCCTGTTTGCCCCCAACTTCCCTCCTCTGCCGGCCTGGTCACCCCTAACTGCCCTCTCCTGCAGGGTTGATCACCTCCAACTGCCCTCCCTTGCAGGCTTGGTCCCTCTCAACTGCCCTCCCTTGCAGGCCAGGTGCCTCCCAACTGCCCTCTCCTGCTGGCCATCTTGTGGTGGCCATCTTGTGTCCACATGGGGGCAGGATCTTTACCACATGGGGGCAGACATATTGTGTGTTGCAGTGATGATCTATCTGCATATTACTCTTTTATTAGATAGGATAGAGGCCTGGTACAGGGGTGGGGGCCAGCTGGTTTGCCCTGAAGGAAGTCCTGGATCAGGTGGGGGTTCCCTTGGGGTGTGGGGCAGCCTGAGCAAGGGGCCTGTGGTGGTTTGCAGGCCGGTCACGCCCCCTGGCAACCCAAGCGGAGGCCCTGGTATCTGGAATTTATTTTCCTTCTACAGTTGAAACTTTGTAGCCTGGAGCAGAGCCAAGCCTGGGGCTCCCTCTGAGGCCGGCAGCCATTTGTGTTGGGGTTATAATTGAAACTTTGTTGCCTTAAGCGGGTGGGCCCAGCCAGGGTGTGTGGAAAGCTTTGCTTCCCCTGTTGCAGGCGGCAACCCTGGCCTGCTCTCTCAAGCTCCATCCTGCCGCCATTTGTTTGAATTTGTTTACCTTCTATAATTGAAACTTTGTAGCTTGAGTGGAGGCTTAGGCCTGGCAAGGGCAGGCGGAAAGCTTGGCTTCCTCTGTTACCTAGGAAACCTTGCTCTCTGTGGCTGTAGCCATCTTGGCTTGGGTTAATTTGCATACTCGCTCTGATTGGATGGTGGGCATGGCTTGTGGGCGTGGCTTGTGGGTGTGTCGGAGGTATGGTCAATTTGCATATTTGTCTATTATTAGATAGGATATTTTGTCATGATAGAGTGAAGTAAGTACTGTGGACGGAAAGAGCTATAAGTGCTCTGAGGGGAGCCAAGAGGGCCTGGAGAAGTGCCTGGCTAAGGAGGTATCAGACCAAACCTTGAAGGAGGTGCAAGAATGCGGCAGGCAGAGGGAATGGCCAGGACAAAGGCCTAAGGCAGAAGGGCCGGGCATGTTTGAGGATAGCAGGAGGCCAGTGTGGCTGCAATGAGGTGACTGAGGGACAGTAGTGAGAGACGGAGTCAGAAACGTTATAACAGGGCCACATGCTACAGGGAATAACTATCTTTGCCTTTATCCTGGGACAAATGGAAAGCCATTGGGGGGTTAGGAAGAGCAGTGGCATGATTAATATTAGTTTTAAAAGGATCCTTGGGTGACTGTGTTAAAAAAAAAAAAAAAAAAGACTTCAAGGGACAACAGTGATAGCAGGGAGACCAGGCAGAAGGCTATGCGTTAACCCAGATGAGAGAAGATGGCGGCTTGAAATAGAAGGACAGCAGTGGGGTGGAAAAAAGTTATCCAGATTTTATTACCCATCATACCAATTATTTCTCCCTTCTGTCCTAACAACCATGCCGCTGCTTCCCTGTCTCCCTTTTTTGACTTTTATTGAAAAGTACATACATCTTAAGTGTAAAGCTTGAAAAATATTCATAAAATGAACACACTTACCACCCACATGAGAATCTTTGAAGCCTCACTGTGTGTCCTCCTAGTTCCCACTACACAGACAATTGTGTGCCTGGCCTTTTTTTTTTTTTTTTTTTAATGATATCACAGTGTATAGCAATAGTTGGTTCATTCCATCAAATTTCCACACATTTTGTCTACCATTTACTCTATGTTTTATTATTAATCACAGTTATTTAAAATCCATATCTGATAAACTCCCATATCTGTTAGCAGTGAGTTTTTCTACTGCTTGTTTTCTCTCTTTGGGCTGAAAGTTGGCACTGTGTATAAAAAATTGTAAAAGCTCTGAAGGATGCTTCTTCCTCCTGAAAGGATTTATTTGTGCCTCTGGCAGCAGAATTGGGGCAGAACGCCTTAATCTAATCTACAGTCAGCTGACTGGGAGCACAGTTTGGACCTAGAAGGGTTGATTGTTTCTCATTCATTCTTACCCCTGGGTTCCACCTGACAGCCGGGGGTATTTCCCCGTCCCTCCTCATTGGCAGTTCCTGAATTCAAAGTCTTGCCTTCTTGATACTATAAGACTGTTGAAATCTCTGGCTTCTTAGGCTTATAGCTGCCACTTTCTGCTTGTCTCCGCAGCTTTGCTTTTGCAAATGAATTGGCAAATATTTCAAGAGAAAAAACAACAGAGTACACCAGGCTCATCTCTGTGTGTTTCCTTCTATTTCAAAATCTTGGCTCCCTAAGTTTAATCGCCTTGGTGGTCCTAAAAGCCAACTTCATCTCCACTGCCTGGGAACCCCTGGATAGCTGTGTTCAGCTTCTCACTTCTTAGTTGAGGCTTTCTGCTCAGCTTCTCACCTCCTAACCTGGCACCATTTCAGGAATCATCAAGTGCCTCAAGAGGAAAAGCAGTGAACACTGCTTGGCTCTCATCAGTGATTTCTCTTCTCTCTGGGATCTTGGCCCCTCAACTCCTGGCCACTTTGGTAGCTACTTATGCCTCCAACAGCTGTTTTATATTCCTTTCTTTCTAGTTATTTTCAGAAGGAGTGCTTATCTGCTTTCTGATACATATTAGACCATTACAGGTAGCAGCAGGAACCTCTTGATTCTTTTTATTTTTTATTATTTTATTATTTAAAGTATTACATATGTCCCCTTTTTCCCTGATTGACCCCCCCTGCCACTCCCATGCCCCAGGACAAGCCCCCACCACCCCAGTGTCTGTGTCCACTGGTTATGCTAATATGCATGCATACAAGTCCTTTGGTTGATCTCTTAACCCCCCCCCCCCCACCTTCTCTCTAAGGTTGGACAGTCTGATCAGTGTTTCTTAGTCTCTGGATCTATTTTTGTTCATCAGTTTATGTTGTTCATTATATCCCGCATATGAGTGAGATCATGTGATATTATCTTTCTCCAACTGGCTTATTTCTCTTAGCATAATGCTCTACAGGTCCATCCATGCTGTTGAAAATGGTAAAAGTTCCTTCTTTTTTATAGCAGCACTAGAGGCCCACCGGGATCGGGCATAAACAGGCAGTCGGACATCCCTCTCACAATCCAGGACTGCTGGCTCTCAACTGCTTGCCTGCCTGCCTTCCTGATTGCCCCTAACCACTTCTGCCTGCCATCCTGATCACCCCCTAACCACTCCCATGCCAGCCTGTTTGCCCCCAACTTCCCTCCTCTGCCGGCCTGGTCACCCCTAACTGCCCTCTCCTGCAGGGTTGATCACCTCCAACTGCCCTCCCTTGCAGGCCTGGTCCCTCTCAACTGCCCTCCCTTGCAGGCCGGGTGCCTCCCAACTGCCCTCTCCTGCTGGCCATCTTGTGGTGGCCATCTTGTGTCCACATGGGGGCAGGATCTTTACCACATGGGGGCAGACATATTGTGTGTTGCAGTGATTATCAATCTGCATATTACTCTTTTATTAGATAGGATAGAGGCCTGGTACAGGGGTGGGGGCCAGCTGGTTTGCCCTGAAGGGTGTCCCAGATCAGGTGGGGGTTCCCTTGGGGCGTGGGGCGGCCTGAGCCCCCTCCCCTGCCTAACTCTCTAGATTCACTCCCGTGTGTGTTTGCAGGCCGGCCATGCCCCCTGGCAACTCAAGTGGAGGCCCTGGTATCTGGAATTTATTTTCCTTCTACAATTGAAACTTTGCAGCCTGGAGCGGAGCCAAGCCTGGGCTCCCTCCGAGGCTGGCAGCCATTTGTGTTGGGGTTATAATTGAAGCTTTGTTGCCTTAAGCAGGTGGGCCCAGCCAGGGTGTGTGGAAAGCTTTGCTTCCCCTGTTGCCAGCAACAACCCTTGCCTGCTCTCTCAAGCTCCATCCTGCCGCCATTTGTTTGAATTTGTTTACTTTCTATAATTGAAACTTTGTGGCTTGAGTGGAGGCTTAGGCCTGGCAAGGGCAGGCAGAAAGCTTGGCTTCCTCTGTTACCTAGGAAACCTTTCTCTCTGTGGCTGTAGCCATCTTGGTTTGGGTTAATTCGCATACTCGCTCTGATTGGGTGGTGGGCATGGTTTGTGGGCGTGGCTTGTGGGTGTGTCGGAGGTATGGTCAATTTGCATATTTGTCTATTATTAGGTAGGATAGTATTCCATTGTGTGGGTGTACCATGGTTTTTTAATCCACTCATCTGCTATTATAAATTGTGCTGCTATGAACATAGGGGTGCATATGTCCTTTTTGATTGGTGTTTCTAGTTTCTTGGGATATATTCCCAGAAGTGGGATTACTAGGTAGAATGGGAGTTCCATTTTAAATATTTTGCGGAAACTCCATAATGTTTTCTACAGAGGCTGCACCAGTCTGCATTCCCAACAGCAGTGCATGAGAGTTCTTTTTTCTCCACAGCCTCACCAGCACTTGTCATTTGTTGATCTGTTGATGATAGCCATTCTGACAGGTGTGAGATGGTACCTCATTGTAGTTTTGATTTGCATCTCTCCAATGATTAGTGACTTTGAGCATGTTTTCATATGTCTCCTGGCTTTCTGTATATCCTCTTTTGAAAAGTGTCTATTTAGGTCCTTTGCCCATTTTTTGATTGGGTTGTTTATTTCCTTTTGTTAAGTTCTATGAGTTCCCTGTAAATTTTGGAGATCAAACCCTTATTGGAGATAACATTGGCAAATATGTTCTCCCATGCAGTGTGCTTTCTTATTGTTTTGTTGATGGTTTCTTTTGCTGTGCAGAAGCTTTTTATTTTGATGTAGTTCCATTTGTTTATTTTCTCCTTAGTTTCCATTGCCCCTCCTGGTTCTTTTTAACCCTCTTCAGCAACATGGTCATGTTTGCATTTGCACATTGGGGTATTTCATTACACTGCGGAGGAGGCTCGTTTTCACGTCACCTGCCAAACAGCCACGTAGCCCTTTTCTCTATAAACCAGAATTGGCTTCTATCGACCACCTTTTCCACACTGACCAGTAGCCACCTAAACCATTATGGCTTAATTTTAACCATCATATCTCTTCACCTCTCTTGGCTTTAAATGAAGGAGCTCAGTAAATTTACTACATATTTGAAGTGGAGTAATTCCATCCTGAGATACTGCTGCCAGGAGAAATTGACCCTTCCCACCAAAAGAAGCGCGAATGCCACACCTCTGTCTAGCAGGTGCTATGGAGGACATTCTGACAGAAACAATACAACGTAAACATAGACAGTAAATCCCGAGTTCGAGTGCAGCAGCACCACAGCTCCCACTGATGAGCCTGGTACTCTGGGCAGCTTCTACTGCCCCTCTCCCTTGCTAGAATAAAGCAGCCTCTTGCAACCTGGGTACCAGAGAAAGTCCCCACCTGAAGGGACTGCTTACAAGACAGAGCCTGTCCTTCACAAGATCCATCCTCACCTCCCTTCGTCACCTCCAGACCACTAACTAGGGTCAATTCCCAGCAGAGCCTCAGAGAGGGCAATGCAGGCCTTATTCCAGGAGGAATCATTTAGTCACCCAAAGCGTTGAAGGGCCTCACACGTAGCAGCAGAAACCAGGGAAACACACACGGGAGTGAATCTAGAGAGTTAGGCGGAGAGGGTATCACATAAGAGTGAACAGGGAAAAGTTCATCAATGCTCTCCTCTGACTTAACGCCCTCAGAAGGGCAACTGCACCAGGTCCAATATGCTGGCTGGAGGCCCCTGGAAGCTTGGATACAATGGTGGCTTACAGTAAAGAAGGAAAAGATACCGTATTTGTCTGAACAAGATATTGAGGAAGGGGACAGAAATTCCCGGGAAGACTTGCTATGCACGATCAGGCACCCTCCCTGTGTGCCCTGGGAGACCTAGAGGACACAGCCGTATTAAGGAAACAATGAACTTGATGGTGAGGGGTGCCAGTGGTGGTGGTTGTCCATGGCCCATGGTTCTAGTAGAAAATGCTACCATGGAAGTGAGCTCCCTAATATTGATAAAGATAAACATATTCTGGAGTAGCAGAGGCCAGGTAGTAGCATTGAATCATCAGAGGCAAGGCAAAAATGAAGATGTACTTTTATCCTTTCAATAGCAGGCAGCAAGGCCAGAATGACAGCCAGGGTCCTTATCCACAGGTATCTGTGGCAGATGCCAATATGGTATGGTGTTTCTAGAGGAAAGATAGATGAACAGCCAATAAGGCTATTTCTTGACTTGGATAATCAGAAAAAAAAAAAAAAATTGAGAGCAAATAAGCAGAGAGCTGGTGTCAGCTGCTGTAGAGGGCCGCCTGGGAGGCACCTGGGCATTTTCTTAATTATCATCAGCTGAACTCAGGGCGTAGGCCGAGTCACGCCCTGGGAACATGCTTCCCCAATGAGGCTGGACATGTTAATCAGTTCTGACTTCAGACCAGCCCAGGTGTCAGCAGGGACAGGTCTAGATATGTAAATCCAGTAATGCTAGGGCCTAGTTAAGAATGCAAATGAGCTCCTTTGATCCTAAGTTTTGGTGTTACTTCCTGGATTTTTGGGATATAAGATAAACCTGCTGTGTGGCTCAGGGTCAACGTCATGCTGCCTCTCCATCAGAGAGGAAAGATGGTGTCCCACCCAGCCCCAGCTTCATGAATCTGTTTTTGCGTCTTGTTTTCTGTATGTCTATTATTTCTCAATCCCTGGCTGCCTCCATTTAGAACCGGTTCGTTCATCTCTCTTTCCGCGCAGGATGCAGAAAAGGGAGATCCCCGCCATGTTTGGCCCCCGCCGCATCAGGCCCCCGCATAAGCTGCAAAAGAAAAAATGACAAATCCTCACCCAGTTGCTAGTTTTGAACCAGTCTCAGACCTGGTGACTCAGGGGAATCAAGGTATCCTTGAGCAAAGACCTTGCAATGTTACAAACCTTCCAGAGGGACCTGTGTAACCTTACACTAGGGAGAGGGGAATACTCAGATTTTTCAGAGTTACACAAAGTCTAAGCTGACACTGATATCAGTAAAACCTCGAGTGTCAGATGCCTGCTAGTAAGAATGAGGGGTCCGGAGGACAGGTGGTAAGTGGGGTGCTTACCAAGGCTGGCTCAGAGTGGTCCTGGGGGTCTGAGGACCCTCCCTATAGTCCTTTCCTCTGTCCCAGGACACATGCTTGGAATGTATGGAAGCTTACAGAATCCTCACATTGGCTTCTTGACCTGTGGAATAATAACCAAGAAGACAGGAAGGAACAAGTGGAAATTCCAGAAAGACTCCCCCCCCTCCCCAAATAGATAGCAAATGGAGGTGGCTTGGCTAAGAGTGGGGGCTCTCTCGGGAACTTAATAAATGGAGGGATAGAAGTCACCATCATGTCTCCATTCAATTTATCTATACAGTCTCTGCCAAAATCAGATGGATTTTCAGGAATTATTTAAATAGTAGTGCTAATTATAGCTGCTGAATTAGATGTGGCATCTTTACTAGAACAGATCAACACAGCCTTTGGTACTTGGGGTTGTGGCTATCCACCTTAATTAATGAATGAGTGCTTGTCAAATTCCTCAGGAAAGATGAGCAAAAGCAGTTCTGTTTTACATTGAAAGGATAAAAGTACATATTTGCTGTCTTTTCCCAGGGCTACATTCATACTCTGTTCTCTGTCACCCTGACAATCCCAGAATATTATGCTGGTCCACTATATTATTGACACTAGAGGCCCGATACACGAAATTCGTGCAAAAGTAGGCCTTCTTTTCCCTGGCTGCCAGCACTGGCTTCCCTCTGCCACCCAGGACCCAGGCTTCCCTCTGGCCACTGGCAGGCACTCGGGACCCGGGCTTTCCTCAGTCCCGCCTTCGTCCAGAAGGTCATCCAGAAGGATGTCTGGTCTAATTAGCATATTATGCTTTTATTATTATAGATTATGCTGATTGCACATGGTGAACAGGAAGTGGAAAGTGCTCTGGATGCCGAAGTAAAACACACATGTATTCTGCTTTATTGGTGAAAATTCTAAGAGTTCAGTAGTCTGCAGCATACCCTCTAAGGTAAAAGACTACCCCTGTTAAAAAAGGTACGTGATTTGGTAGGCCACCTTGGATCATTGGAGGCAGCCTATATTGCACTTGATATTATTTCTTTGACTCGTTTCTTGGGTGTCAGTTTTGAGTGAAGCCCAAAATATAAAAGGGCTCTACAGAAATGCTATGCTTCAATGCAACCTATCCTGCTGTTGAGGGCATATCATTCAGCAGATCCATTAGTGCTAGGGGCATCCAGAGTAGAAAAGGATGCTGTGGGGATCTTTGACAGCCCTGATGGGAGATTTCTCGTGTGGAATACCTAGGACTCTGGAGCAAAATCACATGCACTCCACTTAAGGGACTATTCATTGTATAGCTTATTTATTGCAAAAGCACTCACTATTTAAAAACCAGCTCCTGATGTCATAATGGGTTAGTAGAAATCAAGCTAAAAATGAAGCATCAAGTGATTATGTGACTGGAGCTACTCATCATGAGCTGGACATGATGCAACACGATTAGAGCCACCAACTCAGGCATGCATCTGATGGAAATGGTACATGTAGTCCATTCCATGTCTGAGCAAGTCCACGGGGCACAGGGTGGCACAGGTTTTCATTGTCCTGACACCTCTCAGCTTATATCTATACCTATGATTGAATGATGAAGGAGGAAAAACACAGCTACTTTCTGGCTCATGAATGAATTGGTTACACCACCATGGATCAACAATGGCAACACATTAATAAGCTCAAACATCACCAGGTTCCTGGGTTACTCTACAGTAAAGGACCTAAATCAGCTTAGGTACCACTAAGTGTAAGAGAAGTCTAGGATGGGTGATGGAGAAGGGGGAGAAGGGATACATGGTGTCCAAAAAAATGTATACACACAATGTCTGTAGATTCTATTACATTTTGAAAATGAAATGTATTTTAATAAACATAGCCTTTATAGTTATTCAAAGTGTATACATTTTTGGGCACCCTGTGTAATTATGGTCTCAGACCCAGATGTACTAATTAGTACTTTAGCTTGAGACTTATAATTTTAAGAGAGTATAGCCTGCCATCACCTTGCAGACTTAATAACAGAGTGGAGCTATTGTAGGGCATGGATCTAAGCAGTGCAAAGGAGGACTGTAGAAGATGTTCTTGCTGCGCTGCATCACGTCCCTTTGACCCAGCTCTGATTTCAGCCACAACTACAGTGCATAATTCCATGCTAAGGCCCACTCGGGCTGATTCTGCTTTCTGCCTCAGGGTCTTCTCAGAAGACCTTGGAGTTCATGTAGTCCATGCACAACATGGCCCAGAAATGGAGGGGTAATACCACGCCAGAGGCAATCCTCAACCAGCAGGAAACAGGAGCCACAGGAGCCACTGAATAAGTGCTCCCACCTCCCGCCCCTCAGATGGACAACGCTGAGAGGCATCCTGGGACTTCTGGGAGGTCCCATCAGAATCAACCCCCCATTGCTCACAGCAGCCATCTCAGCAATGCACCATTACCTCAGTGTCTCCTCCTTTCCTATACCGCGCCCTTGCTCTCTCACTCCTGCCTCCCAGTTGACTTCCCATGTAGAGTGGTTGCTCCCAACCCCTTGTCTCAGCCTCTGCTTTCAGAGTTTCCCAAACTAAAGCAATAGCTGCAGGTGCAAGAAGAGACTGTTTGTTAATACCCGAGACAAGTGAGAAAAGCAGGATTCCATCCAAAGTCGGAGAAGAATCATTCAGAAGAGTAACTTGAGTCTGGGTAGTGCTGGGAAGGAAGGGAACTATTTTATAATTTCTCACCTGCCAAGTCCAATTCATTCAACAAGCCAGTATTACAGGATTTTAGAGCTGACAGTGGGAAGCAGAGTATAAAAGCTTAGACAGACATGGGAGCGTCTGGCTTTCTCCTGTGCTTTGAGAACATATGCTTTCATTACCTGCATGTGTACACACACACTCACACACAATACACAACACACACACACACTGGACTATAAGAAAATAATCACTATGTCCACACAGGGAAGCCTGGCTACTTGGACCACAAAATCATCATCAAGGCATCAGGGTGGAGGTAGCCTAGTTACAAGCCAAAGACTCAAGAGGAGAAAGCCTCTGGAATAAAAAAATATCCTGATGAACCTGCACATATGTGGTAACTATAGAAACACAGGATAGAAGAAGTCCTCTTTGTTTATGGAGGGAGGGAATTTTCAAATATTAATCCTGTCTGCTGCTGGTCACACTTCCAAGAACCACGTATATCCTTGTGTGGCTTCAAGGGTTCTATGAAACATAGTTTGAAAACCTGCGCTAATCCAGCCCCTTTCTTCTAGAAATGTCTCCTCTCGATCCACCTCTAGCAGACAAGGGCTTTGATAAAACATCCCAGAGCAGGACTTGGCGGATTTCCCATGAACCTCCTGCCGTGCTGCACCCGCTTATACAAAGGAACGGTGCCTGAATGCTTCTGGTCCTAACCTCAGTGCAAACAGGGAGAAGTTGCCGCCATTTTATGTCATCCTTTTCCATATCTCAAGGTAGCTAATAGTTTTTATATTGGATAGGACCTATGATTAATTGAAATTTAAGGATGTTGAGAATATATAAAGTAATTCTTACTGTATTGTAATGAGTTGTTCATTAAATTTTTGCCTCCCTGAGTAGATATATAACTAGGCTACAATATTTTTTTTTCTTAATGATATGGGTTGAATTGTGTCCCCAAAAAGAGATATTTTGAAATTTTAACCCCCAGTCTCTCAGACATGACTTTATTTGGGAAAAGGGTCACTGCAGGTGTAATTAGATAAGATGAGATCACATTACAATAGGGTGGTCCCTAATCCAGTATGACTGGTGTCCTCATAAAATGATGACCCTGTGCACTACAGGTGTTGCTCAGTGGTTGAGCGTCAACCTATGAATCAGGAGGTCACAGTTCGATTCCCAGTCAGGGTACATGCCCGGGTTGTGGGCTTGATTCCCAGTGTGAGGTATGCAGGAGGCAGCCGATCAATGATTCTCTCTCATCATTGATTTTTCTATCTCTCTCTCCCTCTCCTTTCCTCTCTGATATATATATAATGATGGCCTGTGAAGACAAAAAGCACACACAGGGAGAAGGCCATGTGATGATGAAACAGAAATTGCCGTTATGTAGCTGCAAGCAAAGGACGTCAAGGTTGTCAGCCAACCACTAGAAGACAGAAAAAACAAAGAGTGATGCCCTACACCAAGCATGTCAAACTCGCGGCACATGGCTGCATGCGGCTCACAACTAATATTTTTGTGGCCCAGACAATATAACAGTATATAAGAAACGTTTTAATAAAAATTTTGTAGCTTAATTTTTATAATATCCTGTTATTCATAATTACAATGTTCACTAATGACTGATTATTATAATCGTGTTGCATTCATTTTCCTTACTCGCCTTATGCGCAGGTGCACCATTTCTCTCCACTAATACTAGCAGCAAATATTTTAGCAGCCAATTGCCACGTCATTCGTCTTGGACTGACTTGTTGGATGTGCACAACAGGAAATATTTTGCTTTCGGAGAACAAGACAAATAGGTTTATTTGCATTATGCTTATTAATTTGTGCAGTTATTCAGTGTCTGATAAGTTAATGTTTAATAAAAAATATTAATTTTTATTAAAATGTTCTATTATTTTATGTTCACGATGACTCGTTTATCTCAGCCCTTTGTATTCAGCATGTCTCTATCGAAATAAACCTACATTTCTATGAAAATTGAAGCTTTTGTTTTCTTGCAGCCACATAAACTTAAACCTTGTTTATTTGGCCCGTGTTAGCCTTTGAGCTTGATATGCTTGCCCTAAGGTTTCAGGAGGAGCTGGACGCTGCTGACACCTGATTTTTGATTTCCAGCCTCCAGAACCATGAGACAACACATCCGTTGTTTTAGTACCCAGACTAGCTGTTAGTGCCTGAGGCAAGATGTTCCTGTTGGCGCTTTGTTACAGCAGCATTAGGAAACTAGGCACGTATTTAAATGGCTTCTCTTTGATCAAGTATGGAACATGTATTGATCAGGATGAAAGTGTGTCTCCACATTTCACTCATTTCCTCCCTTTTTGAGAGATTTTCGAAGCTTCTGAAGTAAGAGACTATTTTCAGAAATACTAATGTGAGTTTCAATTTTGGATCCTTCCAAAAGGATCTATTCTAAATCCATCTGGAATTCAAAGAGGTATTGAACTCAAACAGCTCACTACCTCCACAGTGCTTAATAGATATACAGTTTTCTCTAAGAATAGCAGCGCATTACTCTAAAATTAAAATAATCACTAAAGCTGGGTGACAGAATGTCTTTATGTGGGCCTCTACGGGCCTAGCTATGCCAGATTTAATTAAGGAATTTTATTTGCATCAATAAGTTGTTATCCAAGGTAAAATAAAAGTTATTTGATTTGTTCACATTCAATTTTGTTTAGGTGTATAATTAGTGGTTTAAGTCTTTTGCAAAATAATTCAGCCAAGAAATCCATATTAGCACCTACAAAAAGCCCAACCAAGCTATAATTACAATCTTCCAAATGTTAATTGCATACAGTTTTGGATAGGAAATATACATATATATCATCTTATGTTTTACCGCCAAAAAATTATACTTGCATAAAACATGGGAAAATTATGTACTTTATTTACAAATAAAATCCTTGAAAGATTTGGATGTTCCTTTAAAAGCACTTTTTGGATTGCTCCACACTACAAATTATCATTTTCCATGTGCAGTCAGACCTAAAATGGGTTGAGGCCAAGAACCGCATAGTCAGAGGCAGCAGGTACAGAGATCAAAGCAGGAGCTGGGACCTCAGTGGCAGAGCCTGGGTTTCTGGGGGCTTCTGCTTGTCTGTAAGGTTCTCGTCTATAAGAGAAAAGGTCACAAATTGAGGAATGAGCAACTAATGGAGTCACTGATGAAAATGATGCCCATTTCCAATAGGAAATTAGATATATGCTCCAGCCAGGCCATGGAATAACCATACTTGATGAAGAGTAAGAAGTAAGAAGCAAGACAGCCTTCCCCAGGTTATTCTGAGAGTCTTACTGGCCTCTAGAGCATTCTGTCTCTAAAAACTCTGAGCAAATTACTTGCAGAAATTTAAGAATGCAAACGCAGTACACACTTGAGTTGGATTTTGTTATTTTGACAATATTCTCTTGTATCTGCCAAAACCACACTCACCGTGACAACGATATCCCATGTTTGTGTAGCAGGTCACAACTTACAAAGACCCAACTAGTGTTCCTCTCCCTGGGAGAGAGATTTGCAAGCGATTATTACTGCCATGCCCATGCTGGAGTGGAAGAGGAAGCTGAGTGCCCTGAATGAGCAACTGAGGACTAAGAAGTTGGGCGGTTCAGCCAAGACACCACAGCTCTTCTGATACTACATGTTGACATGATGCATATTTGACATTTGCATTTCACAGGCAATAATGAATGCTACAGCAAATGGAAATCCGTTATTCTATTTATTGTAAAGAGTTAGCTTGTGTATTATTTATAAACCACACAGTATTTTCTTGCCTGGGACTTTCGAGAGAAACTTTGGAATGTCTTAGCACATAAAGAACAGCTCCGAGCACGGGGGCACTGGCCTATTCACACCGCCCATTATCCCTTTGCAGAAAGAGACATCTGTTCTTTTGGGTCACATTTACTCCTAGTCTCATATGTGTGTCTTTCCCAGGAGCCCAGGTTTTGACAGAGAAAAGCAAGGATTGATTCAGAGAATGGAGATGGGAAGTGTAGGGGGATTGGTAGAAATGAGGAGGACAGGAAGATGCCAGCTTCCCGACACTGACCACCGATCGGCGCACTCCTGGAGAACGTGGCGTGACTCTGGCACTAAGTTTGAGGAGAGATGATGACAAATGTAGTGGTGAGAAGCCAGCGAAGAATTTTTATGAAGAGCTGTTTAAGAATCTGAGAGCATTTAGTTGGAATTGGAGCAGTCCTGAGGAGGCATCATACCTGCATTCTCCGATGGGGAGGGCCAGCAGATAGAAGGGCAGGAGAAGTTCTTTGGTGGATGCAGAGGGCAGAGTGAGACCATTGAAAAAAGAGCACCAGGAATGAAAGCTCACTTCAATTTAAAAAAAAAAAGTGTTCTCATATTGTAGCAGACAAGCAGGGTCAGGGTGTCCTGTATAACTTTCCATCGCTGACAGAAATTATGCAAGCAACGACTGCCTAGCTGTCCAAACACTGGGAGCTCTTCTAGCTCTAAATGCTGATGAGTCTGAGTCTGCTTTGCTCCCTGGTTTCATTTTTGCTTGGTGTTTGCTAGAGGCTACCCTATAGTGCAGTAATCCTTTCTACCTTCTGATGATCTCAGGACCATTTCAAAATATTATTCTTTGCCTGGCTCCCTTTCCTCTCACTCCCCGGCTCTGAACAGGAATGCCAAACCCTGAAGGAATCATGAAATGCTGAGGAGAAATCTCTACCAATTGCTGATGTGCTTCCTTTCCTACACAGTAGACTTTCACGTCCTCTCAGTGCCTCATTTTGTGGGTATTCATGAAGTGTTATTGGGAGAATAAATAAATGAATGAATGAAAGTGTGAGTTTGAATATTAGTGTAGCAGTTAATTATAAAAATAATATTCCATCCCTGGCCAGGTGGCACAGTTCGTAGGAGCATTGTCCTGTACACCAAAAGGTTGTGGGTTCAACTCCCAGTCAGGGCACATACCTAGGTTGTGGGTTCAAACCCCAGTCAGGGAATATACGGGAGGCAACCAATTGATGTTTCTCTTTCACTCTTCCTCTCTCTCTAAAATCAGTATACATATCCTCGGGTAAGTATAATAATAACAATAATAATAAAAATGGTAAAAATAATAATATCCCAGACTTCAAGGAGAAAAGGGGAAGAATCCAGAAAATCTATTTTTATTAAAAATATTTTTAGTGTTGACATTATTGCAAGAGTCCCTCTCTCCCCACACTTTACCCACTTCCACCATCCTTGGCCTTTACCAAATTATTGTCCATGTCCATGGGTATGCATATATATATTTTAGCTATTTCCTTCACCTTCTTTACCCTATCACCCCCACTCCCTCCCCTCAGGCACCAGCCAGACTGTTCCATATGTTCAGGTTTCTGGTTCCATTTTGTTCGTCAGTTTATTTTGTTCATTAGATTCCACATATTAATGCAATCATATGGTATTTGTCTTTCTGTGACTGGTTTATTTTGCTTAGCATAATACTCTCCCGGTCCATCCATGCTGTTGAAAAGAGAAAGACTTCCTTCTTTTAAACGCTTTAAAGCATATGTAAGTTAAAAATTAATTAGCAACAATTGTTCATGTTTTTAAAAATATAATCTTAGAAAAACTAGTAATATAAAATTGCCTTAAATAATTTTTAATCTATAGAAATATATAGCACACATCATACTAAATGGTGAAATAATAAAAGCATTTCTTTTAAAATCAAATAAGACAAGGATGCTTGCCATTGACATTTCTAGTGAACAGTTTAGTAAAGGTTCTATATTGTGCAATAAGACAAGAAAAAGAAATAAAAGGTATAAGAACAGCAGAGTAAAAAATGAAAATTGGCAAAATTTTCAGATATGATTGTCTACCCCAGAAAACCCAAATGAACATGAATTTAGTAATGTTTCTAGATATAAAATCAATATACAAAAGATAACTATATATCTATACATCAGCAATTAACAGCAAAAAATACAAAAAAAGCAACAAGAACATAAAATATCTAAAAATAAAAATGACAAAAAATTTTAAAACTATTTGATAAATATTTTAAACTCTCCTGATACAAGTGTAAATTCTTATAATCATTTTAGAAATATAGCATTTTTAATAAGTTCAAATACACATACTCTATAACTCATCATTTCCATTCTGAATAATATATAATAGAACAACACTTTTCCATGTATAACAAAGCATATTTACAGATAACTTCATAGCATCATTGTAATGGCCAAATTTAAAAACAATATTTATCAACAATAAATATCCATCAACATCAAATGTTCATCAACAATAAATAGATAAATATAATCTGGCATGTTTACTCCATGAAATACTATATAGCAAGCATGTCAAACTTTTGGCCAGTGGGCCACATGCCTTGTTTATAGCAAGTTTGACATGCTTGCTATACAGCATGAGAATGAATGAATCACAGCTACACACATTAGAATGGATTAATCTCAGAAGTAAAATATGGAATGAGAGAAAGAAGGAATTAAAGAATATACATAGTGTACAAAAAAGACAAAATTAAATAATTTGTTATTTGCGGATACATATGTAGGTAATAAAACTATAATGAAAAGCATAAATTGATTAACACGAAAGTCAAGATGGTAAACCCTTGGGCAGAGAGAGGAGCACTTTATTGGGAGAGAGCCTACGGTGCCTTTGCCTTCCAAGGTGCTCAGGTGCCTCCCAAGGTAGCGTTGGTGCTCTCGTTCCCTCTCAGGGCGGGGGGTGGGTGAAGGGGTGTTTGTTCTACTATTGTTATTTGTACTTTCATATGTGTCATTTTCTCAGTTCAGTAGTTTTGCTAGAAAATGTCCTTGAACCCAGTGTAGAATGTATCTGACTTTGTTGATTCAGTCTACTGATGGTGCATTACTAAATAACAACTATTCAAGAAAGACCAAAACTTCAACTGGGGGTGTCATGGACTTTATGTTTTAAAATGCAAAGATGAAGAACTGGTTTGAGGAGATTATTTAGAAAGCATGTTATCTCTCATATTTAATAATATTGTAAAGTCTAGAGAGATTCAGGTGGAATCTAGATAACATCACAATGCTATTACTGGTATTAACTGATAGTCAAGTTAAGGAATTGTTTTCAAAATAATTGAGATCAGTAATGTTCCGAATACGCCACCAGGCAGTACTCTCCCTGTGTGTGGGCCACATAGGTACTGTAGTCAAACCTCGGTTCTCAAGCGTCTCCCATCTGGAACAATTTGGTTCTCCACTAAGTTGTTCATGAAAAAATGTCTCAGTCATTGAACAGAACTTCCATTCGGGACCTGACAAGCCTTTCATGCTGATACATCAGAATGACAAAAAGCATCTCTCAAGCCACAAACAAAGGAGAGAATGTGAGTCAATTTACCACTAAACCTGTGCAGTGAATTTTTATTTTTTATTTTTTGGCTTTTGTTGCAGATGAAATGGAGGATTAGCACAATTTTATGACATAAAGAGGCCATCAAGAGTGCTAATGTTTCCAAGGGTGTGAAAGAAACAATGATCACAGGCCATTGAAGAGGTAGAAAAACTGTTGTTCATTTGAATAAAGGAAAAGCAGTTAGCTGGTGACAGCATTTCAGAGGCAGAGATATGTGAAAAAATGAATATGCCACATGGTGACCTCCTGAAAGACACCCTTGGAAGGAGTGCTAAAAGTGGTTTACTTAAGGATAGTAGGGAATGGTTCAATAAAGTTAAGAAAAGAAGTGTTTGTTTATAGATTAAACAGTACATTAGGCATGTACCCACATAAGAAAGGTTAAAACAGGGAATTATTTGGGGTTCTGGAATGAATGAATTAAATTTAGATTATTTCTAATGGGGAAAAAATGATTTGGTTTTTAAACAAATCATTTCTCGAACAGCCTTCTGGAACTAATTAAATTCAAGAACCAAGGTTCCACTGTTCACAGGATTCCTGACTGTACACAACAGGAAGATGACTTTTCGTAAGACTGTGAAGTAACTCATGAAACTGGGGGGAAGCCTGGAGAGCTGGGTTCAAAGACTAGACTTGACTGATGGAAGCTTGTGAAGGTCATGTCCCAGGAATCGGCAGCTAGGGCACCCCTGCTTCTGCCACCACTGCCACCATAGCCATAAATCCTGAACCACCCGTGTCCTTGCGCCTCTTTCTCCAGAGTCCAGGTCTCTGCTGGGAGCGTGCCAGGCTTAGGCCACACATCTATGTCTTTGCTGCCAATGTTCAGGGTGATCAAATGTCTGCTCTGTTTGCCTTGTGGACTCCATAAACTTAGGAAAGGAACACAAATGCGAGGTGCCACAAATGAATGAATGAATGAATGAATGAGCAAATGAATGAATAAATAGAAGGAGAAGAATAATAAAGGAAACAAGAAAAGTTAAAATTTTCTGTAATGCTTGTTATAAATATTGGCTCCTGAACCCTAGTCGAATACTCCTGAATCTAAATTTCTGAAGTTGGGGGGGCAGGGATTCAACAGAAATCTTCGATTTATTTAACCTGCATATCAGGTGATATTTTAAAATTTGAAAATTACTGGCATAAATAATTATAGGTCCGTACATATGCTTACTCTTTCTGTGACTTTTGGTGACCTTGACTTTGCTGCTTGAAGGTTGGAACATGTCCTAACAGGATTCCAACATTTCTTCCTTCCTAATTTTTTCTTTACCAATTTATTTGTATCTATGCAATTCTTAAAGATTTCAACTTAAGAATGGACAACTTCAGGATTTGAATACTTAGAACCCAAGAAAATATTCCCTGAGTATTTAAAATAGAGTAGTAGTTTATCACCTAATCAGCAGTGCTTATGTGCCCGGCATTGTTCTAAGCATTCCACAGGTTTTATCTAATTTAATCCTTCCAACAAGCTCCATGAAATCGATGCCTCCATATTATAGATGATGAAACTGAGGTGTCAAGATGTTAAATAATTTACCCAAACTAATAAACAGAGAAGCTGGGGTCTTGAACCTAGGTAATTTGCTCCAGAGCTCAACCACGATTAAATGCTGCCTTTTTGGTAAATGTTGATTTCAGCAGTGCACAACATAAATTTAAAAATTCACTTGTGGAATGGTGCCCTGGCTTGTATGGCTCAGTTGGCTGAGCATCAACCCATGCACTGAAAGGTGGCAGGTTCGATTCCCAGTCAGGACACATACCCAGGTTGCGGGTTCAGTCCCTGGTCAGGTTGCTTACAGAAGGCAACCAATTAATGTTTCTCTCTCTCTCTCTCTCCCTCTCCCATCCTCTCATTCTAAAATCAATGAAAACTTTAAAAAAAAATACTTATTGGACATGAATAAATCAAGTCACAAAAGTAGAGCAAAATAAACAAATTAAAATGTAGGGCCACCAAAATGATCTCCTCTTTATTTGGCCTTGCTAAATCTGCCTTGCCTCTTTTGTCAATAGCTACCCGGCTGTTAACAAGTTTCCTACTCACTGAACCTGTGCGCTTGCCAGGTTCACGGAGGCTGATGGGCTCTTGTTTCTGAGCAGAGAGGCCTCTCCTGGGCTCCAGCCCATCCTGCGTGTGCAGCTGCACCTCGGCTCCACCCTCACCAAGCAGCGCTCTCTCCCAGCAGCCTAGGGCCCCTCTGCTCTTCCCTGCCTTTTCCCTGTCATCCCCCACTCAGTCTTCAACCTGGGTTACATGTAGTTGATTCACTTAAAACAAGAATTTAAATCAAATTGAATTTTTAAAAATAATGATGAACAAAATATACGTTATGGGTTCAGAACAGGCATAATTAAGAAAAGAGGCATATTGATGGAGAGAAATGGCTGAAAAAGTCAGTCATCCAAGAATTCACTGAGCACTTCGCACATGTTTAGCACAGCAGTCAACACGAGAAAAGCGGGCCGTGGCCCTGCCCGCCATGCACCTGACACGGTCAGGCACATGACATGAGCTGTTGTAACAGAGCAAAAGTAGATAATACACGCTGAAGAGCTAGAGCAAGTAGTCCCAGAAACAGATGGGGGGAATGTGGGCTGGATGACAGAGTGTTGTTGGGTGATTCACACATAACTGCTTGAACAAGCTTCCCCAGTGGGGCAGATTAATGAACAAATGTCAGCATATCCTGAGATCTCTATCGGCTCATCCTCATCCGAGCCTTGTCCGACGTTTTTATAAATGATTTGGGAAAGAAGAGGGAGAGGATGGTGACCAGATCTGTGCTATCATAAAACTAGAAATGATGGCAAGTACTTGGAATAACAGAAACGGAATCCCAAGGCCTGCTGTGCTGCTCGGTCTGCCAGCGCGGTCCGTGGTGTGACGTGTCGGACAGAGCGGGGCGTGCTCATCATGCCCAGGGCTGCATTCCCACACCATGGTGGCCCTTCTGGGGCAGCACATCTGAGGGGGTTTTAAAATAGAACAGATTCAGGGAAGTGTGACCAGGATAATGGGATCTGAAACCAGGTAACTAAGGGAAGAAATGCAACATGCACAGGGAACATAGTCTATGACACTCATTTCCATACATTTAAAAGAATATATGAAATAAAGTAGGAAGTCCATTTATTCCATGTCATTTGTATAGACATAGATGTGAACAAAACCAACTCCATCTCTGTCTCCTGAATTTCATTTCCTTTTTACGTTTCATGCGTTGACCGTTGACCAGCCTCGCTGTCCTCAGCAAGCATATCAAAGCCTTCTAGTTGGTGATTATCTGTGTTCCTTAAAATGTAGCCCTAAATATTTTTGTTAGCAACAGCCAGAATGGCATGACAACAGAGATGATTATCAGACTGTAATAGTGTTGATTATAAGCAAGTATAGATGACAAGGCCACCAGGAGGTAGGGCCCTGGTGCTTCTGCATGTATTGTCCCGTCACCTTGTCAATCATTAGCACCTGAGTATACTCTAAAATCAGGACTCTAACAGAGGTCTACGCAGACTGCTGAGTCGTCTTTTCTGGTCTGATCCCACCTTCCCGTGAGTAAATTACCCATAATAAATTTTTTTATATTCTATGGAGTTGCCTGCTTCATTTTTGGCCTGAAGATACCTTCTCATTAAAGTAGCCATTACCTCTTCGCTCCACCATCAGACACCATTCCACAAGGCTGAACTAAGACAAGACAGATTTTGACTTTATAGTATAAGCTGTATAAGGGAACAAAACAGTATTTTTTAGTACCTATCCAGTGCCAGAAGCTGCTTACTATTTCATATTGTCTTACCAACAACCAAATATGTGTTATTATCTCACCTTACATATTGTTCTGTTTATCTATTTCTGAACAACTAACTACTACAAAGTGTAGTGGCTTAAGACAAGTCATTGTTCTTTTCCCTCTGTGTTCTGTGGGTCAGGAGCTTAGACGGCCAGAGGAAGGCCGGCAGCTCTGCTCCGTGCTCTGGGGCCTCAGCTGGAATGTGCAGAGTGGTGGGCTGTTCAGGCATCTCTGTCTCTCCACCTGACCTCCTCACCCATGGGCTTCCTCACGGCACAGCCGCTCAGGACAGGAGACTCCTACATAGGGCTCAAGACTCCAAAAGAGTAAGGCGGACGCTGCCCTCCTCTCGGGTCTGGACCTGGGCCCAGCAGAGCATCAGGTCCCCTGCACACCACGGGTCAGGACATCACAGGACCAGCCCACATCTGGGGAGAGAAAACAGGAGGACCATCAGGAGGGTCTGCGGCCATCTATAATTCCTCGCACAGGTGACCTACTGCAGGATGGTAGGAAGTGGCAGAGCCAGGACTCAAACCAGATCTAACCAATCATCCTCCCTTCCCTCTACTCATCACCCCCAGGCTTTTGGGAAAGCATCTATGCACATGGATTTGAGGGTGTCTTCCAATATGACCTCTAACTGTGTATTTTTGAGCCTCAGCCTCAGTTCTAAGCTCCAGACTATTATCTCCAAATGTGAGCCGCATATCTCCATTTGAATTTTGTGGCAGCAACTCAGACTCAGCAGGAGCAGACATGAATTCTTAACTCATAACTCAATTCTTAACTCATAACTCTCTCCAACCCAGCCTAGGCTAAGTGGCAGCCCTAACACCCACCGAGTCTTGCAGGCTCAGCACCTCTTGGTGACTCTGTCCCTGCCCTCTCCCTCATTTTCTGTCTCCTCTGTCAGTCACCAAGCCTGAGGATTCACGTGCACCATAGCCTGCGAGGCTGCTCGAGGATCTGGCCCACCTGCCTGTCAATCCTCCCTCCTCCAAGCCCTCCCCATGCTCACCCACTGCAGCCCGCCCTGCCACTCCTCCAACAGCACCTGCCCGCTCCCCTGCCTTTGAGTCTCTGTTCAGATACCATCTCCTCAGAGAGACCACCCTGCAAAAATAGCAACTTCCACTAGACCCTCCATCCCCGGACCTGGCTCTTTCATCTCCATAGCATGCGCCATAACCTGAAATGGCAGTATCTATAGTCTTCTCTCTCACTGGAACAGTGCTCTCCCATAGAAATAGGACATGAGCCATTATGCACCTTTACATGTCATAGCAGCCACATGTAGAAAGGCAAAGAGGAACAGGTGAAGTTAATTTCAACCATATATTTTGTTTAGCCCAAGATCTCCAAACTATTACCATTTCAACATGCAGCTGCATAAAAAAGTGTTAATGAGCTGCTCCACATTTCCTGGTCTCTGGTTTGGATTCTCATGTGCGTCCAGCCCTTCCCATCGAGGCCAGCCACATTTCGGGGTTTGTGACCATCTGAGCTTGGACAGCACAGCTCTAAAGCACAGTGTAAGCTCCATGGGGGCAGTGACCTGTGCTCCTGTTCATCTTTCTCTTCTCAGGGTTTGGGACAGAGTCTAGCACTTACCAAATGTTTGTTGATCACATGCGTGCATGATGCAATAAATTAAATGCATCTTTTGCTTTTGAGTCTCTCCCTTCCACACCTGCCTCCTCCTCACCTCACACAGGTGTGGCCCGTAGCTATTTCTTTTCCGCCTGGGATGTTCTACCCTCATCACTATTTCTAGAGGCCACAGAAGAGGCTCTGAGGGAGCAGGCCTGGGTGTGGTGTCTGTGTTGCCCTGAGAACCTGCACTACTTACCACCTCTTCCCTTCTCACCGATTGTCTCTGACTCCCAGCCCCTCACCCTAATCCTGAGCTCCGTGGTAGAGTCCCCTCAGTGACACTGAATGGTCTGCAGTGTAATGAGGGTGGGAACAGTGACATCTGACCTCATGCTCTCTGAGTGAGGAGAGGGTGAGAGGTCTGCCTGGTTTGAACTGTGTCTACCTTGACAGCTGGCTCTCAGGGCCCACCTGCTCCCCGAGGGCCCACATGCTCTTCTGTCTGCTGCTTCTGCAACAGCTGTGTGCCAGCCTTCTGTCCCAGCTCTTGCCCTCGGCTGACAGCTCTGATCCTCCCATCCCTGGATGGCACATCTTGGTGTGGCACAGAGCTGTCTCCTGGGGTTGAGTTTTTCTTCTACTAATTCATTTTTATTAATAGCTTCATTGAGATACAATTCACACACCACACGATTTACCCCTTTCAAGAGTACAATTTAATGGATTATGCTAAATTTACATTTTTTGCTACATTATGTGCAAACATCACTACAGTCCATTTTATTTATTTATTTATTTATTTATTTTTTTTAATCCTCACCTGAGGTTATTTTTCCATTGATTTTTAGAGAGTGGAAGAGAGAGGGAAAGACATAGAGAAATATCAATGTGAGAGAAACACATCAATTGGTTGCCTCCTGCCCATGCCCCGACCAGGGCCCCAGCAGGGGAAGAGCCTGCAACTGAGGTACATGCCCTTGACCAGAATCGAACCCGGATCGTTCAGTCCGCAGGTTGATGCTCTATCCACTGAGCCAAACCAGCTAGAGCACCAGTCCATTTTAGATCATTTTTCATCACTGTAGAAGAAGGCCCGTGCCCTTTAGTTATCACTCCCTTCTCCCTCCATTGAAGCCTTATGTAACCACTAATCTATTCTCTGTCTCTATAGACTTCCCTTCCCTGGACACTTCATATAAATGGAATAATGCAATATGTGGCCTTTTGTGACTTCCTTCTTTCACTTAGCATAGCGCTGCCAAGGTTATCATGCTGTGGCTTGGGTCAGTACTCCATTCCTTTTTATTGCTGAACAATACTCCATTGTAGATATGCCCATTCATCAGCTGATGGACATTTACATTGTTTTCACCTTTAGGCTATTATGAATAACTAGAGGCCCAGTGCACGAAATTTGTGCACAGGGAGAGTGGGGGGTCCCTCAGCCCAGCCTGCACCCTCTCACAATCCGGGACTGCTGGCTCTTAACCGCTCACATGCCTGCCTGCCTGATCACCCCTAACCGCCTCTGCCTCGGCCCCCACCTGCCATGGCGACTGCCTCTGCCTTGGCCCCCGCCACCACAGCTTTGTCCAGAAGGTTGTCCGGAAGGACATCTGGAAGGTTGTTCGGCTGTCTGGTCTAATTAGCATATTACACTTTTATTATTATAGATGCTGCATGAACAATCATGTGCAATCCCACTAGCTCTCTCTGTGCCTTGCTGCTAGATTAATCTTTGGAAAATGTGGGAGAGCCTCTCATCAGCTGGGGAGGGGCCACAGCAGCCCTCAGGAGCCCTCTGCACAAGCTCTGCAGCCACGCACATCTGGGCGGGGTTCTCCCTCTTTCTGCTCAGGTACCACCACAGTGACTCTTCTGACCTGCGAATGGGTATGGCAGGATTCTTGGAAATATGTGCATAAGAGCTTAAACCAGCCCAGGACAAGGAAAGCACCCTGAGCAGGTTAGAAACTATTTCTTCCCAAGGAAAACCCTTTGCTCTTGGGAGACTTCTCTTCTGTGTGGACTCATCCCCAACTCATGTCCTGCATCTTGTTTTCCACTTAAGAGAGTTCTGCTATTTGTATTAGTTTCCTATTGCAGCTATGACAAATGACCACTAACTCAAATGTAAGTGACTTAAAACAACACAAATTCATCTTACAGTTTTGGAAGTCAGAAGTCCAAAATTGACCTTACTGAGCTAAAATTAAGGTGTCAGTAGGGCTATGTTTCTTCTGGAAATTCTAGAGGGGAATTCATTTCCTTGCCTTTTCCGGCTTCTGAAGGCTGCCTACATTTCTTGACTCATGGTCCTTCCCTCATCTTCAAAGCAGCAACGGCAGTTGGTTGGGTCTTTCTCTAATTGCATCGCTCTGACTCTAAGTCTTGTCACATCTCATCTGATTCCTCTGCCTGCCTTTGCCCTGGTGATTTCATCGGGCCCACCTGGAGAATCCAGAATAACCTTCCCATCTCAAGTTAGCTCATTAGAAACCTTGATTCTATCTGCAACCAAATGCCCCTTGCTGTGTAACCTACATAGTCACTGTTCCAGGCCTCAGAGCATGGGGACCTCTGAGGAACATTATTCTGCCTCCTACACTGTTCTTTAATGTTCAGTTCTGGTGTCTCTCTCTCATATGGTCTTCCCCAAATGGCCCAGCCCTCTGGCTCCTTTCCTGAATGCCCCTAAGACCGATCATCCGTAACCTTCATTTTGTACATCTTTTGAATCATCATATACTGCTCCCTATGTGCAATGTAAAGTCTAGAAAGGAGTAACCCAGACTCATCCCCCTGGGGGAGACAACATGGCAGAGCAGGGAACCTTGGCAATTTCTAAGTAGCTGTGACTCTCATTTTCCTCTCTGTAAAGTGGGGCTTATGCATAACTCTAGCCTTATCCATTGTAAGAATCAAAATAAAGCAACACGACAACAAAAACAAACAACTCAATTTTAAAAGTGTGAAAAGAACGTGAATAGACATCTCTTCAAAGAAGATATGCAAATGTCAACAAGCACATGGCAAGATGCTCAATATCACTATTAATTAGGAAAATAAAAATGAAAAAAAACAATGATGTACCTCTTCACATCCATTAAGATGTCTATTTTCAAACTGACAGAAAATAACAAGTGTTGGTGAGGGCGTGGAGCACCTGGAACCCTTGTGCACTACTGGTGCGAATGTAAAACTGCAGCTGCTGTAAAAAAAAACAGTGGTTTGATGGTTCTTCAAAAAAGTAAACATCCAATTACCATATGATCTAGCAATGCCACTTCTGGATCAACACCCAAAAGAAGTGAAAGCATACTTGAACAGACATTTGCACACCCATGTTCATAACAACATTATTCACAATAGCCAAAAGGTGAAAGCAACACAGGTCTCCACTGAGAGATAAATGATAAACAAAATGTGGTACCTACATACAGTGGAATATTATTCAGTCTGAAGAAGGAAGGGAATTCCGTAACATGTGGATGAACCTTGAAGACATTATACTAAGTGAAATAAGCCAGTCGCACACACACACTCACATTCACACACACACACACACACACACACACACCCCACAGATATTGTATGATTGCACATATGAGTTTCCTAGAGTAGTCAAGTTCATAGAGACAGAAACTAGAATGGTGGGTGCAGGGGCTACAGGGAGGGGAATAGGGAGCTCGTGTTTAATGGGTTCCATTTCAGCTTGGGAAGATGGGGAATTTCTTTTTTTTTTTTTTTTAAATTTCTTTATTGATTAAGGTGTCACATATTTGTCCTCATCCCCCCATTCCCATCCCACCCCTCTCCCCACGCATGCCCCAATCCCCTGTTGAACTTAACCGTTGGATAGGCTTATATGCATGCATACAGGTCCTTTGGTTGAACTCTCCCCCTCCCCCCACCCTTCCCCTACCCTCCCCTATCCTCCCTCTGAGGCTCGATAGTCCGATCGATGCCTCCTTGCTTCTGGTTCTGTTCTTGTTCCTCAGTCTATGTTGTTCATCATTTCCCCTAGATGAGCGAGATCATATGTCACTAGATATATACTAATAAGAACTGAATGTGAGACGAGCAATAATAGTTATGCTGACAGGCAAATGAATCAATCTGTAGCGAGCTTCCCCCTGGACCAACAGTTCTTTTGAGACCCAATTTCAATGTCCAGTAGTTCCTTATGTGTACATGTCAGCACTGACCCCTCAGCTCTGGATGGTGGACAAATGGTGGTAATGGAGGTCCAACTCCCTCTGGTTTGGTCTCGGCCGAACCCAGGGGCACGGCGTCACCCGGACTAAGGGGCACGTGGCCTCACCCATACCCAAGGGGCGCGTGGTCTCACCCGGGCCTGGGACCCAGCCTCACCCGGATGGATCCAGGGGCGCACGGCCTCACCCGGACCCAGGATCTGGCTTCACCCATACCCAGGGACGCTTGGCCACTCCCAGACCCAGGGGCATGTGGCCTCACCCGGGCCTAGGTGCACGAGGCCTCATCCGGATCCAGGGACACATGGTCGCACCCGGACCCAGGGACGCTTGGCCTCTCCCAGACCCAGGGCCACTTGGGCTCACCCGGGCCTAGGTGTACGAGGCCTCACCCGGATCCAGGGACACATGGTCTCACCCGGACCCAGGGACGCTTGGCCTCTCCCAGACCCAGGGCCACTTGGGCTCACCCGGGCCTAGGTGCACGAGGCCTCACCCGGATCCTGGGACACATGGTCTCACCCGGACCCAGGGACGCTTGGCCACTCCCAGACCCAGGGCCACTTGGGCTCACCCGGGCCTAGGTGCACTAGGCCTCATCCGGATCCAGGGACGCATGGTCTCACCTGGACCCAGGGACGCTTGGCCTCTCCCAGACCCAGGGGCACGTGGCCTCACCCGGGCCTAGGTGCACGAGGCTTCACCCGGATCCAGGGACACATGGTCTCACCCGGACCCAGGGACGCTTGGCCTCTCAGACCCCGGGGCACGTGACCTCACCCATGCCTAGGTGCACGAGGTCTCACCCGGATCCAGGGACACACGGTCTCACCCGGACCCAGGGACGCCTGGCCTCCCCCAGACCCAGGGGCACGTGGCCTCACCCGGGCCTAGGCGCACAAGGCCTCACCTGGATCCAGGGACACACGGTCTCACCCGGACCCAGGGACGCCTGGCCTCCCCCAGACCCAGGGGCACGCGGCCCCACCCGGGCCTAGGTGCACGAGGCCCCACCCGGATCCAGGGACACATGGTCTCGCCTGGACCTAGGGGTGCGTGGCCTCTCTCAGACCCAGGGGCACGTGGCCTCACCTGAACCTAGGTGCACGAAGCCACCCGGACCCAGGGGCGCGTTACCTCTCTCAGACCCCTGGTCGCGTGGTCTCACCCGGATCCAGGGGCTCACGGCCTCACCCGTACTCGGGACCCAGCCTTACCCAGATCCAGGGGTCCACGGCCTCACCTGGACCCAGGGTTCAGATTCGCCCGGACCCAGGGGCACATGGCCTCACCCGAACCCGGAATCCAGCTTCACCTGGACCCAGGGGCGTGTGGCCTCACCCAAACCCAGGGGCGTGAGGCCTCACCTAGACCCAGAGGCGTGTGACCACATCTGAGCCCAGAGGCTCGCAGGCTCGCCTGGACTCGGGTCTCAGCGGGGTTTCGTCTTCTTGATCCCAATTCCTGTTGGTCAATTCCCTCTCAGCAATTCCTTCGGTCATTTTCTCAGAGCTCCAGGGCGGCTGCCGCAGAACTCGTTGGGCGGCGGGCTCGGCAAGGCTCCGGTGTGCCCTGTGCCCGGCGGTGGGCTGGTCCGGTGTCGCTGCGTCGGCCCTTGGGTCTGCAACGGTGGCCAGTCGCTGAGCGTGCGCACCTGGCCACTTCGGGGCATTGAGATTCTTGAAGGACTCGGAGGTCAGCAAGCACGGAGTCTCCCACCCCATGTCTCCCAGGGGCTCGTCTGTCCGTGCGCGGCAGCGAGGGGAGCCGTCCCCTCAGCCGGAGACCGCCGGGGGAACTGCGCCGAGCACGTTCCAGGCCACCATTGTGTCGCCTGAGCCATAGTTCTTAAAGTGTGGACTTTGGGTCACCGGCATCAGCATCATCCTGCGTACCTCTCTCTTTTATTCTAGTTGTAGAGCATCTGCTCAGCCAGCCCCCCGGTCTTTCTGGCTGGTGCCTGCTCTGCTCTCCCGTCGTAGTCTCAATATTGTTGTGGTAGGCAACGATCAGGCTGCCGCCCTATGTCTCCATCTTGGTCCTCCTTTGTACAGTTAAGTCTTGATTGTTGTTGGTGTCACCGGGAGGAATTGTCCTCCAGGCCAATTGGCCATGAGGACCCTCTTTGTCCATATAGGAAGAGTTGCTGTGCAGGAGACATGTTTGTAGGCCGGGTCTTGATGCAGCAATGCCTTGGCGCTCACTGAGTCTGCCTCTAGAATGCCTCCCTTATGCAAGTGATTGAAATCTGGTGTCATTTCCCACCAACCACTAGATGCCCTCGTTTCTGGGTCTCCAATGCAGTGTGGGTCAGCCACTACCTGAGGCATTCAGCAGGAAAAAGCTTCTGCTCAGCTTGGCTGGGGCGGAGCTACAGGGTGGAGCCTACAACCTTGGCTTCCTGTCAGCTCCGCCCTATGAGGCTCCTGTGTCTGTGTCCCTCTGTATTCCTTGCAAACACCTCTGAGAGAAACGCGCCCTGGAATTTCGCCCACTGCCAAACAGTCCAGTCCCTCCCCTAATGAATCTGGACTCCCAGATTCTCGCCTGAAACTGGGTTTCAGTGCAGTTGGAACTGGGTCTCAGCGCAGTCTGGCGTCCCTGTCTCCTTCCCAGCAGGGCCACCCAGTGGCGCAGGCAAAAGTCCGTCCTCTGCGCACCTTCCAGTGCGCGCATCTGGGGCCGCCGCTTCTCTGTGCCTCCGCCACCACATCCCAAATTCATTCCCCCAGCGTGCGCCTGGCTTCCCAGGGTTTCGCCCGGAACTGGCGCTCAGTGCAGTCGGAGCCGGCGCTTAGCGCACTCCGGAGCCTTTATCTCCTTCCTGCCAGTGAACACCGGCCAGGCCGTCAGCCGCCCCCTCCTCTCCGGCTCCATCCTCCCCGCAGGCGCGCACGCTTGTGTCTCCGCCAGTTTCTCCATACCTCAGGCTTTTACGGCTCCCCCGATTGTCCCCGTGGCCCTCTCCTTCCCCCCAGCTGTGGGCATTTCAGTCCGCCAGCTCTCCTGTGGTTCTGGACGATGTCCGTTCTGACCTCTAGTTGTGCTTTTGAAATTGTTGTGCCCAGCTGCAGGTTAGGTGTTTCACCTATGCCGCCATCTTGGTTTCTCCTCAAGATGGGGAATTTCTGTGGATGATGGTGGTGATGGCTGCACAACAATGTGAATGTACTTACTGTCACAGAGTCATACACTTAACAACGAGTAGGATGGTAACTGTTATGTATATCATACACCAGAAATAAAGCAATGCAAGTAAAAGTGCTCTGTTAGCCATAACATTTACACAAATTTAAAGTGACATTGTTCCTGATATTCCATTACCTCTCCCTCTCACCCATTCACCTGTGCATGATCCTAATAGTCGCTAAAGCAATGCAGTGAGACCCCAAAGACAGACATGTTCCTTTCCTCTTCCTCCCCTGTCCACCCTGCAGACAGGTATAGCTGACCATCCTACATGGATACGTCTTTTCAAGCATGCCAGCTGACTCTTTTTACTGTGACAAAACCTGAGAAGGGTTAGACAAAGCAAGGTAGAGAGGTGTGTGTTGTGCTTCACAGAATCGTGTTTATAATCCGATGATGTGATTTTCAAAGCCGGCTGTTGCTTTAGTGACCTGAATACATGCGTGCACTTCTGTGTAAGCTTTGGAGACAGCGTACACGAGCCGAGCGGGTCCCCGACTGGCTTTGTGCAGTGGGAGCGGGGAAACGATACACAGCACGGAGGCAAGGGAGCCCGCACTCCCTCCCGCTGCACGCGTGTGCGGAGAGCTGAGGGAAGCAATAAGACCTAATAACCTCACCCGTTCTCCTAATTGCTTTCTTCTCCTCACCAGGAACCACACAGCAGCTCTGGCCCTCAGGGAAATCTCTGCTTGTTATGAGGCCGTGGGCAATTCTTCCATCACTGCGAAATGCTGGCTGTTTGTGTCAACAGATCCAATTTCAGTCAATCAATGGACAACCGGCATCCCACCTCCCGCCTAGGTCCTCCCGCTGCCCCGCAAAGCTGAGAGCTGGCCTCCTTCCTCTCCTGGCCCCTAGAGTCCTGGTACCAGGAATGCCCAGGCAGCAGGGCAGGCTGGATGTGGCACAGAGCCACTGACAAGGGGGTCCCACTGCGAAGGGTCACAGCCCACCAGAATGCCCTTGTAGTGTGCGGGTTACAAGCGGTTAGAAGCGCCAGCTTTGCGCAGACACCCCTGGGCAGGGGACCTGGCTCCGCCCCCTGGGGCTGCACAGCCTTCCGTATTGAACCCAGGTTCCTTATTTCTAAAGCAGGACAATGACAGTGCCTGTCTACACCAGGCACTTAGCCCGTCTCTGGCCTGTAGTAAATAAAAAGAGAGAGGCATTGGTGATCTGCCAAATCTCACAAACCAAATCGGGCAATAAATGGGAGCTACTGTGGATTTTACGATCATCATTAGCATCATCATCATTACCACCGTCATCTTGAGGATTGTGAGGGAAACGAGGGATAGGAACCAGCCTGTGTGGTTCTACCAATACTGAATGAGAACCTGGGCCACTAATTTGTGATGGTGAGCTAGGCAGAGATGCTCACTGGGTGTCACTGATGTTTGCAAAAAGAAACATGGGAACCGCAGTGTCCTCATCAGAAACGTGGGGCCTGGCCTAGGGAAGGCCGTTTGCAGGTGGACTTGCCTAAGGAGGTTTGCGCTATTGGATGGCCGGACACCAAGTCGGAATAGGGTTTGTCCTTAAACACACCTGCGCCCGAGAGCAGAGTAAAAGGGGCCCAACAGCGGCTCCGTGAGATTCTGCATTTCTGCTGGGAAGCCAGAAAAAACAAAGCCCTCCCCACAAAGCAGCTCTCTCACTTGTGGGACAGAGCGCAACTTCGTGGCCGTGTGCAGTTCCCCCCTGGGTGCTGGAGGTGCCTGCTGGGCAGCAAAGAGGTAAGGCAATTCTACCTCTCGCGGGGCCATCACTCCTCATAGACTTGGAGAGGAGCCCCCTCTGAGTCAGCAGGTGCATCCCTGAGCAGGGCAGCATCAAAGCCGGAACGGGATGCAGGGGACAACCTAACCAAGCAGCACAGGCCTCTCCCCACGGTCCAGGAGCCTCCAACATGGGAAGGGCATGCTGCTCAGACCAGGCAGGGATGCAAACATTTCTCCAGCAGGCTGGGTGAGGAGGAGCTTGGAGGGCATTTTGCGGCTGCCCTTGCTGTTTTGTTTAATTGGGAAAAGGCAGTAATTAGAGGTAAGGTTTCCAGATGCACATGCCCTAATATTTATTGACTTTCTACTCTGAGGGGTGCCCTGTGAAAGGCCCTTCCACACTGATTACTTCACTTTATGTGTCATAATAGCCATGCCTGACAGGTATGTTACCCCTTTTATCAAACGTAGATGCTGAGGCCCAGGTGTCGTGGGAAGCCGGGGCTGGCACAGAGCGGCGTCAATAATGACAGAGCAGCAGACTTGCCCAGGGTCACAGTCAGAGGAGAGATCCGGATGGGGGTTCTCAAGGTCCAGGCCACTCCTGACCCCACTTTGCTCTGTCCCTACCCGCTTACTCAGGGCAGGAGACTAGGAGGGCCTTCATGGGTTTTGGTTCCTGTGAGAAAGTTCCAGATGGGGATGAAACAGCTTTTTCTAGGGGAATAGGCCCTTAAAATAACAGCCGGACTTCTCCATACAGCCCAAGGACAGGCCCCTCCGATCACTTAGGCAGCGCAGATATTTGGGGAAGAGAGTCAAAGATTCTGAGTCAGAGAGATGGAGAGGGAGAGGGAGAGAGAGAGAGACACTCCAGGCCGGTAGAGTGCGAGTTATGTATTTGGGCTTTTCTCTGTGGCAGGGTTCTCAACAGTGCCTGCCGCCTTTCTGAAAGGCAGCTTAGTCCGATGACAATGAAAAAAAGAAGAGAACAGCAGGTGGCCATGCACGTTTGGGAAACATGGGCCTGAGACATGCAAGCCCGGTGGGAAGACTCGCTGCTCCTGGAAGTTTAATTGTTGCATAGAAACTGACACAGAAATCTGGATTTTCAGCCACACTTCCCCTTGAGCTCCAGCCGAGCAAGTGAAACTGCCTCCTGAAATCTCTGTGTGGGTGGGACAAGTATACACAGCTCAACATGCCTATAGCCAGATGAACTGTGGCTGGTGCACCCACCCACACCTGCCACCACGAAGGAGGAATTCCCCAATGTTCTCTCCACAGATTCTCCAGCTTCTGGACCAGTCTGATTCCAGTCTCACTCTACTCCACCCATCAGTGGTTCTAAAGAGCTTGCTCTGTAATCCAGACTTGACAAAGGCACTCCCCTGCTTACCACCTCCCACCTCCCACCTCCCACCAGCAGTGAAGAATCTAGAGCCCAAACTCCCTCAGCACGTTCCCCAAAGATGAATGAACTGTGCCTAATAGGTAAATAAACTCGACTGTGAAGGTAATTTTGTGTCAACATGGCTAGGTTACGTGTATTCGTGTGCTGGGCTACCCCTCACAATACCACTGACGGAGTGACTTCAACAACAGAATTTTATTGCCTTGCATTTGCAGAGCTGGAAGTCCAAGATCAAGGTAACAGCGGCGTCGGTTTCTCCTGAGCCTCTCTTTGGTTTATAGACGGTCGGCTTTTCACTGTGTCTTCACTTGGTTATCCCTGGTGAAGAGGTCCCGTCCCTGGTATCTCTCTGTGTGTCCCCAGCTCCTTTCCTCATAAGGACACCAGTCAGACTGGATTAGGACCCACAGTGACAGGCTTACTTTTCCTTAATTAAAGGCTTTATCTCCAAATACAATCTAGTTGTTGCTGTGAAGGTATTTTGATGTGATTAACATGTAAGCCAGTAGACTTTGAGTAAAGCAGATCGCCCTCCATACATGGGCGGGCCTCATCCAATCACCTGACGGCCTTAAGAGGAAAGACGGAGGTCCCTGAGGAAGAGGGGATCCTCCTCCGGATGTCTTCAGGCTCGAGTGCAACATCAGTTCTTCCCTTTGCAGAAATGGGACTGGCCAGCCCCCATGGTCACATGAGCCAATCTCTTCAAACAGATCTCTCTTTACACACACACACACACACACACCACTAGTCCTGCTGCTTAGGAGAACCCTGACCAATACAACCGCAGATCAAACAATGTCCCTGCTAGCACATGCACGTATGTGTGGAAGTAGGAAGCGCCACTGGCATGGTATTTCCCAAATTATCAGGGACCCTGGCTACTTCCGTCGTGCTATTCCACAGTCCTCAGCATGCCCCTCCTGGTCCACGCTGGCTGCTTGAGCTCCAGAGATCATGCCTTATTCCTGCCAGAGAGGGAGAGATGAGGCCACATCTCCTGCATTTAGGAGACTTTCTGGAAGTTGAGTGAACATGAGCATCCTGTTGGCCGGAACTTAGTCGCCTCATGTTGCAAGGGAACTAGAAATGTAGTCTTTATTCTGGAATACGTGTGCCCAGCTAAAACCAGAAGGTTTTCTACAATGGTAGGAAGGGGGGATGGACACGGCACTCACCACAACACGATATTCTCCACAAGTGCCAAGTGATGGGTGCCAACAAGGATTAGTTATTTAGGAAGTAGGAGGAGGTTAATGGTGGGGGCAGGCAGAGGGGGCTGCACAGTGGAAAGGGAACCCGGGTGAACTTTGAAGGAAGGGTTAATCCGTGGAAGCAGGCGAACATCTCCGCACACTTGTCCCAGGCTGATGGACTAAACACAGAATAACAGCATGACAGTGGGCAGTCTCAGTCCAGGATCTGGCAGTGTGAGGCCAGGCTGGAAAGCAGGCTTACTCGGCAACAGGCGGGCAGCAGCTGCCAGCCAAGGATGGTCAGGCTGACAGGCTAATGGGGCCCACGGCCAAGGGCATCACGACCCGCTCTGGCACCCCTCCGGTCCTCTCTGCAGCCGGGTAGGCGTGGACTTGCATCCATCTCCTCAGGGCAAACCAGCCAATGGGCAGCCTCGCTGATGCTGTAATGCTCCAACTCAGCGTTTCATTGGCCACCTCTCTTTCTGGGCTCAAACTGTTTATTCGTTTTTTAAGAAATTGCAATTAGGCATAAACCGAACACAGCGGAGGAGGACTGACTGCCTGGGCCTGGGTGGGTGGGAGAGCGCGCCCTGAGACAGAAGGGACAGCTTCCGAGGCCTCGCACAGGCCCCGGGGCGCCAGGGCTTCCCTGCCCAGGCACCTGCTTCATGTCAGGGTCAGCAGAGGGATGTCTCCATTATTTATTTTTTGTCTTTACAGCTTTACAATTCACGCTTCTTAATGCAGGGCTGCTGGGCCTTTAGCACACTGCAGTACTGACGCACAAGAAGTGTCTGTGAGTAGGAGCATCTCCCAGACCGGCAGGGCTGCAGAACCGGCTACTTCCAGAGCATCCCAGGCTCCCGCAGTGTGCCCACGAGCACAACGCTCCGATAAGGGACACGTCACTCCAGAATCCCAGTGTCAGTCCTGCTCCGAGAGCCTCCTCATGTGGCTGTTACCTGCCCTCACCCCTACCTTGGGTTCTGCCTGACCAGGCTCTGGTTGGCTGGAGGGTTGTGACATACAAGGCATGAGCGTTGCCCCTGGTGACTCATGGCCCTAACTGGGGTTGGGAGCTGGGAGGTGGAGGTGAGAAATTAAGAGCTGAGGGAGCCTTGATCTGCCTTCCGTCCTCCCCATTGCACCCGAGTTTGGATCCCAAGTGGTCAGGATCCTATCCAGGCAACAGTGACTGAGGCCCTTCTCAGCACCAGCTTCCAGGGGTGCTGGAGACAGACTCTGCCCTCAGGCTGGTCTCTGGAGGACCAAGAGATAGAACTAAGCAAGTCACTGCAACACAGGGTGCTGGGTACAGGAGTAGAAGTCACACCAGGCATGGTGGTGACCCAAAAGAAGAAAGCGACCTTTGCTTTGGAGAGGAAGATGGGAGGAGGCGAGGCACCAGGGAGAAAAGGAAGAGGAGATGCTGAAGACAGACGTCCTTGCTGGAGCTTGTCAATGAAACCCGCACAGCCCAGCAGCCTCACAATTGTTTGTCTCAAGGAACCAGGTCTGGAATCTGAGAACCAGCTTCTCATTTTCATGGGACAAGGGCCAGACTGGCCAGCGCACTGGGGGTGAGATGAATGCCCAGTGCCTGTGGAGAGGGGCAGCGAGCCTGCGCTGGTACAGGTCTGCCATCCCCTTCCTGGTCTCCCTACTACAGCTCCCAGAGCAGCCCATGCCACAGAGGGAGCTCAGGTCAGGCAATGTCCATGTGGTCAGAGGCCAGCAGGCCCTCAGCTCCCAGCAGGTTAAACACACTGTGCGGTGGCGGGCAGGGGCACGGGGTGGTGGTGCGGTGGGTGTCCTTACAGCTGTGGCGCAGGGCTGAAGTGGAGAGAAGAGGCTGGGGACAAGATGGAGCAGAAACGAGGGCAAAGAGGAGGAAGAGAGAGGATAAGGCGGGGAAGCAAGGTGAGTGCAGTGCTCCGGGACTAGGAGCTCTGCATTCCAGCCCCAGCTCACTTCTTACTGCCCGTGTGACCTTGGGCTGGTCATCTCTGCTCTGAACCAGGTCCCTCACCTGTAAAAGGAGGTGGGAGAGGAGCCGTGATTTCTAAGACCCCCTTGTCCTCAAAGGTCATAACATTCTTTTCTGGAAGGTCCCTTACCAACTGCAGCTGTCACCACTGTGAGGAGGAGTGGGCAGGTGGGTGCAGATGGGACGCAGAGTGCTAGTGGGGTGAGTGGGGTGCTGGCAGCTGGGCTGACTCCAAGACGGTGCAGCAAGCAGCCCCCTCCCTTTCCCTCTCCGCCCGCTGCCTGCTGAACCCCCAGGACCAGCAGCTAATGTAATCAGCTCCTCCATCGCCCCATAATGGCCCTGCAGCAGCGTCTGCAGTCCCCGCCTCTCTGCTGAGAGCAGGCTGTGGGCTGGGGGGATGAGCTCTGTGCTCTCAGCGTCATCCTAGGACAGAGGCCGTCTGCAGCCTCGGACGGGATGCAGGGCTTGGACACAGCCGAGCACACTTGCTCCTCCCGCATTGAATCCCACCGGCTGGGATCCCCCTTTGCTCCTCATCTGACAGGATGCCCCTCCTGCAGTTGTTTCAAATTGTGTTTAACTAAGACGCCCTTCTTTAAATGCAATCTTATGTGGAATTGTAAACGACACATTATTCAGCCATTGTTTACTGAAATATGTGTGTGCGGTGTTGAGAACTGGGTACACGATAGGGCCCAGATAGCCTTGTCTCTGCCTTCCTAGAGCTTGGCTTGGCGAGTGAGCCTGACCATTAACCAGTAACTCCTTAATGAACTCTTGGGATCAATGCGAAGAATGCAGGATGCCTTTAGGCTGCGTGGTCGGGAAGGAGTTCCTGGGAAGGAATGTTCCTGCCTCGAGCTGGACCTGTCAGTGTGAGAGCGGGGACCATGCCAGGTGGAGCCCTTGTAGCTGATGCACCCAGGAGGAACCAGCAGCCCTCGCACGCAGAGGGGACAGTGAGACCTCACCTGGTGGCAGTGCCAGCCTAGGCAACAGTTCCCACCCATGCACCCACAAAAGCCAAGTGCTTAATAAGATGTAGCAAATACAGCTGAATGGATTAGAAAGATGTGATGTGTGGCATACACACACACACGCACACACACATGCACACATGCATACACACATATAATGGAATACTATTCAAACATACAAAAGGTGAAATATTGCCATTTGTAACAACATGGATGGATCATGGGAGTGCTATGCTAAGTGAAATAAGTCAGATGAACAAGAACAAAAACCATATGATTTCACTTACATCCTATCTAATAAAAGAGTAATATGCAAATTGACCTTCACTCCAACACACAAGATGGCTGCCCCATGTGGTCAAAGATGGCTGCCACAAGATGGCCAGCAGGGGAGGGCAGTTGGGAGGGACCAGGCCTGCAAGGAGGGCAGTTGGGGGCGATCAGGCCTGCAGGGGAGGACATTTGGGGGGGGGGGCCCAGGCCTGCCAGGGAGGGCAGTTGAGGGGACCAGGCCAGCAGGGGAGGGCAGTTAGGGGTGACCAGGCTGGCAAGGGAGGGCAGTTAGGGGTGACCAGGCCTGCAGGGGAGGGCAGTTAGAGGTGACCAGGTGGCAGGGGAGGGCAGTTAGGGGTGACCAGGCCGGCAAGGGAGGGCAGTTAGGGGTGACCAGGCCTGCAGGGGAGGGCAGTTAGAGGTGACCTGGCCTGCAGGGGAGGGAAGGGGCAATCGGGCCAGCCGGGGAGCAGTTAGGCGTCAATCAGGCTGGCAGGGGAGTGGTTAGGGTGTGATAAGGCTGGCAGGCAGAAGCAGTTAGGGGCAATCAGGTAGGCAGGCAGGCAGGTGAGCGGTTGGAGCCAACAGTCATGGATTGTGAGAGGGATGTCCGACTTCCCGTTTGGGGATTGGGTCTAAATGGCCAGTCAGACATCCCTCAAGGGGTCCTAGATTGGAGAATGTGCAGGCTGGGCTGAGGGACACCCCACCCAACCCCATGCACGAATTTTATGCACCGGGCCTCTAGTGTGGAATATAAAACAGAAAAGAAACAAACAAAACAAAAACAGATAGATTCAGAGAACAGATGAGTGATGACCAGAGGGGTAACGCAGGAGGGAGGGCCACGTGGGTAAAGGAATCAAATATATGATGACAGATGAAAACTAGACTTTTGGTGGTGAGCAGGCTATAGTGTATACAGATGTCAAATACATCTGAAACTTATATAATGCTATTAACCAATGCTACTCAATTAGAAAAAAGAAGCAAAAGAAAAACCTTTCCTCCTTCACAGAAACTGGCAAATAAAGAATGTATGCACATGCACACACACACACACACACACACACATACACACGAGGAAGATGACCAACCCCATAAAAGAGCATTAACACATTTAACAAAAGAAAGAATTCATAACTAAGAAAATCAAGCTACAAGTATAATAATAAGAGACATTTTTAAATCCATATATTCCATATATCCTATCTAATAAAGAAGGAATATGCTAATTGGCCCTCACACCGTCACAAAAGATGGCAGCACCCACAGCCAATAAAGAGGGAATATGCTAATTGACTGCCACACCCTCAAAGATGGTGGCACCCACAGACACAAGATGGTGGCACCCAGTCCCCTCAGTCCCACCACGCACCTGCCTCCATAGTCCCCCAGTCCCCTCAGCCCCCCAGCTGCCCAGGACTGGTCCAAGGCATAGGCAAGCCTCAGATGGCGGCTGCCCAGCCAATGCCCGAGGCGCAGGCAAGCTTCGGGTGGTGGCTGCCCAGCTGCCCAGGGCTGCCAAAGGCTCAGGTAACCAGGGCTGGCCGAGGCTTGCGCTGCCAGCAGTGGCAGCAGCAGAGGTGTGATGGGGGCATCGCCTTCCCCTGATCGCCAGGTCACCTCCCACCCCTGAGGGCTCCCGGATTGTGAGAGGGGGCAGGCCGGGCTAAGGGACACCCCCCCCCTCCAGTGCATGAATTTTCATGCACCGGGCCTCTAGTTCAGAGATATAAAGGAAGGTATCTATGTATCAAATGAGAAAAGATGGTTATGAATTAAGAGCTGGCAATTATGAAAGAATCAAGGAGAGATCTTAGAAATGACTCTGATCATAGTGTGGAGAGTGAATTGCAGGGGCAATATTCATTTGACTAGGTAAGAGATGACCATGGTTTGGTCAGGGTAGAGCAGAGGAGAGAGAGAGGAGTAGAGGGATTTAAAATAGATTTTGAATGACGTGTCTGGAGGTGTGGATGTGAACATGGAGAAGAGGGAGGACTTGGTGGCAATGCTTTGTAAAGGGATGACGAAAGTTTCCATAGGTGAGAATAGAAAGAGGGGAAAAAGCTCATTTTTCTAACATTAATTAATTCACACAAGGTCACATTTTACATTATTTTAATTAACTTTTATTGAGTTCATGTTCAAAATGGGAAACAATATTCATTAAAATAGTCATGAGGACCCTGGGTAGAACAGCATGGAGTATTTAATCAGGATAGAAAATGGGAAATCTTTTTATTCTGCTCTGATGCATGGTGGGGTTTCATAAATTCCTAACCTTTCTCAATCCTATCCCCTTTGCAGATGACAGGAAGAAATAGACTTGAAGGTCTTAACTCTTTCAGAAAGCCTTGCCCAAGACTTCTCACCCATTTCCCCCTCCGCAGCCCCTGGTTAGGTCCCTTTCCTGGCTAACACTCTGTAAACATCTGTCTCTCAGCCACTCCATTATCTTGGCATCATCTACTTTTTTTATTTCCCCATAATATTGTGAGCTTCTAGAGGGAAAAACCTTATGTTCTAGTACCGTGGTCGGCAAACTGTGGCTCACAAGCCACATGCGGCTCTTTGGCCCCTTGAGTGTGGCTCTTCCACAAAATACCATGGCCTGGGCGAGTCTGTTTTGAAGAAGTGGCGTTAGAAGAAGTTTAAGTTTAAAACATTTGGCTCTCCAAAGAAATTTCAATCGTTGTACTGTTGATATTTGGTTCTGTTGACTAATGAGTTTGCCGACCACTGTTCTAGTAGGATACCTGACATACAGTAGGTGCTCAGTATATGTTTATTGAATGAATGAAAGCCAAGAAAATTTTTCCTGGGTTTCATTTAAATTTAACAAAGGACATAAATGTCTATATTGCACTGTGTGAAATGAAAATTTAAAGGGCAAGTCCTTTTATAGTGGCATCAATGGGCTGCAGGACCTGCTGCATGGGACAGGGTGGCTGGTGGAACACAGCTGGTGGCTGGGTCGTTCTCTGAAGTGTGGACTTCGAAGGAGTGCCAGTCCTGTGCTCCACACCTAGGAATGTAGGAGCAAAGTCTAACACAGACCCCTGCATTAACTTGGGGGCCACCAGAGGGACTTCTGTTTCAGGCTTCAATTGCTCAGATTGTCTCCAAATTAAGCAAAAGCATTTTTCTTAGCTGAGCTGACATTGATTTTCCAGATACCTGCCCTACTTACCCATAAGCCCTCCGCCATTCGTTTTCCTTTTCTCAATCAGCCCTGTCAGAGGAAATTTCAGCCATGAGTTCTTGTTGAGCATGTGGATCTGCCCAGTTATGTAACAAGTCCAACTGAGGACAGCAGGTCCTCCCTGGCTGCCCCATTCAAGTCCTTCCTACTGTCCACCAGCCACTTGACTCACTGTCCTCTTCATTCCAACCCCCTTAGGAATGGCCTTGCCCGTCCCCACTTGCCAAACCAGCATGAAATGAACGAGAGGAAAAAGCAACTATCCTCTTATTTTTCTAGAGGAGACATGTAGAAGGCAAGTTTGAGGCTGAATTTTACTTCTCTGTTGAAATTTGTAAGTACTTTTGTGACTTAAAACCCAATATTTAGATTTCTAAATATAAACTCACACACTATTCATACCACAAAAGGATTGTCCCATTTTCAAAAGAATTGCCCTCTTTGAATTCCTACAAATCAATAAGAGAATAAGACAGATAACCAAATTGAAAAATAAACAAGATGTTTAAACAAGCATTTCCTTTGAAAGTTTATCTAAATGGCCAATAACATAGAAAATTATGCTCAATTTTACTAGTCACGAGGCAAATTCAAATTAAAAGCATAATCTAATACTAACAGACACCCATCAGCATGGCTAAAATAAAATAAAAAACAGAAAATAGTGTTGACAATAGTGTGGAGCAATTAGAACTCCCATACACTGCTAGTGAGAGGGGGAATTAGTGCACCACTATAGAAATCTGTTCAACAATATTTATAAAACTGAAGTATGCATAACCTCTTACTCAAAGATTCAACTCTTAGGTGTACACCTCAAATAAATGCATATATGTCCACCAATACACATGTACTAGAATGTAGATATCTGGTATTATACAAATATCAATCAAAAGTAGAATGGATACAAAAAGTGATCATTCACATAATGAAATATTCTACAGCATGAGAATGAATCCACACTACATGCAACAACATGGATGACATTTACAAATACAATGTTCAGCAAAAGAAGATAGACACAAAAGAGGATACACTACACCAATCCCTTTAAATAGGGGAAACCTGGCAAAATTAACCTATGTTCTTACAAGTCAGGATAATGGTTATCCTACGGCAGTGGTCGGCAAACCGCGGCTTGCGAGCCACATGCGGCTCTTTGGCCCCTTGAGTGTTCTAACGCCACTTCTTCAAAATAGACTCGCCCAGGCCGAAAACCGACTTGCACACGGGCCACGAAGTTTCAATCACACTGTACGTGCGCGCCCGCACGTGGTATTTTGTGGAAGAGCCACACTCAAGGGGCCAAAGAGCCGCATGTGGTTCGCGAGCCGCAGTTTGCCGACCACTGTCCTATGGGGTAAGTGATTGGAGGGGAACACAGGGAGAGAGCTTCTAAAGTTCTGTTCATGTTTTACTTCTTGATCTGGTACTGGTTACATAGATGCGCTCACTTCTCAGCATGCGTATTATACATCAATAAAAAGTTTTTTCTTAGAGTATGATTCAGTTACAGATTTTCCATGCCACAGGAAACTTTCTAGAAACATATCTGCTGTCCGGCATAACACATACCACTTATATTCAGTTAGATGGAATAATTTCCCTCCCACCCTATCTTCACTATTGACTGATTCTGCAGGGACAGGGAATTGGGCTAGAGTTTCTGCGTGCATGGCACTGGGTCGTGTGTTTTTGGTGTCACTCTCTGCTCGCACCAGGCCCGGTGCACCCAGTTGAGGCCAGAGGACAGGGACCACTGTGCTTTCTCCTTCCTCTGCACGCCGCCCCGTCCTCACTGCCCCGCTGACCAGAGGGTTCCTCAGAGGACACAGCGCCGGCTGCAGAGGACTCCTCATTCCTCTGGCTCAGTCCTCAAGCAAGCTCTGAGGCCTGTCCTCTGAAGGAGCATTTATTATGTGCCCACAATCTCCTCTGTTCACCCCACACACCCCCTCACCCGTGCCCATTTCTCAGAGGAACTGGGAAGCACCCCCCGAAAGAGCACTCCTGGGAAGACACCAGCTGGCGCCAGGACCTAGCTGGCCTCCATCACCACCTCGTACCGCCTGGTGTTTCCTGCAGAAGCCCTGTGCTGTGATTACCGTTTCCCCAAGTGGCTACCTTCCTTCTGCAAGTAACAGCCTGGGCCACCTGCCACCCAGGGGGGGCTCTGATGTCCTCTCTTCCATCCAACGCGTGGGGACAGTCTATCAGGACTCACCAGCTAGAGACTCTGGTCCTCCCAGACCTCAACGGGGCCCAGGACAGTGTCATCAGCCTCCACCTGTTCTTTCTCTGCAGCAGAGAGAGGAGGCCGCAGAGCTGGGCGGCTTCAGGACGCTGCCTGCTGGTCGGTACCCTGGGGAGGCTCTGCTCTGGGCGCAGACCCCGCCGGCGCTGTCGGATCGCCCTGTTTGCAGACGAGGACTGGCCGCCCAAGCTCCCCCAGGCAGCCTGATTGCGGCTGCCCACCCCAGCCGGCTGTGCAGAACTGTCTGTATCGATCACACCAGCTTGCCACTGCAGACGCAGAGCCGCTCTGTGATACGCTGGGAAGGCACAGTGCCACCCGGTGATGTGATTACAGCTCCGCTTTGGGAAATGAGCTGTTGCTCCCAGCTCAGCCCAGCAGCATTTCTTCAACCCCCAGAGGAGCTTGCCGGGGCCTGCTGACCTCTCCCTCCCCAGCGCTCCCGTGTTGTCATGGAAATCAGTAAAGGCAGCCTTGCAGACAGTGTCTGAACTGGCATGTCTGGGGTGAGAGCAGGGACACCCATGGTCTCTGGATCCAGGGTCCCCAGACCCCAGTCTTTGGCCAGCCTCTGGCGCCCACTCTCTGTGCTTCATGCATCCCTCACCCTTGGGAGAAAAACTGCTGCCAGACCCCACCCTCGCTTTGGCCAGGGCCTTGGAGGCCGCCTGAGAGGTGCTCGTTTCACCAATGAGGAAACAAGCCCAGAGAAGTCAGGTGACCTGCCCATGGACACACAGCTGTGCAGGTGGAAGAGATATGAAGAGAGTCCAGGCCTCCTGAGTCCACGACCCCACACCTTCCCAGCTGGTTTCTTTGAAATGAAGGGACTCTGCTAAGCCCTGCGTGGTTTCAGGTTGCAGCTTCAGAGTGTCTGCAGTTCATCTCTTTCAACTGGGGATCTGAAAGGGACCCCCAGGGACTAGGACTCGAGAGGACAGCAAGCCACTTGAAGAAGAGTGTTTGGGCAGCAGCAGGCACCAGTGTGGCCTGAGGAGCTGCACCAACTCGGTGGCTGGCTGCCCTCGGGCATCAGGACGTCCGATCCAAGGTTGTCCGAGGGGGAGCAGCGCACACCGGCTTCCCGCGGCATCTGACACCGGCAGTGACGTTCACGCCATCCCTGCTGTTCGGTCAATGCGTCACTCGAAACTGGAAATCCAGCCCCTCCTGGACATGTTGACAACTGAGGCGGGAAAGGTGGGCATCGGGGCAGTGAGGAGCCGCTGTGCAGCCTCTGTGGCCACTCCCACTGTTCAAAGGTGCCCAGGGAAGGGTCGCACACTGGCTGGACGGCTGATCCCAGCTGGCATCCGGTGCAATTCCTTCTCTCTTCCCGTCGGCCCCAAGCAAGGCCCACAGCCCTGTTCCCTTTGGCCTCCTCTTTGCTCCGTTTTCTAGAGTTTCTTCCCTATGAAGATGGTCCTCAGGGCAGAGCACATGTTCCTCTTGCACCGCAATGTGGGGCTGGGCCGCAGCCAGTGCCTGGCCTGTGGTGAGGCTGTAGGAGGGAACCGGGACCCAGGGGCAGCCGGGGTGGAGTGTTCTCAGGTTCAGCAGGTCTCAGTGGCTCCTCAGCCATCCTTCTGCCTCCCCCTCAGGGCCCTTACCCGCCCTCTAGCTGCTTGGGGAGGGGGGAGGCCTGGGCCTCAGCTTTTTCTCTCCCCCCCCCGCCCCCGCCTTGCCCCATCCAGACTTCCCAGGCCTGAGCCCCACTTTCTCAGGACCTGTTGCGAGATGACTAGCTGGGGAGCTGGGCCAACACATAGGGCTGGTAATGGCGGCTGGTGATTTTCATTGTTTTCCAATAACTCCCCAAAGCGCACACCAATGTGACCCACTCTGGCCAGGCTGCTGGCCTCTCGGGACCTTTGTTTCCACATCTGAAGCTCCAGGTCTTTTTAAACAAGAGCCACCAGGCCTCCCATGAGTTTACTGCTATTGCTTTTTCAAAAATGTTCTTGCCTTAATACATTTGTGCTCTGAATGCAGACAAAGCAGACCTGAGCCCGGCTTTGGCCCGTCCTCACTGCCATGCTCTCTTCCTCAGTGTCCTCACCTGTATTATGGGCACAATAACAACGTCAGCCTCATTTTTTGTTCGAAGGATCGAGGGAGATGATGCACAGGGAGTGCCCATCCCAGCGCTTGGCCCTGTGTGACCCTCAACAAATGTGACAAATATTCCCATCTCATCAGCACCCGTGAAGCAGAGAGGGCATGCTCCAGCACAAATGCCTAGAGTCAGAGCGGGTGTAGGCCGTACCCAGGTAGGAACCGCAGAGACCCCCCAGGGCCGCTCCTCCGCACCCCTATTGCTAACGTGCTGTCCTGCACTCTTCCGGTGGGTTTGGAAGGTGCAGAGGAAGGCCTTCTCATCACTCACATAGCGCCGACTTCATACAAGAATCCCAGAGAAAACTCGCCGTGTTTCACATTCTCAGAGTTCGCCCTAATGACTTAGCTTATAGGGAAGACGTCGAGGCGCAGAGAGGTTAAGTGATATACCTGGAGTCACACAGCCTATTCTCCCACCCTCCATGCCCAGATGTGCTGGCCCTTCTCATGTCTCAGGGCTTCATCTAGATTGTCCTTGCTCGCTCACTCACAGGCCCTGAGGAGGGACTGGGGGCTCGGCAGTCCGGAACCCTCCAGGCACAAGAAGCCCCTCCTCACCCAGCCTCCTCCTGCCTCCTCCCGAGGTGACAGGCTTCTCCTGGTCACGCTTTGCCCCTTTCACACACATCTCCCGTGTCCAGTGGCTGTTCCTCTGCTCAGGACGAAACGGGCCTTTCAGTGAACAACCCCCGGGAGCCCTGGGGAAGGAAGAGGCCCCAGAGAGGGCCACGGGGAGAGCAGTGGGACCAGGGACCCGGCTCACTTGAGTGGCACACGGGCCAGCAAAGGCCGCGCAAACCGCAGGGAGGACGGGCCCAAGCAGTCGCTCCTGCAGTGAGCCGAGTGCCCAGTTCTCGCCTTTTCTGCTTCCTGAGAGGCAAATGTTCTAACAAAGATGTGATGCTGGAACGAGGCATTCATTTCACTAGCACGTAAAAGCAATCGCCTGGGAAACGCCTCATTTTCCTTAAACACCGCAGAGCCGAAGCCTCGGATTCTCTCCCTCCCTGCCCTCCCGCTCCGAGCCGGCCCTCCCCTCCGCCAGCAGCTCACTGTACCCTGCGGATTAGCTTCACTTCCTGGCCTACACCTGTGCCCTGGGTAGCCCAGTGATTCCCTCTGGCTGATAGACAGCCTCTAGACAGCACGTGCCCGGCAGGCAACTGCTCTGAAGGAGTCGCAGCAGAGGGCGTAGCTGGCCGACAGGGTGCGCCCGGGAGCACAGGGCAGGTGGCCAATCCCCTTACCGTTTCTCCAACCTCCATTCAGGGTGCTGGGCGGCCGGCAGCACCGGGCACTGCCCTCTGAGCTCTTCCCTTAATGGGACCGAGGCTAGCGCCAGGCTAAGTGAAGACAGGGACGGGGACACAAACAACCCTCTCAGGGCCTTCCGGGGAGGTGTAACCGCCGTGGGAGCCTGGCAGCCGCTTGACTCTCCCGGTTGGGAGAGAAGTGGCTGCCCCTCTCCCTCCAGCCCAAGGCCCGGCCTGCAGAGCCAGAGGCTGGGGAGGCCAGTATTGGACCCCCTCTTCCTCTGCCCCCGCTCCGGCGGCCCGCCCCGTGCTCGTCTTCCTACTGGCTCCCCTGGCTCTGCTACTGCAGGGCGTCCTCTCACCTAACCTCCCTCCACAGATATTCACCATGTGCTCCACCCAGGCTGTTACTCTCCCCCAGACATTCCAATTCTTATCATCAAAACGAACAGCTGCCTGTTACAGAGCCCTCGGGTGTGACAGGCATCGCAGCTCCACTCCACCCATCCTCTGTGGCCGCGTGTGTGGTACCCCAGCCCCAGTTCACAGAAGAGCTGAGGCCCAGAAGAGTTTCGCCGTGTCCCCTAGGGTCACCCAGCCGGGCTCTGAGGACTTGAGCCCAGATCCTCTTGGGGCCTGAGTGCTCGATCTCATGGCCATACTGTCCACCCGGCCTGCAGGACTCAAGGAAAGCCACGTCCAGGAGGGAGCGCCGAGCCCTGGCGGTGGCGGTGAGGAGCTCGGGCAGGGAACCGTGACCTTCTGGGTTCAGCGGCCCGCCCATTGCAGCATTACTCAGAACAGCTGAGACACGGAAACAAACGAAACGTCTTTCGAGGGATGAGCGGATGAAGAAAGAGTGGTGTACGCATACAGTGGAACATTATCCGGCCTTAAAAATGAAGGAAACCTCTCCCATCACAACATGGTTGAACCTGGAGGACATTATGCTAAATGAAATAAGCCAGACACAGAACAACAAATACTGCTTGCTACTGTTAGACATGTGGGATCTAAAATAGTCAAACTCCTAAAAGCACAGAGGAGAATGGAGGTTGCAAAGGTTAGGGGAGGGGAGAAATGGGAAGATGGTGGTCAGGGGTACAGAGTTCAGTTATGCAAGACAAATACGGTAAGTTCGGGGGATCTAACACACAGCATGGTGACTCTAAGTAAAATACTGTATTGTATACTTGAAATTTGCTAAGAAGATAGTATTCTGACCGAGAGAGAGAGAGAGAGAGGAAAAAAAGAAAGGTAATTAACTGAAGTGATGGATTTGTTAGTTTGATTATAGTAATTATTTCACAATGTACATATATGTGAAAATGTCAAGTTGAATACCTTGTATATATATAATTTTTATTTGTCACTTATACCTCAATAAAGCTGCATGTGAGAAAGAGAAAAACATCGATTTGTTGTTCCACTTATTTGTGCATTCATTGGTTGATTCTTGTACGTGCCCTGACCGGGGATCGAACCCACAACTTTGGCATATTGGGACATCTCTAACCACCTGAGCTACCCGGGCAGGCCCTGATTCTCACTTTAAGAATGTGAAGCTGAGACTCAGGCTGAATCAAATGGCAAAGTCACACAGCTTTAAAAGTTTCTTCTCTGCTGCTGGACAATAAATGGGCTGTCCGCCCTCCCCCCCCCCCCCCCCCCCCGCCCCCGTTCTTGGAAGCCTCCTGAGTTGCTCTTCTTGGGCTTCGGGTCAGGTTTTATACAAGTGTGAACTCAGAGCCAGGATGCTGTCATCCTCCTGCTCGCACACAGTCTCTCCTAGCACTGGGGTGTGACGTGGTGAGGGAAAGGGCCTTGGGGTCCTGGTCCAGCTGGCCACGTCTGCAGAGGGCCACAGTGAGGTCGGGACGTGCCCAGGGCCGGGCCGCGGCACACAGTGTGGCTCGAGTCAGCAGCCTGCTTCCTGGAGTCACGCACACACGGGAGGCAGCTGCTCACCCAGGGCCGCCCTGCCGCCCAGGAGCCCGCGCTGCTGGTCTGTCGGGTTCAGGTGGAGCCTCCAGGGCCCCCTGGAGCAGGACTGGCCTTTCCTTCGGAGCAGAAATTCCAAGCACGTAAGGAAATCCCGCGAAGCAATCACTCTTCCCCCTGAGCTCCTGGGGTTGGCTTCTGGCAGGGCGCTTGGAGGACTGACTTTTAGAGTAAAATAATGTGCCTGGCAGGAAGTGATGGCTTCCTCCCTTGGTGCCGCCGGGCCCTCGAACGCCAGCCTCACTGGTGGAGTGGCAGGAAGGAGCGATTGAGTTCGTGATCGGAGGGATCCTGGGCACCCGAGACAGCAGGAGAAACACACCGTTTGGAGAACCCGTTTTATGCCGCCCACGGCCTCCTCGGTGTTGAGTCCGATCACACAGCAGTGCCCTGCGGGCCGCCAGGCGCGGCAGCGTGGGGCCGGGGGTGGGGTAGGAGAGCGGGCAGCGGAGGCAGAGGCCTGGCTCCGTGTGCTCCGTGCAGTCTCGGGGACAGTCACTCCGCCTCTCTGCACCTCAGTTCTTCACCTGTTCAAAGGGACAAAAGTGTCAACTTTGCAGGGCTAGTGTGACCAATAAATGAGACTTATCCTAGGAGCCCAGAAATGATCAAACTGACGGCAGTTCTGCTGCCACCAATGACTGGCACTTGCTGGCACTCGGGGTAGACTGAGCTCTGATTGTCCCAGTTAGTCCTCCTGAAAACTGAACGAGGTCGGTATTTTCACTTCCCCCACTTTACTGATGAGAAAACTGAGACTCAGAAAGGCTCCATAGGTTACGTGGAGCCACCGCACGAGGGCCCGCAGAGAGAGGCATCGAGAAGCGGGAGCCTTGGCTAACCACTGTCCTGCCCGGCCTTTTCCACCCGCTCGCTCAGATGGCGGTTGTTCTTTCAACAGAACGCTGTGCCTGTGGTTTCAGACCCACGGGCCATTCTGATGTCCGTAGCACATTTCACTTGCACATATGCCGTGAAGCGTGACAGGCATCTTTTTTCCTTTTCAAAATGAGGAAACAGAGGCAGCGGCGGTCAGGTGGCACGCAGCTAGCGAGTGGCAGGAGAGCAGACGGGAGCGCCCACTGGGTGCCCGCTGCGCCTCTCTCAGCTCTCCTGTCCCATCACCAGCCAGGAGCTTCCGTAGGTGTTGGACTTGCACTGACGTCCCATCACTACCCCGTAAGGAGGTCTGAGTACTTCGCTTATTTTACAGACAGGGAAACTGAGGCCCAGAGCACTTAGTCTCCGAAACCTGTTAATGAGGCTTTTAAGGAAGGTGTGACAACGCTGGTTCCCATCTGAGGACCCCGTAGATGTGAGCTCTGTGTCCACTCCAGGTACCCCTCCCCAGTGCACCCCCAATCCACAGGTCAGTCAGGGGCCATTTCTGAGATGGGCTTCCCAAACAGGGCATCGGTTTCGGAAGGGCCATCACATCAGCGCTTGTGTGGGCAGCCAGTAGGACCTAAAGGTGTGTGCTCTTCACTCACCCTGTCCATCCCCCTCCCATGCCCCAGCAGTGCCCACTGAGGGGACCAAATGCTACGGACAGGACACAGCTGCAGACCACGAATCCAGGGTCTCCTGCTCTCTAGGGGCAGAAGCAACTTTCCTTTTGTAGGAGTGCACGGAGCTACGGAGAAGATGGGTGTGGAATGGTGCCTAGAAGGATCCCGAGGAACAAACAAAACAGCCAGTGAAGGTCAAGGCTGCCCAGGGTGAGCCGTCCTCTCTGGCCCAGAGAGGCCCCAGGGTGGACCCTGGTCACTATCTCCCACATTAGACTTGATCTTTTTGCTCACTTCCAATATCAGTAAAATAATTTTAGGCATCCCCCCAATATGTGAGTGTTTATTGATTTACAAATTCTATAAATACCAGAGGCTGGGTGCACGAAATTCATGCACGGGGGGGGGGGGGGGGCGGGGTGGAGGTCCCCTCAGCCCAGCCTGCACCCTCTCCAATCTGGGACCCTGGATCATTGGCTCCTAATTGCTCACCTGCCTACCTGCCTGGTCACTCCTGACTGCTGGCCTGGTTGCCCCCAACTGCCCCCTCCCCACCAGCCTAGTTGCCCCTCACTGCCCCCACTGCCAGCCTAATTGCCCCCAACTGCACCTGCCCCCCACCCCACCCCCAACTGCCCCCCCTGCCAGCCTGGTCGCCCCATGCAGCCTGCTGTTCAGTCGTTTGGTCATCCCTCACTAACCTCCCTGCCGGCCTGGTCATAGGTAGCCATCTTGTGAGGGTGTGAGGGTCAATTTGCATATTACCTTTTTATTATATAGGATGCTACTGAGCTCATGAAAGCCTCACAAAGGAGACGAAAACATTGACGTTTTAGGGGTAATACAAAACCCTAACTAGAATTTCTGATGTTTTCTCCTGCACGCCCCACAGGTCCTGGTATGGCCTCTGGGCTGGAGGCCACTGCCTCCCACGGGGCTGGGGGGTGGAGAGCTTGCTGGGGGCCTGTCCCAGGGCTCGGGCTGCAAGAGGCCACTGAGTGAGGCGTTTGAGAGCGTGGGCTTTGGGGTCAAACGCACGTGGATTCTGAGTCCAGCTCCACCTCTGAGGAGCCCTGTGGCCTGGGAAGTGACTTGCCTTCTCTGAACAATAAGGGAGACCACCCTCCCATGCAGAGGGGATGAGGCAATAACAGGGCATAGCAGGTGGGTGGCACATAGAAGAGTTACCCAGCTCTCTGCCCCACCCCCGATTGGGGAGGCGGGTAAGTGGCCTGGGTGTCAAAGGTCAGCCCTGAGGATGAAGTCTAAATGGGGAGGCCTGGTGGTCCGGAAAGTGCCGAGTCCCTGGGCTCTGGGCCAGCCTCCCGCTGGGCAGCGTGCTGGCACCACTCCAGGCAGAATTCCACAAACAGAAACACACGGAACTTTGATTTAACCCTGCTTGTGGCATCTTCCTAGATTTACTCACAAATGCTTTAAGTCCCTCTGGCAACTTAGAAAGCAGAGCAAAGCCATGAAAATAATTCTGGAGCAGCAGGAATTTGTTTTTGGCCTGGAATAGCCCCCTGCATGTGAGTCCGGTACTCTCCCCAGACAAGACAAACCCCCCCCCCCCCCCCCCAATTTAGCATGACCCACACCCCTCTCCTGAGGCCACCAAAGAGCTGGGATAGGACACCTCCTAAGCCCCAAGCTGCAGGCTGAATGCCAGCTGCATGCGCTCTCCCTCCGGCACAGCGGCCTCTCCTGGGTGAGCGCAGGCTCTCTGGGCACTGAGCCTCCGGAGCCGTGCAGCCTGCAGCAGGCCCAGGAAGACTGCTGACCGCCCTGACCGGGCCCCGGGCAGCCTGAGGCGCTCCTGTGGCCAGCGACACGCAATCACAGGACATCTCCCCTGGAAGAGCTGCTTTCAAACAGCCTCTCAGCAGCGGAGGGAAGCGGTGTGGAGGTGGAACAAAGGGGCTGCACTCACTCCCCTGGGACCCGAAGCTCGGATCCCCTCGTCTGAGTTATGCACAAGTATTAGAGTCCATGGCCGCTGCAGCAGCCATGTCCATAGAGGGCCCAGCTGGGCTTCAAGGACATGAGTGTGTGTGTGGGTGGGGGGGGGTGGGGGGGGGAGGACTGGGTCGCCTAATTGCCCGTGCTCCCTACCAGCAGCTACCTTAGAGCCATCGCCCTGCCGGCCCCTCAGAGTGGAAGCCTGGTGCCCCTCTCTGTCCTTACAGCGCATTTAGCACAAAGTTGCATAATCTCACTTTCCCCAGCCCAGCCGCTGGTCCTGCTCCAGCCACTGCGAGGACAGGATGAATTCATTTGCGAAGGACAAGCACAAACCTCCTGTGGAAAACAAATGCAATGTACCGCAGTAAAAGGGAGCAGCTTAAAAAAAGAGAGCACAATCCATTGGGGACCCCGTTGCCATAGGAACTGGCGTTCCAGCTTGCCTCGGATAATTAATGGAGGGCTTTGCTATCACAGTATTCTCGAAACTTCGCTCTCCCCTGTGCTGCACTGCAGACTGCAGCATCCTCTCCCCATTCATAAATATTTCATTACCACCGGCTGCTGCGCTTCATCACCCGAGGAGGCTCCGCCTCAGCCTCTCTGCCAAGTTCCTGCTGTCCTGTCAGAGCGCAGCCCGTTTGCCCTCTCCTCCCGCAGTGCGGTCTGCCTGGGCCGGGGTCCGCGCTCCCTAACTGGGGAGGGTGCCTTTCCCTGGGGCTTTGCTTCAGAGCCTGACACCTAGTCCTGTGCCTTGTCTTCCCTTCCTGAAGGCCAGGCTGGCTCCCCCCAGCCAGGGTCCAGCTCTTGTCTTCCCTTTGGTGGAGTACGGGAGGCTTTTGGGTTCTGGTTCTGCAATGTGCTGGCTGAGCTTCGGTTCCCTCATCTATCCATCCGTCCGTCCGTCCGTCCGTAGTGGAGGGACGGCCCGGCCTGCAGGGCTGGAGAGGGGGTGAGCTGCCGCAAAGCCCCACCCTGCTGGCCCGAGGCGGCGCTCTGAGGCGGCGCTGCTCAGTTACTGGCCCTGGTCTTCTCAGTTTCCTGTGTTTAATCCGGAGGGAGTAACATCCCCATTTCTGTTTTACCTTCAAAAAAGCACTTGCTCCTCCTGACTGCCCTGGCTGAGGAGCCGCTGTGGACAGCGTGGGTGGACTCTGTGCCAGGATGGGTCCAGGAGGGCCCCTCACAGGACACTGGAGAGAGGCGGGACCCCACCCTGCGGACAAGAACTGGAGACGGTGCTGTCTGAAGCAACAGGGAGGGGTCAGGAGCTGGAGGGACCAGCTGGGGAGATCAAGTCCTCACTCATGCCCCAGTGACACCCCAAATGGCAACCTGGAACCCTCCTCGCGGGTTCCTGTCCTACAAAATTTGAAGAATAAAATTTTGGACTAAAAAATTTAAGCAAAAGTAAGGAAGTTTATTGGAAGCATATACAAACTCCCCCTGGAGAGGGGTCCCCAAAATGGAGAACTCTCTCTTTCTGTCTAAAATGGGGGGGGGGGAGAGCAGTCCTCTGAGTTTCTTTGTCCACGGCTTTATAAATGCTGGAAGCTTCTTTGTCTTAACATGATACTTTCTAATTGAACCCTTCCTTATTTTATGTCCCCCATGCTTTACTAATTGCCACTTTCCCCCTTTTCCCTGCAAGGTATCAGTTTCAAAGTTCACCCAGTGCCCCTTCTTCTTCCTCTTGTAACTTTCTTGTAGACAATCCAGCGGCGGGGAGCCGTCTCTGCCCGTCACATATGCATTCCTCTCCCATGGACCCCCCTTCCCTAACTGCCTCCCCTGCCTCGCCGCCTCCACCATGGAACAGCTCAGGAAAAAAGGCAGAAGATGAGGCCGAGAGGTTTAGAAATGGTGGGACTTCTGCTGAAACGGTGAGCAGGAGGCAGAGAGCCAGGAAGAACTGAGCCAAGGGGCTGGCCAACAGCAGCAGGGAGACCCGCATGCTTCCCCGAGGTGGTCTCCGCTGTGGGGCCCGAGCGGGTCAGTCCGGGGCAAGGTGTGAATGTGGGGTGATCTCAGCCGTGTGATCGCATTTCTCTGACTGCTCTGCATGCCTTCTCCAAACCCTGCCCTAGTCATAGCTGCTGGGGGGGCGGGGGGCTGCCCAGTCCCTGAACCTCCTCCCACAGGACCAGCTCTCCTCCACATCCCTGGCGATATCAGCAGGGGGCTGGGTGAGGCCCCAGCTTGTGCCGGAAGTGACAGGCTCCTGGGAAAGAACCTGGACTCTCCTTGCTGAGGGGAGAAGCTTGAAGTGTGGTGAGAAAAAGCTTCAGGTTTGGAGTCAAGAGACCTTCCATTTACAACTCTATGGTTTCGCTTCCTGAGAACTCAGTTTCTTCCTCTCTAAGCTGGTGCGAATGCCTGCCGCCGCCTACCATCCCAGAAAGCTGTAACTTTCAGAGGGGGTAGAAACCCCTTAAAACTGCGTAGCGCTTTCTGAGTAGAAGGGGTCATTGTTTGCATCATCTACTACTTCTCCTTTGGGGGTGGGGGGTGGAGGTCAGTGTTCAATCAAACGCACCTTGCAGCAGAGTCGGGACACAGGGTATTGGTTATAAAGGCCGCCTGTGCCCAACTCTCATGTCACAGATGCAATGCATCTTTGGGGTCACATGATAAGTGCCTTAGTGCAAGCATGTCAAACTCGCAGCCCACGGGCTGCATGTGGCCCACAACAAATATTTTTGTGGCTCAGCCAACATAATGGTATGTAAGAAACATTTTAATAAAATTTTGTAACTTAATTTTTACAATATCCTGTTACACATAATTATTAATAATGAACTACAACGTTCACTAATGACTGATTACTATAATTGTGTTGCATTCATTTTCCTTACGAGCCTTACATGCAGGCACACCATTTCTCTCCACTAATACTGGCAGTGAATATTTTAGCAGCCGATTGCCACGTCATTAGTCTTGGACTGACTTGTTTGGTGTGCGCAACAGGAAATATTTCGCTTTCAGAGAATGAGAAAAATACTAGTAAGTTTATTTGCATTATGCTTATTAATTTGTGCAATTATTCAGTTGTCTGGTAAGTTAATGTTCAAGAAAAAATTTTAATTTTTATTAAAATGTTCTATTATTTTATGTTAACGACTAGAGGCCCAGTGCACGAAATCGTGCGGGTAGGATCCCTAGGGCCTACCCTCCTGTGATCAGGGCCATCTCCTGCCCGTTCGCCAGTCCCCGGGCTGAAAGCTGCCTCAGCCGCTGGGCTGTCAGGCCCTTGGGATCACCAGCTCATCCCTGGCTGCTCGGGGGCTCAGGTCTGCGGGAAAGTGTCCCTGAGTGGGCAACGCATTCCATCAGCAGCCGGCCTGGTGCATGCGCATGGAGGTGAAGTCGCTGGCGCCTGCTTTCACTCAGGCCTGAGCCCCGAGCAGCTGGGGATGAGCTGGTGATCCCAACAGCCTGACAGCCAGCCTGGTCCTCCCGCCACCCACCCTGATTCCCCTGTTCACCATCGCTGATCCATCAGAGCCTGCAGGCTGGGAGCAGGGACGAAGAGGTCAGCCATTCATCCTGCTCACCAGTTCCCAGTCCCACCCGCCCCGCTCATGGGCCGGGTGGGAGGGACCACCTCATGTTTGGTCATCACGGTCGTCACGGACACTGGCTTTCTATATATATAGATTACTCATTTATTTCAGCCCTTTGTATTCAGCATGTCTCTATCGAAATAAACCTACGTTTCTATGAAAATTGAAACTTTTGTTTTTTTGTGGCCCACATAAACTTAAACCTTGTTTATTTGGCCTGTGTTGGCCTTTGAGTTTGACATGCTTGCCTTAGTGGCTTCCAAAACAACTAATCCTTTGATATACATATTTAAATTTCTCATCAGAGTTCCCTGGGATAGAAAGGTTTGTTTGTTTTGTTTTGTTTTGTTTTGTTTTCAGTGTTTCTTTTTGCAGAGGTCAATTAATAATAATAATAATATAATAATACTTAAAAAAAACCACACACACACCTGGTCCTATGGTTAGACCCACTGTCTAGAAGGCCATGGGCTGCAGGGCCTGAGGAGCTGCCGCCCTCCAGAGGGAGCCCTGCCCCTTGACCGCCCCTGGTCTGCACAGGGGACCAGCCGCCTGCTGGAGAGAAAACTGGGGCCCAGAGGGTTTGGCCCTCAAGTCCAAAGGGCCGACCTTCTGGACAGCTCCCTTTGCTTCTGCTCTCGCCCTCTTGTCTCCCCCAGAACACACCTGACCACAATGGCCTTTGTAAACAGTCTCCTCCAGCTCAGAGTTAACAGTTTCAAGAAATTGGTTACAAAAACAGCCAGCTTTGCAATCCTGGCAACGTTCTAGGGTCTTTCTTTCCTTTCCCCATTTTAACTGTTAAAATTCGTCTCCGACATCGCACACATGAATGAAATCAACAGTCTTATCAGATCCCAGAGCTGTCAGCTGATGTCTACCAGCCGCCGGGAGCCAAACGCCCGTGAGCACATGTGTGACTTGAGCTGCAGCGGGACTGGGCCGGCAGCACAGGCAGCTTTGCTCCGGCACCTCGTTCCCGAACACTTGCTCATTTAGAGCAGAAGCAGCGACGCCTCCTCTCCTGTCTCAGCGCCACGGGCTTCCAGACGGCGCAGTCAGCTCCCTGCCCTGCCCTGGTCTCCTCTCTGCTGGCACCAGCGCCAGCCGTGGCTGTGGCACCAGCGACCTAACTTGCTGCTCTTCTAACATTCATGAGAGCCCCGGTCTCCTCGGGGTGGATGCAGTGGCCTAGCCGGTGGGTGAGTCCTGGGAGAGGGAAACGGCAGCCGTCCCCAGGGTAGGTTCACCCACCACCCTGGGCCAAGCAAGAGCTCTGAGCGCCTGGTGCCTTGGACACAGGTCCTTGGGCAGCACCCCTGGCTGGACCAGGTTGAGCTGGACTCTGGACAGACCCCAGGTGCCTCTCCATACACGCCTGTTCCCACCATGCCTGCTGGGAGGACACGGAAGACTGAATAGAATCTAAGATTCCAGGGATAAACCCAGCTTGGTCTTATGTTTGTAAATTACGGGATCTGGTTGGAAACTAACACGAATGTCTGCAGTGTAAGTGACAGGTGGCCACTCTCGGAGGCAGGATAATCCAGGGCAGGGCAGCACAGCCAGCTCCTTCCTGACCGCTTCAGGCCCCAGCCCAAACCTCCCACAGGGCTCCCTCCTCCTCAGAGACATCCCCCCCGCCAGCCCCTGCTGATGCTCACCTTAAGGAACAGAGAAGGAGGGCCGGCCCTCCCCTTCCAGCTGGTTCCCTTGCCCGGGGGCAGGCCTGCCACTCCTCCCGCCCCTCCTGGCATCCTCTGCTCCAGCCAAATCCACCCGGTGTCCACGCTCACTTCAGCCCCCCGGGCCCCCGAGGGAATGTCAGCTACACAGACAGAGGCTGCTTTGCGGGTGGAGGGTGTTAAGACTGGAGCGTCCATGTGGGAAAGACACGGGTCCCACCTTATTGTGAGATGATGGGACACTGGGTTTTGTTTATGAGGACACAGGACTAGGACTTGCGAGGAGGAAAGTTGGGTAGAGTGCTACTGGAGATTGAGGGGAGAGAGGGGCAGTGGGGGGAGGGTTGGGGTGGTCCCAGGACCTGCCTCTTTTCCTGTCTAGGGGAAACCTGTGATGGGCTCTACAGCAGGAGGAGTAACACCTCTGGCTGTTTTGTAGGAAACCCTGAATACTTGGGGAAAGGGAAGTCAGAGCACCTCAAAGAAACGTAAAGGAAGAAGCTCACAGGCTTAAAAGAAATACGCCTGCCACTTCCGCCACCCCAAAACCCAGGCCTGCTGCTCAGAGAGGAGAGTAAACCCAGAAAGGCGCTAGCGGCCTGCGTGTCTAGCTGATGCTGCACCAGGTTCCCCTGCCCTGGGCCCGGGGGCAGCACTGACGCCCTCGGCAGCCTGCGTGTGTGTGTGTGTGTGTGTGTGGTGTGTGTGTGTGTGTGTGTGTGTGTGTGTGTGTGTGTGTGTGAAAAGCCGGGGGCACTCCCGCCTGAACGGCAGCGCTAGAGAAAATGTGCAGCAGTCGCGTCGCACACTCTGCACGATGCATCAGGTGGGGGCCCTGCCACCGTGTCTCACAGCCGCGGCTGCAGCTACGGCTGGTCCCGGCCGTGACTGCCCACGCGGAGGGCGCCCGGGGAAGCAGCCTGGCCTCTGGGCTCAGGACCGCAATCCCGGCAGCGGGCAGCGACCGGCCTGGGGACCAGCTCCGAGGCTCCGTGAGGCTGGGGGAGAGGTGGAGCCTCTGAGCTTTCCCTGAGCAGCCAGGAGCGACGTGTCCCCAGGTCCTGAGAATCCCCCCATGACAAGTCTGGTGGCAACGGGGTCTTGGGGGAGCCTGGACCCCGGGCTTGTAGGACCGTAATCCTCGTCCTACGAGGCTCCGCGCCTCCCGCTGGGCCCGGCACTCCTGTGGCAGGGACACCTCGCACCCCACAGGCTAGATGTACCTGAATGCCATGGGACTGCTGCTGGTTCTGTTTTATTAAAGACAAATGGAAACAGATCCAGTTCAGAGCAAAGATCAAACCGTGGAGTCACACAGAAAAGGAACAGGCCAGGGTGCTCCGCACTGTGCCCGCGCTGGTTCCTGGGTTAACGGCTACATCGTCTTTTACAGCGTTGTTCTTTTTCTGCCTCCTTTGAACTAATTCTATTCAGCCATCAGCACAGGCTCAGAACTGCTAACCTGGAAGAGAGGGGCAATGGGAGGGTCGTCTTGGTAACTGGCTCTGCCTGCGGCCGTCTTGCTGCCTGGGAGGATCTGAGCGGGGGCCTGGCGCTTGGGGGGCCCGGCTCTGTGTCTCTGCCGGGCGTGGAGAAGGGCGGGGACGGTGAGCACCATCAGGGGACCCGCTACGCCCGGGGCGCAAACCCCTGCTTCTCCAGCAAGATTTCTAAATTTGCTTTTAAACAAAACTTTTTAAAATGTACTGTGGCTACGTTGGTTACTGAAAGCAGGTGGGGCCTGAGCGTGGAGCTCTGCAGCACACCATCTCTGTCTGCACGGAAGCATCCATCTTATACAAAAACTGCTGTTTGAAATTCTAACCCTGCTATTTGGCTTCTGTAAATGCTTGCTTGCTTAAATAATAAGGAAATAAGACTACTCCAGAGAGGCCATAAACCTTCCCCAGACAAAGTTATCAGTGCTGGCGCCAGGCCAAGCCTTTGGTTGAGGTCTCAAAGCCCCAGCACATAGGGCTCTTTAAGAACGTGCAAAGGGGACCGGAAACACCCCATATTGGGGAGACAAAGAAGGTAAAAACATATACTGAATAGGGGAAGTTCCTCCACATTGGGGCCGGAATTTGAGAGACATTTTCCTCTGGGCCCGCGGGTAATAATAATAATAAATGTAACTCCGTCTCTCTAAGCGTTCTTCTCCAGTTTTCTGTAACAGCACCACCTGCTTTTCAGTGTCCGTGCAAACCGGCCTTTTCCCGTTTTATCCTCCGTCTCTGTTTAGATCTCCAGAAACGTTTTTTGAAACGGGAGTACCTTTGACCCGGAAACTCCCACCTGGGAGCCTAAGCAAACACACTAATCTGCGAGAGGAAAACCGCTGCTCGCCTGAAGATGTCCACGCAGCAGTTTCTGCGCCGGTGAGGACTGGACAGCAACTCACATGCAAACAGTAGGAGGAGGATTATGTAACTTGTGGTATTTACAAGAAATAGATGATTGTGCAGTCACAGGTGACCCTGGCAGAGAGGAAAACACAGCTTACAGTCTCAAGTTTTAAAAAGAGTACATTATACATATAGTAGGTAACGTATGCACAGGGCAAAAGGGAATGCACAGAATGGTATTAGTTACCGTGTTAGGTGAGCAGCTTTAAGCATGATTTCCCACCTGCTTTCATAATTAAAAAAATAAATAGCACCCAGGAAAGTGAGTCAAGAAAGATTAAAAGCTGAGCTTTTTCAAATTTGGAAAAAGACCTCTTTCACCAGAGCAGTAAAACTGCTCTTCGTTCCACCCCCATTTTATTTTTGTCTCTTTAGGTACGGCGTTTGCTTTTTATTATCTGTTGATCTCATTTAATGCTGTCTCTCATGCAGTCTTTGCATCTCTAGATAACGATTACTTCTTCAGTTTACTTTGAGGTGACAATTGTAGAATAGCTATAAGCCTAAGGCATTTATAGTTAGTTTTATAAATATATATATTTATAAACAGCCATTTCAACAGCCATTTCAGTCACGCTGGGGGGCATGAGCCTTTCCTTCTTTACAAGGGCCAGTCCCTTTGGAGGGTTCAGCTGTCTTCAGGTGGTAAGCACCCCACGTCCAAGGAAGGGCAGTGCCGGGCTGCCCCCTCTGGGGTGGGGGCTGGAACCTGTCAGACGGTGACTCTCTCGCTCAGGTCTGCCCTGTCCTTCAGACGCCACAGTGCAGGCCTGAGAGCTCAGCAGTAGTGTGGCTTCCCACTACTGTCCACCGAGAGAGGCTCACATTTTTATATCAAACTGAGACCTCTCCTCCTGATGGGGAAAATGAGACATTTTGGGGGAGGAGGGTTAGCAATCTGAATCTGTGCCAGTAACCTAATGCACATTCTTGTTAGCCTATAGACTAGCCACTGCCCCTTCCTTAATTATCTGGTCCTGCAAGACCTGTTTACCTAAGTACTACTCCCATTTTACAGAGGCCCTAAACCATGAACAATACACAACCCCCAGATACAGTTATCAGCACTGGCACCAGGCCAGGCCTTCGGTCTCAAGGCCCCCATCCCAACACACGGGGCCTTTTGCAAAGCCTGTGAAAGGTCCGGAAGTCCCATCCCATATTTGGGGAATAAAGAAACCAAAGGGTATAAAGGAGAGCTTCCTCCACATTGGCTGGCTCAGGATTTGGAGGAAAAAAACAGTCTCCCCTGAGTCACTGTACCGGTACATGGGAAACATCTGAAAATAAGTGGGTTTTTCCTGGCACTCCTGTGTATTTTTGGTCGCCTGGTAAATTCTGTAACACTCCAAGCTCCAGGTTTACATACTGAGTTATACCTCTGACCTCTCCTCCTGGACATCTCAGCCTTGATGCAGCCAAAACAGCTCTTTCCCACGGACAAGGCCCTCCTTCTGCGCCACACGCAGTCAGGCCTGAGCCCTCTTCTCAACCAGTTCATCCTGAATCTGCCCCTCTCCCTCCTTCCTCAACACCCTAGTCCTAGTCCATGATCTGTAGCCTCCATGACTACAACCTCCTCCAGCTGGTCTCCCACTTCCACTTCGGTCCCCCCAATCCCTCTACACCAGGCGGCAGGAGTGAGCTTCCCATGGGATAAATCAGGTCAAGGCACGCCCCTGCTTAACCCATCCTAGGGCTTCCCACCCCTCTGAGCTTGAAAACCAGAATCCTGCTGGGCTACAAATGCATGTAAGATTGGCTCAAGCCCGTCTCCTCAGCCGCATCTCAGTGTCATGTATTTATTTGTCTGTTTATCTGTCTTCACGTTTCCCTTCCAATGGAATGTAGGCGCTGCGAGGGCAGGGCCACCATCCTCGTTTCACTGTCATCTTCGCACACTTATCACCGTGCCTGGCATGTATGCATTCTCAGCCACAGTTTGTTAAATGACATGATTAACCTTGTGCTAACACTGACTTTCACAAAAGCTCTCAGTAACCTGCTCCATATGACATTCATACACAAACCAAGGAGCCTGGTCTTCCTGAGGTTCCCAGGGTCTTGTCTACTCCAAACAGCCCCTGGGCCTCCACCTTGCCACAGCCAAATGCGGCTGCGCTGTAGCCGGGAAACATATCTTTTATGTTCGCCTGAAAGCAGCACCAAGAATCCTTAACAATGTCCCAAAGTGGGGTGGGGTCACATAACATGGACAGGGTGTGGGCCATGGGCAGATGGCCTTGCAACCAAGAGTTCTGAGAAGTTAAAATCCACCCAAAGTGACATTTGAGAGATTTGATACCTTTTCAACCCAACAGCAGAGAATTCTGTTTTATCTCCATTGAAAAAGGTCACTAGGAATAGAATGAAACATAAAAAGAAGGATTTTTTTTTCGGCTTGTGACTAAAAGGCTTTTAATTAGGCGATGGCTTTTTGCTGAAAATGGTGCTTTCTGTGTATCTGGCCTTGGGGGTCCCCTGCATAGTCTTCTCCCGCAGACCCACCAGAAGTGGGGCGGGATCCTCAGGCAACGTTACACCTTCAAAGCATGTACCGGTACATGTGAAGATTAAACAGTTTTGGAATGTGGACATGTCAGGCTTACTAAACTGGTGGTAGGGGAGAGGGGACAAGGGCCAAGTGAAGTCCTTGAGTGGGTGAGAGAGGACACAGGCTTACTTGAGTGGGCATGTGGACGACTGGTCTACAAAACAGGAGTAAGGCAGGTGGGGTGCAGGAACCCACATGCAGGGTGGGCAGGGCAATGGGAGCATGGAGAAGCTCTCTTCTGGTTGCTCCGTGTCCAGGTGAGCAGGGGGCTGAGGTCAGCTCCCGAGTGTGAGTAGGAGGAAAGTCTGTTGGAGGTGGAAGAGGCGGGTGAGGAATGGCTGTCTAGGAGAGGGAGAGGGGCGCTGCCTGCAAAACCTAGTAGGATGGGTCGGCAGCACTGAGGGGCCCCTGAGGTGCGTGGTCCTGAATGGAGATGACATCTGTTGGCAGTGGTTGGCCTTTCCCTCCAGGAACAGAGACTGTGCCTGCAGACTAGGTGGGCTGAGGCGGACACCAGGGAGGGGTTTTGCCAAGCAAGCAGAATGAAGACAGGGTGGGCGAGCGAGTTATAATATTTGCCAGGCACTAACTAAAATGATGAGATATGGGGTCTTTTCATCCTAAGTTTATTTTGGTGTCATGTGATTAGTGACCATGTCCATAATTGCTAACATTTTTAATTAGAAAAAAAGAGTTGGTCAGATAAGAACGCAGCAGAGCAAAGAAATGCGCATGGAAGCAACTGCAAGTCTATCCCCCACGCCTGCCGGGGGCTCGCCCCTCTCACTCTCCTGGGGACGGGCACCACCAGACATGGGCACTGAGGAGCCCACCCCAGGGCTTCAGGGCCTTTGAATGGGTTTCCTGTCAGTGAGTGTGTCTAGCTTTCTAGGGCCTGGCTTCCTCCCTCTCTCTATATTTTTTAAAATGTGTTTTTATTGATTTTAGAGAGAATGGAAGGGAGAGGGAGAGGGAGAGGAACATCAAAGTGAGAGAGAAACATTGATCCGCTGTCTTCTGCACGGGCCTTGTGTCCTGACCGGGAATGGAACCAACAACCTTTTGGTGCATGGCAAGATGCTCAACCAACTGAGCCACACCAGCCACGGCCTGGCTTTCTCTCTTCTTAAGATCAAGTACACTCTACGGTGCTCTTTGTGGGTAAGATGTATGTTAAAATACCAAGGGTAGGAAGGCTGCGTAGGCTGTCCATCTGTCAAAAGTTAAACTGTGTCCCCACCAACCCAATTCTTATATTGAGTTCTAGCCCCCAGTATCTCCAAATGTGCCTGTATTTTGAGCTAGGGGCCTTTAAAGAAGTGATTAAGTTAGAATAAGGTCACGAAGATGGGTCCCAATCTAGTATGACTGGTGTTTCTATAAGGAGAGGAGATCAGGGCACAGACACACACAGAAGGAAGATCTGAGAGTCATAGAGAGAAAACGGCCATCTGCAAGCCAAGGAGAGAGGCCTCAGAAAAAACCAACCCTGCCAACACCTTGCTCTTAAGCTTCCAGCCTCCAGAACTGTGAGAAGCACATTCCTGCTCTTTAAGCCCCAGCCTGTGCACTCTGTCCTGGCAGCCCGAGAAAACCATTACACCATCCAAACTAGGTAGACTCTCTTTCTAGGATATTACTAAGCTGTGTCAAATATTTCAAAACTGTTTTATGAAGTACAAGCTGAAATGTTTCAGAAATATTTCCTCCTTAGCATGTTCATGCATAAGCAAATTACTGGTGTGTGTATTCGTAGGCTTAAGCATATAGTATCTGGCTTATTTCATATGTGTTTCGTTCTGTCTGACTGAATTCTTTTGTTATTTATATTAGCTTCCAAAAGAAGTTCTTCATGTAAAGTTAAGGAGAGATTATTAAATCCATCAGATAAATAAGTAATTGGATCAGTGAAGCCACTTGACCTGGGTGGGTGTGGTCATGCTGGGCCAGGTTGTGCACAGTGAGAGGACACATTGTGAGAGGGGGCGCAAAGGTGGCGAGTCCTGTGCGTGCATGTGCATAAGCTCTGGGCAAAGTATTTCAAGGCCCAACCACCTGAAGGCGCTGGATGTGAGTGGATGTGAGCATCAGCACCTGGAAGGGCTCTGACTCTGGGAACGGGCTTTGTCTGGCTCCCTGGTGGGCCGCTGGGATGGCCGGGCTGAGGCAGAGGGGAAGTCAGAGGGTGGAGGGGCTGCCCCAATGGCTGGGAAAGGAGGGAGGAGCTAGGCAGGGGACCCCTAAAGTCTGCACATAAGTCCACAGGTCCATGACTGACATCTCCACACCTGGAGAGTCCAGGGAGGCAGTGGGTGCTGAGGGAGGAACATAAAATAAGATGCAGTAAAATTCAAAAGATTGACCTCTGACCACATGTTCTGTGACCACAATGCAATTAAAGTAGAAATCCACATCTTGGAAACCTCTGAGAAGCTATAATTGACATTATTGAGACAATTAATGAACTTTGAACATGGATTGAAGATTAAGCAATAATATTGTATCAATGTAGTGTCCAGATTGTGATAACTGCACTGTGGTTATGTAAAAGATTGTCCATCTTCTCAGGAAAAAGACACTGGATTGTTTACAGGTAAAATGGAGCAGTCTGAGAGAGAGAGAGAGAGAGAGAGAGAGAGAGGAGAGAAGGGGAGAGGGGGAGGGAAGGAGAGGGGAAGGGAGAGAGAGAGAGAGAGAGAGAGGGAAGAATAAGGCAAATTGGTATATGTGAAGAAGTGGTGAATCTGAGCAGAGCTATATTGGAGTTCCTTGTACTATTTTTGTAACTTTTCTGTAAGTTTAAAATTACATAGAAATAAAAATACTTATAAAAACCTACCTCCGGTCCTATTTCCTTATTTGTTTGTATCAGAGATTTGAGGCAGGGCTCTCCGTAGCATGTACACTGAGTGGCCAGATTATTATGATCTCTGAATGCAGAATAATCCGGCCACTCAGTGTATATCATATATAATAAAAGGCTAATATGCAAATTGCAAATTGTCCCCTCGACCAGGAGTTCGATCAGCAGGCAGGCTGGCCAACCGCCCATGTCCCCTCCCCCTGGCCAGGCTGGCCGGACCCCACCCATGCACGAATTCATGCACCGGGCCTCTAATACACACACACACACACACACACACACACACACACACACACACACACACACTGAGTGGCCAGATTATTATGAGTTCAGAGATCATAATAATCTGGCCACTCAGTGTATGTCTCCTCCCTGGGTGGTGCAGTGAATGGCGAGGATGGGGCTGTGCGCCGAGGCAGGGGCCGGCCCCCCGCGTGGAGGACACAGCCGGTCCCCACTGCGGCCTCGCTCCTGTGCACCCTCTCTCTGTTATTTGCCTCCTAAGTGGCTGGCCCTTGTGTTAAACGGCAAAGTGAACACAGAAAGCCCCAGGCAAGGATTCGTGTCCACTAGATAAACGGCCAGCTGCTGGTGTCTTCTTGTCCCGAGGGTAGAACCCTCCCGGTCGGAAAGTGGGAGAGCAGTGTCCCTGCAAAGGGAACTGCGGGGTGGCTGGTGGGGGTGAGGAGAATGAAGAGGGCGGGGGAGGCCGCCTCACACAGTTACTCCGTGATCTGCTTCCATCCTGAACCTCACAGGGGGAAGGGCGGGAGCACACCCAGCTCGCGCGGCCCTTCTCCCTGTCCTCCTGTCTGGGAAGAAGGCATCGGCTCCCCGCACTTGTCATAACCCTCCTCTCACCTGCCTCCCGTGGGCGGGAGAAGATCTCCTCGTGGGTCTCCGCGAGCCTGACCCCCGCCCTGGCACGGAGATGCCAAGGACTCTCTTGCTCACCCTGCTCTGCCTGGAGGGTGGGACCCGGCCTCCCAGTCGGACTCGCCTGCTGCAGGAGACCCGGGCGCTGGGCCCGCAGGGCAGGGACCGCGTCTGCAGGGCTGTGGTGGGTGGTCATGGAGGCCTCACGGGGAGGTTGTGGGTTCCAGCACACCCAGCCACCTGTGATTACCTAGCACCATTTTTTTTTTCATTTCACTGTACGTGCCTTTTTATATTGTGATAAAATATACATAATATAAAATTTACCATTTTAAGGGTTTCAAGTGTACAATCAGTGACATCAAGCACCTTCTCAGTGTTGTGCAACCATCGCCACTATCTAGTTCTAGAACTTTTCATCCCCTCAGATGGAAAGCCTGCACCCATCAAGCAATTACTCTCCACTGCTCACCCACCCCCTCCCCACGCCCCCCGCCCCCTGCCCCACTGATCTGCATTCGGCCTCTATGGATTTGCCTATTCTGGACACTTCACAGGAATGACTCACACACTGTGTGGCCTTCTGTGTCCGTCTTCCTTTACTCAGCGTAGTGTTTGAAGGGTCATCCACATCGCAGCACGTTATCCGAACTGAATCGTATCCCACTGCGTATATTACCCAATTAGGTTTGTCCACTCATCTGTCAGTGGGCAGTTGGGTTGTTTCTCCAACTTTTGGCTGTTGTGAATAGAGCTGTGGTGAATATCTGTGCACAAGCTTTTGTCTGAGTATTTGTTTTCAGTTGTTTTGGGTATATACCTGGGAGTGGAATTGCTGGGCCATGTGTGAGGAGCAGCCACGCTGTCTTCCCCAGCATCCTTTAATGCACGCTTCTCTGCTTCAGGGGGGCAGGGCTGGTTTCTGTTGCTTGCAGCTAAGAACCCTAATACCTCGTTCCCATGTTACTGGTGGAAAACGGGGGCTCAGGGAGGTTGAGTGGTTTGGCCAGGGCTCTGGCGGCTAGGAGCTTGGTCTGGCTACAAATCCTTCAACAGTTTGGCGGCAGGACCCTGGGATAGTGAGATTTTCTTTCCGTCTCACTGCCTACAGGATATGGTGCAGTGGTTCTCCAGAGGGGTTCCCGGAGGCCAAGGTCTTCATGAATTAGTGATGGGGGTCTGGGAGCTATTTTGAATATTTCACAAAGCTTAATGGAAAACTTCCATTTCCCCATAATGAAGCCGCTCAGGCTCTCTAAAATGTCAAGTTTCTTTGCTTTTGGCAGGAATTAAATCAACCCAGGGTGGTAATAAGGGTTGTCTCCTGCTGATCAGAGACTCTGGCTGGCAGTTATGTATATCTTTGATTAATTTAAAAAATGGGAAAATGAATAAATTATTACTTGATAAATGCAGTTGTTTAGTAGATGAAAATCTCTTAAAACATGGGTCCTTGGGGCATGTGAGGAGTTGAGAATCACAAAGGAGTTTCTTGATGATAAAACAATTCCATGAAAGCACTGGCCTAGTAGCATCCAGGCTGGGCCCCTGGAGCCCTGGGCTGGGCTCGGTCCTGCCACCGACAGCTGGGCCTCATGCAAGCGACTGCACATGAGGGCCCCGTCTCCGCTCTGGCACCAGCGTGCCTTCCTGTGGCATCCTGCAGTCTGGCCCCTGGTGAAGGAAGGAGCAGTAAAAAGCAGGAGATTTCTTGTCTGCTAGACGCCTGCGTGCCGTCTGCCTCCCCAGGACCTCAGCAGGGTCAGAGACAACAGGTCCTGCAACAGGACACCTGAAGGCAAAGGAGGCCACCATCTCGCTCAGACCCTGTCCTGCTGTGGCCTCCGTCCAGCCAGTCCACAGCCCTCTGTTCCCCCTCTGCCAGCCCATGGGGACTGCTGCTGGCCCGCATGGCCACTGCCCGCCCGCCTCCTCCTCACGGCTGTGCTGCCCTCCCCGGCACACGGCCCACCACCCTGAGGCCTGGGCCCGGACACGGAGCTACAGGCCGCCCTGAGGGGCCTGGCTGTGCACGGCCTCCAAGCCTTTGGGTCAGCCATGCCCTTCTTGGCATTTAGCTGGAAAAAGTGACAAAGGGCTCAGCATTTTGATTTCTGTGACGCCAACGCAGAAAGCCCTCGGGAGTCAGAACGTTGGTTCTGTGTGATTTTGAAGCAGCCCCTCCTCCTGTCTGGGTAGAGTCACCCCTGGGAAGAGTGCAGGCCAGCGTTCCGGGAGGGGAGAGTGTAAACCAGCCAGCTCCGTGAAGAGCTGGGAAATACAGAATGAAAGGCACCTGGCAGAGTAAACACACTCTGTAGCGTCAGTCCTGAGGGCGGGCCTTTGTGTCCTGAATACCAACGTCCTTGCGATAGACCCCCAGGCCCGCCAGCGCCCTCTCTGGCCCACGTTCTGGCAGAAAGGCGGGGAGGGAGGCCGGTGGGAAGCCATCGGAGCTCTCAGGCGAGCACTGTCCACACAGCCCCGCAGACACCCGCACCCTCTCCTGGCCTGGCCTCGAAGCTCGCTCGGTCCACTTGGGCCTTCACTGGCCCTCTGGCCGGGGCCAAGTTCCCCTCCGCCTGCCCTTCACCGCCCCCCCTCCCCCACTGTTAAGGCCCCACTCAGAGACGAGGCGGCAAAACACAGGAGGAGCGATCTGGAAATGGCACCCATGGCACCGAGAGAAATGGGCTCCAGGCGGGTCGCTGCGGCCCCTGGTTGCCAAGGAGCGGAACGCTTTGGGGCCAGTCTGGGAGGCACTGCTGGGAGCCTGTAAAATAGCATTTCCCGCTCCGCGTAGTTTCCCTGGTAGAGCCCTTTGCCCCCCCAGAGGCTGGAAATGCTAGAATGACAGTCCCTCTCCGGTGTCCCTGAAGCTGGTGTGTGCGCAGGTGAACAGTCCCAGCCAAGGAGACTTAAGGAAGGCTGAGGAATGTCTCCCTGTGGTAAAAAGAACTTTGTGAAGAGCAACCAATACCGCCTGCCCTCTCCTTCCTGCTTGGGGAGGGTGTGTGATGTGCCGGCTGATGCTTTTGCAGCCACATTGCAGCCACCAGGGGAAGATTCGCCCGCACACCGCAGCTGGCAGAGCACAACGCCCAGGCGAGCCTGGGGTATCGGTGACAGCGCCAGGCCACGAGCAGCTGTCTGCCCGACGTCTCTAGTTCTGCAGTGGTTAGTGCATCAGCTTAGGTTGGGTGTTCTGCCACTTAGAGTTGAAATCACTCAAAATGACTTCTCTGGGCCCCACCAGTTCATCCCTAAAATGGGGCCCTGGACGAATGACCTCGGAGGTTCCTCTGCGTTCAGCCTCCGGGTACCTCCCGGTGCCACAGGCAATTCCCAGACCTCACAATCCTTTCTGCTGGGACTGGGGCCTCTCTGACCCACAGCTGACTTCCTTCTCCCTTTCCTGTCTCCTTCCAGGCCCAGTGGGCAGCTCCCGCGCCACGCCACCTGGTCCTCGCAGGAGTCGGGGTCCCAGCCTGCAGCTGCGGCTCAGCGAGGGGAGAGGCCAAGAGCCCAAGGAGCCACATGGGAACGTGCACCTGCCTGACTCCAAAGCCAGGTTCTCACCCCCGTCCCAAGGCCTGCGCCACCTTGAGAACGCGCGTGAGGCAACTCCGCTAACAGCATTCTTCAGGCCCTGGAAAGTCCGAGAGTTTTAACAAACGATCCTGGGCTCACCAGCACACCCCACTGGGAGCTGCGAGGGGCCGGCACAGAGAAGGCGGTCACCCGGTGCCCGGCCCAGGCCAGACCGCCTGGGCGTGAGGCAGGGCAGCCGGCGTGGCTGTGCCTCCCCTTTGCAGTTCTGTCGGCCTCTGTAGGGGCCAGAGAAGCTCAGGGAGCTGGTTCTTTTCGTGCGTTACAAGGCGCTGCTGCTGTGCTGGCCTGGGCCTCTGGGCATGGGGAGAGCAATGCACAGGGACAGGCGAGCTGGCTCAGGGGTGAGCAGCTGAGCATGCTCACTTCTCTCCCTCTGGTGGGGCGGTGGCGCCATGCCCATCATGCAGGTCTGAGTCCCTCCACAGTGGCCTTCTCTCCACTGGGAGGGCTGGGCAGGGGCAGGTGGGTGAGGAGGGAAGGAGGGGAGGGGCCTGCCTGAGGCCACGACTTCACGGGCAGACAAAGGAGAAAGGGATGGAAGGTGCCACTTGGATCACCCCAATTCCCTGTAACAATCAGGACTTCCTCTGCCTGGCAGAGCTGGGGAAGCTATGACTGATGACTGCGGTTCAGTGAAACCCCTTCACAGACCACCCACGACCACCCGCCCACAGGGCTGGCACGCGGGCCAGGCTGGGCCCCGCAGTCAGGCTGGACTCGCTATGCGTTTCTCCGTGAGGGCAGACCCTCAGGGAGCCCAGCAGACTAGCACCCAGGGCACAGGGAGGACCGCCTCTCCCTCCTGTCCTGTGTTGTGGACAGCCATGCCCTGTCTCTTGCGCCCTGCTGGCTGCACGTGCCGAGGTCATGGGCTGGCAGAACCTGTGGTCTGGGTCCTCTTGCATGGAAGGACCCCTTAGCTGGGGGACCCCTGAGTCTGGGTCACGAGTCCTGGTCCTGAGGCTCACCCACTGTCTCAGCTCAGATGCCCTCCCAGTGTCCCCCTCAAGGGGCTGCCCCGACGCCGGGGTCCATGGAGGCTGTGGGGAGGGGGGCTCTGGGAAAGCACACTCCACAGCTCCCTCCACCTAACACACCGCAGCCCGGCCTCCGGGCGTGGCCACTCCCTTGGTGGAGGGGGGCCATCTGTGATGGCGCCCTCTGCTCAGAGGCCTAGAGAGAAGGGGGCGGCCCCTCGGTCCCGGGGTCTGTGTTAATTCCCTCAGGCTTCTGTAACAGAACACACAGGCTGAGTGGCTTAAACGAGAAGTTGACTGTCTCACAGTTCTGGAGGCTGGAAGTCCAAGATCACGAGGTCAGCAGGGCCAGAGTAGACAAAGACAAAGACACACACTCGCGCCGGCCCTTGTTTTGGGGAGTGGGCTGAGGAGGCACCCCTTTTCCCACTGGAGGCTGCCGAGGACGCGCCCGTCACCCCGTCATCACGTGTCTCCCCTCGTGGCACGGTGGGGAGACCAAGGCGCTGAGCTCCAGCTCTGCACCCCTGACTGCGAGCCCCGGCCACAGCTACTCCTCAGGACACGCAATGTGCTGCTCAGCTGTCGTGGAGCTGCTGGGAGGCTCTCAGATGCCGGAGTTTCACACACGGTTTGCTCACTCTTCACTGAGCCGCTCACACTCGTCCGAGGTAGGATGGGCAGGACCATCAGCTCCGCGTTAGAGTGAAGGAAACGAAACCTTGGGGACTCCAAAGGCCTGGCCTGTGGCACAAGTGGGTTTAGACTTGGACCTCAGCTCGGCCTCGGGCTTGGTCCAGGGCTCCACGGGGCCTCCTGCTCCCCTCTCCTCCTGAGAACAGTCTCTGGCTCAGGACTGGGCAGAAGAGGGACCAGAGGAGGGAGTCCTGTCTTGGAACAGGGTACTGGCTGGTGGCTTGCCTATTTTTTTATATATTTTTTGGCTTTTAAGGCAATGGGGCATTTCTGGGCACAGGAGCCACCTAGAAACCTCAGAGCCAACACCACCGTGAGTTGTTGAGTCAGGACACACCTCTGGAACATGGGTCCCCTTGCAGGAGCCTAGACATTCATTCAACGTCCCTCTGTCACTCAGCAGCCGACTTGCCATCCCGAGCCGCTGTGGCTGCAAGTGGAAATCTGTTACTACGTTGAGCATCAGGCGATAAAGAAGAGCTCTGAAGGCTCTGATCTAGAACCCACGCCGCATGCCTTCGCACCTCACTGTGAGGGCCTGTGCTGCTGCTGCTCGCTGGAGGTGGGAGCCACGCCCTTTGCCTTTGCCGCGTCCAGAAGGAGATCCCTGCATTGACTGCAGTAGGCCCAGTGCCCGGGCACGGGCAGGGGAGGAGTGGAGGCAACAGTAAGAGTGCAGCCTGGAAGCAGAAGGACCTCCTCTAGCTCTGACTTCGCAACACCTACTTGAGCCCGGCGATCTCACGCCTGGGAAATGGAGGTCCTAATGGTACCAGCCGGGGTTTGGAGGATTGGATGAGATGATGGGTAAACTCCGTGAGGGCTGACTTCTCACGTGGAACAGCGGCCCCCACGCTAGGTGGCTGAACGGATGTGCAGCGCGGCGCCCAGCACGCCGTGAGCGTTAGCTCCACCATCCCTCCCACACTTCACTTCCCTGCGCTTTGCAGATACTGACTTTTCACCAACACCGATCCAGACCCTCCAGCAGCAAAAAACTGTGGTGCTCTGAAGCTCAGATGATCATTAGCCTTTTTAAGCAATAAAGTATTTTTTAAAATGTGTCTTCATTTATTTTAGAGAGAGAGGAAGGGAGAGGGAGAGAGAGAAACATCGATGAGACATCAGTTGGTGCCTCCTGCACACCCATAACCCCAGCATGTGACCGGACCTGGAACTCGACCAGTGACCTCTTGGTGCATGGGCCCACACTCAACCACTGAGCCACACCAGCCAGGATCAATAAAGTATTTTTAAATTAAGTATGCACTTTTTTATTTATTTTTTATTTTTTTATTTATTTTCATTGTTAATAAATCTTTATTGTTCAGATTATTACAATTGTTTCTTCTTACCCCCCCTCCATATCTCCTCTCCTCCCAGTTCTCACCCTTCCCTCTGCCCTTACCTCCCCCCCCTCACTATCCTTATCCATAGGTGTATGATATTGTCCAGTCTCTTCCCGTACCCCCACACAGACACCCCCTCCCCCTGAGAATTATCAATCCACTCCCATTCTATGCCCCTAATTCTATTATGTTCATCAGTCTGTTCTGTTCTTCAGATTTTTAATTCATTTGACTTTTAGATTCACTTGTTGATAGGTATGTATTTGTTGTTCATAATTTTTATCTTTACTTTTTTCTTCTTTTTCCTCCTTTTAAATAATACATTTCAGCATTTCATGTAATACTGGTTTGGTGGTGATGAATTCCTTTAGCTTTTTCTTATCTGTGAAGCTCTTTATCTGCCCTTCAATTCTGAATGATAACTTTGCTGGGTAGAGTAGTCTTGGTTGTAGGTTCTTGCTATTCATCACTTTGAATATTTCTTGCCATTCCCGTCTGGCCTGCATAGTTTCTGTTGAGAAATCAGCTGATATTCGTATGGGTGTTCCCTTGTAAGTAACTAACTGTTTTTCTCTTGCTGCTTGTAAGATTCTCTCTTTGTCTTTTGCCCTTGGCATTTTAATTATGATGTGTCTTGGTGTGGTCCTCTTTGGATTCCTTTTGTTTGGGGTTCTGTGCGCTTCCTGGATTTGTAAGTCTATTTCTTTTACCATGTGGGGGAAGTTTTCGGTCATTATTTCTTCAAATAGGTTTTCAGCATCTTGCTCTCTCTCTTCTTCTGGCACCCCAAAAATTGGTACCAGCTGGTACGCTTGAAGTTGTCCCAGAGGCTTCTTACACTATCTTCTACTTTCTGAATTCTCTTCTCTTCTTGCTTTTCTGGAGGCGTGTCCTTTGTCTCTGTGTTCCAAATCTTTGACTTGATTCTTGCGTTCCTCTAGTCTGCTGCTGGATCTCTGTATAATATTTTTTATTTCAGTCAGTGTATGTTTCATTTCTAGTTGGACCTTTTTCATATCCTCGAGGGTCTCATTAAATTTATCGGCCTTTTCCATGAAATTCTTGAAAAACCTTATAACCGTGGTTTTGAACTCTATGTCCAGTCGTTTGTTCTCCTCCATTTCTTTTGTTTGGGATCTGTTTCCTTGCCTCCTCATTTTCATTTTTGCTGCTTCCCTGAGTTGGTAGGGTAGCTTTGTGTCCTATTGTGTCCTATTGGTTCAACGGGTCAGCCTCCCAGTTACCTGAGGTGGACTCCCTTGGTGCACCCCTTTTTAGACTGTGTGTACAGCCTTGTTGTAGTTAAGTCTTGATTGTTGTTGGTGTCACTGGGAGGAATTGACCTCCAGGCCAATTGGCTGTGAGGACCCGCTGTGTCTATAAAGGAAGAATTGCTGTGCTGGAGACACGTTTATGGGCAGGGACTTGTTCCAGTAGGGCTTTGGCGCTCACTGAGTCTGCCTCTTGAATGTGTCCCTTATGCGAGTGGTTGAAATCTGGTGTCATCTCACACTGACCACTAGATGCCCTCATTTCTGGATCTCCAATGGGGTGCAGGTCAGCTACTGTCTGAGGCCACTCAGCAGGAGTTACAGCAAAAACTGCAGTTTTCTCCTCTTTGCTTGAGTGGTTTTGGAGCAGTCTGACTGGAGCTGCAGTTTATTTGGTTAAGCTGCCACAGGGCAGGCCATTTATATGCAAAAGCTGCTGTTTGGAGCCTGGGCGGGTTTGTAGAATGTGCGGGGCGGGTCTCAGGGTAGGGCGGGGTCTCAGGGCGTCACTAGGCTAGGGCATGGCAAACAGCAATGGCTGCAAGTCTGCCTTTTCTGCCTTTCCCGTTTCCAAGTCCCCGTGTCCCGTGCTCCAGCGCAGTAAACACTGATTGCTGGGCACACCTCTGCAAGAAAGTCACTCTCACTTTCCGACACGATGGCCGAGAGTCCAGCTTCTCCTCGTAGGTGTCTGGGTCCCCCGAGTGTCCCCAGAAACTGGATTTCAGAGTGATTGGGAGCTTATCTCCCTTTGGGTTGGAAAAAAAGCCGTGCGTCCCGTCGCCTGCCACCAGCCCGATTCATGCGCCTCCATACCTCAGCCCTTCCGCGTTTGTTCTTTCTTTTTCCTTCTTAGTTGTAAATCTACCATTCAGCCAGCTTTCCTGTGGTTCTGGGTGGTAGACGCTTTGTCTTTTAGTTGTATTTTTGAAATTGTTGTGTGCGGCGGCAGTTTAGTTGTTTAACTTTGCCGCCATCTTGGTTCCTTCCAAAACAAGTATGCACTTTTTTAAAGACCTATCCCATTGCTTATACTTAATAGACGACAGTATAGTTTAAACATAATTTTTATATGCACTGGGAAACCAAATATTCCATGAATCACTTTATTGCGATACTGTACTAGTATTTGCTTTATTGCGACATTCACTTTATTGCGGTATTTGCCTTGCAGCGGTGGCTGGGACTGGACCTGAAATGTCCCTGAGGTCTGCCTGTCTGAGGCGTGGACGGGAGAGGGCAGACGGCTCTGCTCGTAGCTGCTAAGCACTATTTCAGGAGCATGGCCAGAGTGGAGACTGGAGAGCTCCTGCGTGGGGACAGAGGACACAGGTGCCCGCTGCGGGGTCTGGGTGGGTAAAGCCTGCGGTGGGCGTTTCGAGGCCACCATATGCTCTTTGGGTTCACTCACTAGCTCCAGTGTTGAAGAGGCTGTTTTCCATGTCCTGATGCTGGGCCACCACTGGCCAGGGGTGAGCTGTGCTGATGGCTTCTGGGGCTGACAAGCCAGAGGGCACAGCTCAGGGATCAGTGAATTAGGGTCCCCCTCAGCAGGGAGGGAGGCAGCAGGGGACACATGTGCGAATGGCCATGGAGCCCATGAGGCCCCTGCCCACCCCCGAGGCTGCAGCTGGTCACAGAATTTATTGCCATGACATTCAGAGCAGCCAGTGCCTGCTGACCTCAGTCTGGCTGGTGTTGTGACAGCCTGTCACAGGGGCAGTCACACCTGTGCTGGGGGGGGGGGGGTCCCTGGTCCTCAGGGGCAGTCACACCTGTGCTGGGAGGGTCCCTGGTCCTCAGCTCCAGGATGTAGCTACAACCTCAGCTACTCCTTCTGGACCCTCACGAGTGACCAGGCTCAGTGGGCCTGGCACCGAAAGACACTCTCCGGTGTCTAACGCAGTCGCTGTGACGGGACCAGCTCTGCGGTAAGGAGCTGTGTCCTCAGTCAGGCGTTCTGTTGCTCTGGACTCGGTGTCCTGTGTGAGGATGGAACTGTGGCTGCTCTCCGGGACCCTGGCCTGCAGTTCACGCTCTGCCTTCCCCACCCCAACCATCCTCAGAGCAGCCATCACCTGCTGCTGCTCTGTCAGTTCTGGGTTCCCTGTCGAGTGCAGCCCCTGCGATGTCCCACTCCGTCCTCACCCCACGCTGGGCAGGCGTGGCCATCGTCCCCACCCGCAGAGGAGGGGCTGAGGGGCCGCAGGGACTGCCCACGCTGCTCTGCCTGAGGAGTTGGACGTCCTCAGTCTGAAAAGGATGGACTAAATGACCTTCCCATAGTTTTCTTTCTCATGACTGACTGTCCTGTGGGAATGACATGAAAAAGTCAAGAGCTGGGTGTTCCTTGGCTCCCTGGCCGGGCGGGCCACTTCGGGCAGGATGCCAGGCGCAGCCCTAGAAGCACCCACGTGCACTGAGACAGGAGTCCTGAACGGGAGGCCGCCACGTGGGGTGCTCCTGCTCAAGGCCCCTGCTTCTTCAGGCTCCGTTCCTCGGCTGTAAAATACAGACCACAGCTGGTTCTACAGCGCGGAGGAACGCTCCGGAAAGCCCGCCGTGAACATTGCCCCGCCCGGCATCCCCGGCCGGCACAAGCAGTGTTTGGTCCTGGATGTTACCCTTGCTCATTCTGCTGGAATTCCAACACAAGCCTGCCTGGCCTTGGGACGCAGAGGTGTCTGGAGATGCAGCCACAGCTGGGCCAGGGATGGTCGGCCATGCCAGCAAAGGCTGCAGAAGGAGAGACACGAATGACTGGTTCCCAAGCAGACCCACCCACTCGAGGAGCTGCGTCCAGGGGGCCCCAAACGCTGGGCAGCGGTTTGGATCCAGGCTTGGGTGTGGGACTCGGGGTACGGCTGCCTTAATTCCCATGACGACCCACGGGAAAAGCCCAGGTGGAGAACACCCTAAATGACATGCAGGCCCATTCCTTCCCTTTGGAAGCAGCTGCCTGCCCCCACACCGCGGGCTGCTAATGGCCACCGCTCATCAAATATTTATCCAGCCCTCGCAGCTCCCACACAGGCCAGGGAGGGGTCCGATGATTAGAACTGCTCAGGAGTGAAGCAGGCAGACTACAAAGTGTCTGGGATGGAAAGGGAAACATCAAAGCCCACATCCTTCCGTAAAGGTCGCCCCTGGAAGCGGAGGCCTCCCGTGAGGACCTGCAACTTCCCGGGGGGCGAGGACGGCCTCTGCGGGCCTGCAGGCCGCGGGGCGCGCTCCTGTCTCTCCTCGCTGCGGGCAGAGGCGGCGAAGCTCAGCCAGGGCCAGAGGCCTGACTCCCAGCCACGGGTTATGAAAAGCAAGAGGATATCTCGCCGTCGCAGGGCTGTGACTCCCTCACTTTCGAGGGGGCCCTGGCATTTCATCAGCGCCCTGCCTGAGGCCTGCCCTTTGCGAGCAGAAAGGGGAGAGAAGGAAGAAAGGAACGGAAGCTGATTCAGAAAAGCTTCCAGCGCCCGGAGTTCTGTGTCCTCTGTGGCTCCGCTGCGACCCGGGGGAGCCGGTCCACAAGACTCCCTCCTGGAGTTGGCAGGCAATGGGGCCGGGCCGAGGACCCAGCGCGCCCCACGCCTTCTGAAGGAGAGGAGGAGCTCTCCCTCTGCTCCTTCCTCACCTCTCCCAAAACAAAAGACAAATGCAGTATCCACAGTTTCTCAAGAGCGATCCTTTATTGTCTGAAAGTCCTAAAATTGACCCTTTTATCAAAACAATATCCTTTTTTTTGTTCTTCAGCGAATCCGAGAGCCCGAGGGCCGCATCCCCGGTGCCGCTGCGCCATCAAAACCTGCCCTCCACGGCCAGCAGCTGCACCGCGGCCTCCTGCACGGCCTGGTGGACGCGCGTCACCTCCCTCTGGGACAGCGTCCGCTCCATGTGGCGGTAGGTGATGCGGTAGCAGTGGCTGGTCTTGTGTGTCCTAGAGAATAAAAGAGAAAGGCGGTGAGTGAAGGGCACGCGTGCTTGCCTCCACCGGCTCTGACCGGATCTCCCGGCCCCAGGAGAATGGGGACCAGCTGCAGGGACTCCTGCTGGCAGCTGCTTCTGTTACAGCCACTGGGAAGGACGTGGGTAGGGCATCCTTGGCCCCATTGGACCAGGTGCATCCAAAACCCCTGGGAGGAAGCTGGTTAGGAATGTGATCGTGGGCCAAGCCCTGGAAACTGTGGTTCAGAGGGTGGGAGGTGGCCCTGGGCTCGCGGGAGGGACTCTGAGAGCAGACAGGGCCAGGGACCAGCGCCAGCACCCCTGCACCTTCCTCACGTCCGAGGAAATGGCCACGTTGGGAGGCCCACTGCAGTCTCTGGAGGCCCAAGACCGGCCCCAGGGCTCGGGCTGCCCGGAGAGCCGGGGGTGCCCCAGTAACCGTCAGCAGCCCTGCGGGCCGTGGGAAGCACAGACAATGCGCCACACAGACCGCGTGTCATCTCCGTGCCACGCAAACAACCACTCTCATCCTCTGCTTCTGCCGGGCTGGGGAGTCGATTTTCAGGGAACAGCCGGTGGTTCTGGATGGTAGACATGGTGGCAGCAATGCCTTCTGCGCACACCACAGCTGCTGGGCATCAGCACGAGCTCGCAGGAAGAGCTCGCCACCAGCCGGCAGAGCGCCTGTCCCGGTGGCCTCCTCCTGGCCACGCGACCGGGGGTCTGAGCTGCCCTCTTCTTCCGAGCCACGCGCCTTCCTCTTTCGCAGTCCCAGCTGCGGCGAGCCAGTCCACGCCCTTCCCCACTGCAGATGGAGCAGCCGGGCAGGCCGTTCTCTCTGGCAGGGGAGGCGTGCTGGGCCTCCCATAATGCTGGACCCCGGTGGGTCCCCCCGAGCCTCTGGAAGACCCACAGGTCCCCCTCGCTGCTGTTAGGTCGAGGCATGGGGGAAAGACCACAGCCATGCAAGCACCCGCAAGGTAGATGGTGACGAAGATAACTGGCGCCTTCCCAGACCCTTGCTAGCCTTCCCAGACCCCTGCCCGAGGCAGGAATTCCACATCTCTCATGCTCTCCACCCTCCCCTCACCAAACGGCTGTATAAAGGAAGTACCTAAGCCCCTGTTTTGGCGCGAACTCCCCTGGCCCACTCTCGGACCGGTGAGTTTCGCCCGGGAGCGCAAGATTAAAACCTCCCCCCTTTTCCATGGCCTGGACTCTGTGTCTTGTTTCCTGCGTCGCAAACCTTTCATCTGGTGCCGAAACCCGGGTGGGGATTGAGTGTGTATCCCATTTGGGGTACCCCTCCCCACTTGTCTCCCGGAACCCTCAGGCTTCTTTCCAGCTCGGCAGCGTCAGTGGGTGAGTCCCAGTCCCTATTGACTCCTAGGGTCCTCCGTCGGCGTCTCTGTCCGTAAATCGCGGTCCGCGTCAGAGATTGCTTTCCGGGCATAGCCCTCCGGACCTTTCCAGGAAAGGTTCTGACCCTGGGGTGTAGTGAAGACGTTCCTACTCCGCCTCGGTCTCTGGCCTTTTGGCCTCACTCTGATCCCAGGGGGTCGGCGAGAGACGTCTCCCACCATCCCTCGGATTCCGGATTCCGTCCGTAGCCTTGGCTCAAAGATTGGGACGCTGATCCTTGGGCCTCGCTACTGACCCTAGGCTTCAAAATGGGCACCAGAAATCCAAAACTGACTCGCAGGCGCCGCTGGGTGCCTGCTCACCAATCTGGCTGAGCTGGGCCTGTCCCGGGATCTGCGTCCTAAACGCCTCATTTACTTCTGTACCGTGGCATGGCCTCAGTATGAATTGGACAACAGGTCACAGTGGCCTGAACATGGGACTTTCGATTTTAACATTCTGACCGACCTTAACAATTCCTGCCAACGAGCTGGGAAGGGGCTGGAGGTTCCATGTGTCCAGGCCTTTTTCAATCTGCGCTCCCGTCCCTCCCTCTGCTCCTTCTGTTCTCTCTGACTCTGTCCTCTGCTCCTTCAGTTCTCTCTGACTCTTTGGACCCAGCTGCTCTCTCACTTCCACCCCTCTTACTCCTGCTGAAAGCTTTCGGCGCCCTCCTCCTACTACTACTTCGCCAGGGCTCCCTTTCTTCCCGTGGCAGGTGCTTTCTCGGCAGCACCTCACCTGCCCACCCGCGGCTTCCGCGGCCGTGGGTAACACCACCGCGACCGCGCCGCTCCCTCCCGCGGCCGCCGCTGCGCTTTCTTCCCCGCGGCTGCAACCATCGCCACCCGCCCGCCATCCCGCAAGCCGCTCCGAACAGCTGGCTCCCGCGCTCCGGGGTGGGGGAGCGGAGGCGGCCAGGGAGCAGGCGTGGGGAGGGCGGGCAGCGCCGCTGGCTCAGGCACAGGACGCCCCGGACAGCGACCAGGCTCGGACCCCGAGCCCCCGGGGCCGCGGCCCCGCCTCCTCTTCCTCCTCCCCTCCGACTCACCGGCCTCCCTGCTAAAGGGCTCCTTCCGCCCTGCCTCCTTCTGCCCTGCCGTCCGCTCCCTCCCTTCCCCCAACCTCACTCCCCGACCTCCCCAGGCCGTTCCTCGTCAGGAACCAGGCTGGGTGTACCCACTAGATACCCCGGAAGGGCGAGAGGGGCGCCGACATCGCGACCAGATGCTCCAATGCCTGATAGCCGGCCTACAGGCCGTCTCCCACAAGGTAGTTAACTTTGACAAGCTGAGGGAAGTTACTCAGGGACCAGATGAGAACCCCGCAGTCTTCCTTAACAGGTTGACTGAGGCTCTGACCTTATATACTCGCCTAGACCCTGGGGGTCCCCGGCCGGAGCAACAGTTCTAGCCACTCACTTCATTTCGCAGTCAGCCCCAGATATCCGAAAAAAGTTAAAAAAGGCAGATGGCCCTCAGACCCCTGTCCGGGATCTGGTGAATATGGCATTTAAGGTTTTCAACGCCCGTGAGGAGCAGGCAGAGTACGCCCGCCTTCAACAGGAGATGAGTCTGCAAACCCAAACCTTGCTACCTTTGGGGCCGGCCGGCAGCCACGTTTGGTCCAAAAGGGACTGTGCGTGGTGGGGGTGCAACGAGAGGATGCTTCCAGTGCAGAAACAAAGGCCACAGTGCCCCCAACCCTGGGCTCCAGCCCAGCCCTGCCCGGCGTGCGGTCAAAGCGGCCACTGGAAAAGTGACTGCCCCTGGAAAAGTGACGGGCCCTCTGCGTCTCAACGTAGAGGGGCCGTCCTTCCAGGTCATGACCCGCCGCTGGCCACACTGGAACTGGCTGAAGGCTGAAGATGGCAGGACTCGACGACCCATCACCCTCGCCGGGCCCCCAGGTAAACGCTCAAGGTAGTGGGTAAGCAGATCTCCTTCCTGATCATACGGGGGCTACGGCTCTGTCCTTGCCCTCCTTTTCCGGGCCATTGCCCCTTCCACGATCTCGGTCATGGGTAGTGATGGCAAACATGCTCTGGCCTCAGCGCCTTCTCACCCCGCCCTCTCCCCCGCTCCTCCCTCCCTAGAGAACAACTTTCTTGCTAGCACAGGCTTATCAGAAACTCAGTTCTGAATTCAAGCAGTTAGAGGCCTGTTCCAAGAAGTTTTAAAGTTAACTGTTGACAAGGATTTTAAAAGGACCCACTCACCTGGATGGTCCTGCCCCAGGGGTTCAGAGACAGCCCTCATCTGTTTGGCCAGGCCTAACAGAGACCTCCGACAATGTTCGTTAGAACCCAGCACTCTCCTCCAGTAGGGAGATGATCTCCTTCTCTGCAGCCCCTCCCTCGACATGTCTCAGAGGCATACAGCTGGCCTCCACTGGTAGGATTCTTCCAGCCTCACCCCGCAGCCTACCTGACCATACAGCTTGATCCCTAGGTTCGGGAATGGCAGCCCTGCCTCCGGGCTCTGGCTGCAGCTGCTGTTCTCACCAAGGAGGCCCAGAAGATTTGCCTCCAGCAACCCTTACAGGTCTTCTCCAGGATCTTCTGTCACACCGGTCCTTATCTCTCCTTGCCCCCTCTCCCATGCAGGAACTCCATCTCCTGCTCCTGGAGAGTCCTGACATCTCCCTAACTCAGTCCCCAGCCCTGAACCCAGCCACACTCCTTCCTGCTGCCTCCACCCAACCTGCAGCAAAGTACTCCTGCCCCGAGGTCGTCAGAGGCCCTCACTCAACCTCAGGCAGGACTCTCAGATCTTCCTCTCTCTAATCCTGACTTAACTCTGTTTGTGGATGGAAGCTCTTGTCTAGACCCCCAGGGACGTCAGAAAGCCTCCTATGCGATAGTAACTCAAGCGGACCCTGGATACGGCCTTCATCCCTCTTCACCTCGCCCACACTGCCAGAGGCAGCCACAAGTGCCTGCTCCTCCTGCTCACCCCAGGGAGGAATGCGCCCCAACTTTCCTACCCATCAAATGAGGGGACACCTCCCAGGGCAGGACTGGCAGGTAGACTTCACCCATATGCCTCCCCACAAGAAGACCAAATATCTGCTTACCATGGTAGACACCCTGACAGGGTGGGTAGAGGCCTTCCCTACTCGCAAGGAAACTGCTGAGGTTGTGGCTGAGACCCTAATAACACACATAATCCCTAGGTTCGGCCTCCCCACCTCCATACAATCAGACAATGGCCCGGCTTTTATATCAAGGGTCGTTCAGCAGGTTAGCACCTCACTTGGCATCTCCTGGAAACTGCACATACCCTACCGCCCACAATCATCGGGTAAGGTCGAGAGGGCCAATGGCCTCCTTAAAGACCATCTAACAAAACTCTCTCTAGAAATTCACAGCTCCTGGCCGGATCTCCTGCCCATGGCCCTGACCAGAATCCGGGCTACACCAAGGAGCCCCACCTTCTTAAGCCCTTTTGAACTCCTATATGGGAGACCCTTCTTGCTCAACCATCGTCTCCCTACTGACCCTCCTCTCTTGGCTACTTATCTTCCATACCTGTCTCTACTCAGGCAGCTGCTCCGGGAACACGCTGACAGGTTTCTGCCCAGGCCAGAACCAGCTAACCAAGGCTCACGAGGACCACCCCTCCAGCCCGGGGACTCAGTTCTCCTTAAGAATCTACATCCCAAGGCCTTGGAACCCAGGTGGACGGGACCTCACACAGTAATCCTCACAACCCCCACTGCGGCCAAACTACTTGGAGATCCATCGTGGCACCACCTCTCCAGACTCGAGAGGACCCCGGAGCAGCATGACTTCTATAAATGTGAGGTGTTGGGCCCCACTAAGGTCCGCCTTAGCCGCCCTCCCCCTCCTTCTCCTCCTCCCGGCCCTGGGCAACCTACACCCTCCTACACCTGCTTATGTGTGGAGGTTCAAGGTCCATGAAACCTACAACCAGGACAGCACACAAGTCACCCGGCAGGTAGGATCTCAGGACTGCCCTCTGGTCGGATGCCAGGCGGAGATCCTGATTGCTGTCGACCTCCGGTCAGTGTGCAATGGTGGCCGACCATATGCCTACTCTGCTTACAACCAGCGAAACCCAGACAGGTGTAATCGAGACGTCAACACCTGTGGGGATTGCCTCTGGTCAGGCTGTGTCATCCATGATGCCTACAATGAGGTCAGGTCTGGTCCCTTTTTCTGGAAGGACGGGACCTTCAACATCAGGGTCCGGGACCCCTGGGACCAGCGATGAGTTGCGGGCATTATGGGAAAACTATATGGGGATGGTTGGAGCTCAACCCCTTCAGGGACCATCTACATCTCCCGGGAATATGTCATGGCCCAGGAGGCCCAAATCCAGGTCTCCAAAAGCATCCTACAGGCCAAACATTCCCTTAAAGGGAAGCTGCCTGATTCCCCCCCGGGTAGAAGTCCTGTCTTCTTGGCTCCAACTTATCCAACACACTCTACTATTCCTTAACGAGACCCGCACCCTGCCCAATGTCTCGCACTGCTTTTTATGTGTCTCTCTCCAAAGACCTTTGCTGGCTGCCGTCCCACTCATGACTCCTCCAGGAACTCAAGGACATGGTGAATGTCAGCCTCCCCTGGCTGGCATTCCCCTCTGGGAACCCGAAACTCCAGAACCCACCTTGCCCCCATGGATATGCTACCAGACCAGCAACCCGGTAACTGTGGGACGGGTCACTTGGAACTGTACCCAAAACCACACTGCAGCCAGTCCCACCAAGGCCAGCCCGGGTACCTTCTTTTGGTGCAACGGCACCTTAAGCAACTGCATAAACTCCTCTGACCCCGGGCCTTGCTTCGGGGTCACAGTAGTTCCCCAACTAACCTTGTATGGAGAGTCGGAGCTCGCCTGGTTGCTCCCTTCATCCCACCCCTGGGCCCGCAGGGCCGCCTTCCTCCCTGTCATGTTGGGGCTCCCTGCCTCCTCAAATTCATCTGCTCCCAGATCGCAGAAATGTCAGAAATGTCTCGGGTGACTGTAAACCAGCTCCTGCTCCATCCCTACACTCAGGCTGCCCCTCAACCCGCCTCTGCCTGACCCTGGCCTTTAACCTCCCCCACCCTCTTCGCCCCTGGTCAGCAGGAAGTAGCCAGGACGATTTCGGCGCCCCCTATCACCAAAAAGGCTGGGATGTTAGGTCGAGGCATGGGGGAAAGACCACAGCCATGCAAGCACCCGCAAGGTAGATGGTGACGAAGATAACTGGCGCCTTCCCAGACCCTTGCTAGCCTTCCCAGACCCCTGCCCGAGGCAGGAATTCCACATCTCTCATGCTCTCCACCCTCCCCTCACTAAACGGCTGTATAAAGGAAGTACCTAAGCCCCTGTTTTGGCGCGAACTCCCCTGGCCCACTCTCGGACCGGTGAGTTTCGCCCGGGAGCGCAAGATTAAAACCTCCCCCCTTTCCATGGCCTGGACTCTGTGTCTTGTTTCCTGCATCGCAAACCTTTCAGCTGCCACCTGGGTCTTTGCTGCCAGAGGACTCCTGGCACTTCACAGGTCAGCTCTCAGGGGCTCTCCCCTCCTTCCTCTCCTGCCTGTTTTCCTGCCAGGCCCCTTGGCTGAGTGGAATATACCAGATCAATGAGGGCCGAGCCTTCCCATTTGCTCCTTTGCCTCCTCTAGTGTTTCCTGGACCGAGGAGGCCCGGCTGTGAGAGGCCCCGTGTAAGGCTGGAGGATGCTTTCTCTCAGGACAGGGCCCTGCTGCGCCGGCTGGGCACCCAGCAGGACTCCTCCACCAGCTGGACCAGATCGTTTCCTGCTCATCCCCCGTCGCTGGGAGCCATGCCTGACCCACACGCAGCTGCTGGGAGTTCGCAGCAGCCCAGCGCGCCTGTCCGGGCTGCTCCACGTGCTGGCCACCACACCCGCCCCGAGTCTCAGTGTTCTCCAGTGACAGAGACAACAGCACTTACCCAGCGGCCTTTCCAAACGGGGCAGAGACCTGTGTGGACAGGGACCGCACCTTATAAAGTGCCATACGAGTGCCAGGAGCCACTGCGGTAACTCTTTTTTCATTGGCTCACCCTGAGCTGAAACGTTGGTAATAGGGCCACCTATGAGCTGAAATTTCCAGCCAAAGAAGAATGGGGAGCAAAGTATCTTCGTGTTTCTGTCTGTCAAGGAAGACCCCTGACAAGATTCTTGGGGTTCAAACAGCTTCTATAAAACCGTTGGATGAGTTAGATGTACATGAATCTTAAGCATATGGATTAATTTTATAAGTTGAGAGGATAGTATTTGGCAGAATATTTGGTGATAATTCAGAAGATTCGGCTGAAAATCAACCAGGTGTGCCTTTTCTGAACATCACTGAGAAGAGAGAAAGAGACTTCCCTTTCTTGTTTTCTAGAAGTTTCTGTGTGGGGCTTTCCTGTGGTGGGACGTGCTGTCCTTTTGCTGGCTGAGAGCTGAAGGGGGTGAGCTGGCAGCTGGCCGTGAGGGGGACCCGGGACTCCCTGTGCTGAGCAGTGAGTGGTCTGCCCACGAAGACCACGGGGCCATGAGCGGAGGGACCGTGCTCATCACTGAACAAGAAGACAGATTCCTCAGCGGGAGGGAAGCCCTCCGTGCCCAGCCCCACCTGTCTGGACTAGGGCTCCATTGATTCTTTTTATATCACCTGTGCAGCCTCTTTTAGGCCCAGAGCTTCTCAATCTTTCATCTGCCACGACCCCCACTGTCCCTCAATAACAGCAGCGGCAGCAATATTTATGTAGCTTGTTACGTACTAGGCACTGCTCTATGCCATTTAAGCTACACAACTCCATTGGGAGTAAACAGATTATTGTTCCTATGAGACAGATGAGGAAACCGAGGCACAGAGAGCAGAAGCAACCTGCCCAAGGTCATGCAGCTGGTAGGTGGCAGGGCTGGATTCCCAACGGGGCGCTCTGGTGGGGATGTGAAACGGTGCAGCCGCTCTGGGAAACCGTGTGGTGGTGCCTCAAAAACTTAAAGGTAGAGTTATCATGTGACCCGGAAATTCCACTCCTGGGAACATACCCAGGAGGGCTGAAAGGAGGTGTTCAATTAAACACCTGTACGAGAATTCTCAGCAGCACTGCTCACCACAGTCAAAAGGAGGAGGCATCCCCCCGCCCCCCGCACCCCCGGGATGAGTGGCAGACAGCGGATGTGCCCGCCGCAATGCCTCCCATCACTGAGCTTCAACGTGCACGGGCCTCAACACGTGCCAAGTGAACCAAGCCAGACACAGCCCCCATCACTGTGGGACCCCATTTATACGACATTCCAGACAGGGGAGCCATGGCAATGGGAAGGAAACTGGTGGTTGCCATGGGTCAGGGGAGAACTGTCTAATGGCACAGGGTTTCTTTGGGGGTGATGAAAACGTTTTGGAACTAGAAGGACGTGGTAATTGCACAACATTGTGAATGTACTCAATGCCACTGAATTGTGCACTTTAAACATAATTAATTTTATGGGAATTTTACCTCAATTAATAAAGCTAGAGGATTTCGTTTCAGAGCCCAACTATCAACTATGACACTGGACTGCTCCACCACATTCCTCATCCGTTCCCTTTCTCAGCTCTGACCTCTTCCTCTACCCCAACCTCCGAGGAAGTGGTAAGGTTTGCAAACGATTGTTCTGTTCAAGGAGATGAACCGAGGCCGGGTTCCCCTCCAGCTCTGCCCTTTGGCTAACGGAGAGGGCACAAGCTGGAGAGGGGGCCTCACTGGGACGCGGGGTGGGAAGCGCCTGAAGGGGGTGCGTTAACGAGGTCTTCCCTGCTACTGGGCCACAGCTGCGGGGCCGGAGATGCACCTGCCACAGCCCTCAGGGGCCACAAGTTTTAGGACAAGAAATCTTCCCTGAAGGAGGTGACAGTCTGCATGACAATGTGGAGTTTTTTTTAAAGGCAAATAAAAGTTGTTTTTGTTTGTTTTTTAATGTACTTCACAGCTTCTACTCACAGGCAAAGTAAATGAGAATAGCCATGCTGAGTGCGAGAGGTCAAATTTCATTATAATGAGTTTGAAGAGAGTCTAAACTTCTTTGTGTGTGTGTTGGAATTTCATTTCTTTGAGATATTGGCTAAAACGAATTGGTCAGTGACAAGAGCTTGAATTTCTAACAGAGATTTTAGTGTGAGAATCTTAGAATGTTTGAGCTTCCAGGGCTTCAACTATCACTAGTTCACTCACAGATTCATTTAGTCATTCAGCAAACAGCAGGCTCCAGGCACCGCGCTGGGCACCCAGGACTCAGGGTGCCCACCGGGGCTGGGGCAGCACCCAGGGAGGACAGGTGTGGGCCTGCACGCCACACCATGACGGCTCACAGGGAAGCCAGCGCGCCCACCCAGCCTCCCGGACTTGCCCTCGGTGCTTCCCCATAAGCGTTACCTGGTGTGATTTGTCTAGCACAGCATGGGCGCTACAGAGCCTCCAAAGGGAGTCAGCCATGCCGCCCATTAGGGCTCACTTACCTCCAGCGAGGAGCACACGGGGCAGGAGGACAGCCCACGCTCGCCAGAGAGCAGCAGGGTATGAGTGACGCACGGCGCTCTGCCCCGCCACCCCCACCTCTTCTGCTCCCCCTGGCCTAACATCAGCTCTCATTTGAGATTCAGCCTGGCTCACGAACCTGCAAACATGACTCACACTCCTGAAATTTTCTTCCACTTGGATCCCATTCCCTGCTCCGCCGTAATCATCAATGTCCACCGGACTCCACCGCCCGGTGCATGCCCAGCTGCTCCCGCAGTGAGGGGAGCCAGGGCCGAGGGGCGGCCGGGTGGGACGGAGGGTGGGCAGAGCAGCGGGCAGGCATTCTGTATTTTAGTGCCTCTCCTTCCAAAGCCCTAACCTTAGAGCCAAAGAAAAAGATGCTTAAGTGCAGCACATAGTTAAGTCTGGGTTAGCACGGGATCGCCAACATTTTAGATGTTTAAAGGGAAGCTGTCCCAGGTCTACCCTTTTTTCCTGAGCAACTAAGAGATGAACCTAACAAGTTTCAAAAGTACAGCTGCTCTCCAGTTCTCAGTGTGCCAATGAGAGACTTCCTGAAAGGACCCAGGGCTTTGGGAAGTGTCACTGGGGAGGAGGAACAGGGGCAGAGTGAGAGGAGGGCTGGAGTACTTCTTTCACACACCCACTTGGTTCACTCAGCGACCACACAGCTCTGAACTCGAAATAAAACCTTCCATGGGATGCAGCCCACACCCCGCTCCTGCACCATTCATGGGGGTCTGCTTTCCCATCAGTGGCAAGAGCATGACTTCACATTCTTGGGGGTGCACTGGCACCTCCCAGAGCAGACGGTCCATGACCAGCAGGCCCTGCAGTCACCGCCTACTCCTGCGGGACTCCTTGGCCGGAGAAAGTGCTCAGAGTCCTGAGGATGGGGTGCCCTGACTCTCCTGTGCAGAAGCTGTCGGAAGCTCGCAGGCTATGCCCCGTGCCCGTCAGGAGGGTAGGACCTGGCATGCTTTCCCAGGCAGGGTTTCAGTCAGCAGGAGGAGCAATGCGGCAGGAAAAGGACGAGGGAGGGAACCGTTTGTTCACGGCCAGCCCAGAAAATGCAGACTGGAAGGAGGCATGGTGGTGTGGAGAAGAACCCGACTTTGCAGCCAGAGACCTGGGCTCAGTCCCTGCTCTCACCCTTTGCTCCCTGTGTGATCTGGGCAGCTCCCCCGACTCCTGGAAGTGAGGACAGGAACATTTGCTTCCAGGGTTTGTGCTGACGCAGTGAGGGATGCCTGCAGAATGCTAATTCAGAGCCTGGCCGCCAGAATGGGTGCTTAATAGCTACTGGCTTGTCCCATCTCCCCCCTTTACTCATGGAGCTCACTGGGGGAGGAATGACACTGTTTCCTATGAGTTTCTGTGAACCTCCCTAAGAGGGCTGGGGCCCGGAGCAGTGTCCCTCCTGGAGAGCATGCGCACCGTGGCTGTGGCTGGCAGAGCCAGGAATGGAGTCAGGGACACTGACGAAGTATCGCTCAGCATTGGGCACGACTTACACAAGTGGTCTGGAAATTAAGCAAATAATTTCCCCCTTTTCCTTCCCTGTATTAAAAAAAATAAAAGGAGAGAATGAAGGTCTGACAAGACCGGAGCCAGGGTCTCTATACCCCTTTTTCCAACAAACTGCCTTGAGGTTTCCTAGGACACAGGCACCCCTGGTGTCATGTAGGGAAATAGCAGGCCAGGGAGGCAGGAGGCTGGGGTCCCAGCCCAGCCCGGCAAAGCCATCTAAGCTCCCCCACGAGAGGGCTGCACTAATCAGGCTCCAGGGCTCCTCCGGCTCTAACACCCCAGCGTGAGCAGAGAGAACAGAGCTTTCTGAAGTCAATGCCCCTCGGCAGGAATGAGCCAGCCAGTCGGCCACCATTTGCAAAGCCTGCACAGGATGGAAGGGAAGAGGGCGGAGATGGAGAGGAATTTCCAGGCAGGCTAAAGCACAGATGCGAGATGCATTAGCGATGAAAGCAAGAAGGAAGTGAGTTGGCCTGCGCTCCCCAGTGGGCCGTGCTGAGTGCCCGCTTCCCCCCACTTCCCAGCCATGAACCTCGGAGTTGCCTCCCCTGCTGCTGCTGTGGTTGCAGTTTCTTCCCTGAGGGGTTGCTGTTCCCTGGAGTCAGTCACAAGAAACCCAGCCAGGTGGTTCCCTGACAGTCGGTGCCTTGGGAAAGGCAGCCCCAGTGGCGGCCTTGGTGGAGGGAGAGCAGGCGCAGGGGGAGAAGCTGGCTGGGCGCAGCTCGCAAGGTCCTGCCGCCACACCGGCCCCCGGCCCTGCCCAGCCCGGCCCGGCCCAGCCCGGCCGTCACCACAACATTGGCAGCTTCAGAGCTCCTTAGAGGCGCACCGTTTGTAGGCAGGAGATGCTTTTTCACATCAAGCTCTTGCCAAGTCCTCAGGGAGGTTTCAAAGCCTCCCCCCCACCACCCCGTTCTATTCCCATCAACTCCAGTAACGTTTCCTGTACTTCGGAGTTGTCATCTCACGCCAAGCATGGAGAGCGGGCCAGTGTTCCTGGTCTCTACACGCACGTGCACGTGACAATAACTGCTCTGGGGAGACCTTCTAATAGCATCCCCCACGGAGAGGCGCAGGGACACCCTGGCCTGGTGCTACCGCTTCCCAGCCACAGGCCACTGGCCCAGTTCCCAGTCTCCCATCCCTGTTCTCATTCTAAGATATGGACACTGAACTCACGGGATTGCTGAAGGAACGGAATGAAAAAGTACACATGTAAAGTGTTTAGCACAGTTCAGGCTTACAGTGAACACTTGGTGTGGCCATTTCCGTAGCCAGAGATTATAGGCTTCTGCTTTGGGCCACACAGGAAGGCCCGAATGACCTGCGACAAGTCACCTGAACTTCAACTTCCTCGTCTCTAAAAAACGATTACTAATGTAATACTACAACGTGGAGAGAACTTGAAGACGTTATTAAACAACATAGACCAGTCACAAAGGTTGAACATTACATCATTCCATTATATGAGGTATTTAGAGCAAATTCATAGAGAGAGAGTAGAATGACAGGTGCCAGGGCCAGGGGGTGGGGACGGGGAGTTGGTGTTTAATGGGGACAGAGCTTCAGTTTGGGAAGATGAAAAAGTCCTGGAGGCGGAAGGTGGTGATGGTTGCACGACAATGTGAATGTACTTAATGCCACTGAACTGTATGTACACTTAAAATGGTTACTATGGTAAATTTTGTTACGTATTTTTTATCACAATAGAAAAAATTTGAGGATAGTTGATCCAAATAACTGAGTTAACTATTACTAGAAATGCAAGTTTAGACTCACACGTATATTAAAAACAAACCAACGAAAACAGCAACAATGAACCCCAAGTTACTGGTCACTGACACGCATGTGCAGGGCACTGCCGGGGCGGGGGGGGCGGGGGTGGGGGGGGCGCGAAGAGGAGACTGGCTCCATCCTCCCAGACAGCTGTTCTCCCTGATTTCATGAACCTCGCAACTAAGCTGCCCTTCAGATCATGCAGGTCATTTTTAAGATCCCTCCTTGTAATGCTAACAGGGTTTGGCCAAATTTGAAAGTCTTTTCAGCTGTTCCATTATCTTCTCAACCATCCTCTTAACATTTGTAACAACTTGAAGCAAACAACGTCTCACGTTGCACAGATTTTCAAAGCTCTGTGCTTTCTGGTTGTGTAGAAAATTTGGAAGAGATTTTATTTTTCTCCCTGGCCTAGTGAACGAAGCCAAAGTCAACAGCGCTAACTTTAGCTCCGCTGTCCCCGCAGCTTCCCCCGCACGGCATGCTGACACTTGGGTGGACGAGTCAGCTTACACCAGAAGATTGTGGTAGCTGAAGTGCTACCTTTGGTCAGCAATTATTTATTCTGTGCTGAGGTAGACTTTGTGGGGTATGCAAAATAGGGACACAATTTGCTTGATCAATACATAAATATTCATGAAGTGGCTGTTCTGTGCATGGCACAGTGGCAGTGTGAGGGGAAAGAAATCTAAAAAAATAATACAAAGAAGGATTAGGTTAGATAACCCCCTATTTGGGGGTTAAGACATTCATGCATGAAAAGATAGCTAACAGGACAAAGCTATTAACACTAAATATTAAACTGATTACAAGGATTGTAAATAACATCAGTCAGAAAAGACTTAACGGAGATGAGACTAGATCTTAAGGCAGTGGTTCTCAACCTTTCTAATGCCAAGACCCTTTAATACAGTTCCTCATGTTGTGGTGACCCTCAACCATAAAATTATTTTTGTTGCTACTTCATAACTGTAATTTTGCTGTTATGAATCATAATGTAAATATCTGTGTTTTCTGATGGTCTTAGGCTCTACAGCAGCGGTTCCAATGGACTTAGGCTCTACAGAACCACTAGCAGCGTCCTCTAAGACCATCGGAAAACACAGATATTTACATTACGATTCATAACAGTAGCAAAATTACAGTTATGAAGTAGCAACGAAAATAATTTTATGGTTGGGGGTCACCACAACATGAGGAACTGTATTAAAGGGTCGTGGCATTAGGAAGGTTGAGAACCACTGTCTTAAGGTATGAGTAGGATCTTAAAGTATGAAGGGCGTGGGGTGCATTCGAGCTGGCAAAATAACATAAGCGGTACTGGCGGTGGGTGCATTCATTGCATTTCCCCTCTTTCATTTCAACAAAGAGTTGCTGAGTGTATGTTCTATAAACGGTCCAATGAGGAGCTGTCCACAGGATGCGTGCCCTGCCAGAGAGGGTGACGTACAATGACATCAGGAAGTTGGTTCTGGGTATGGCGGGAACAGGAAGTGACTGACTCTGCCTGGGAGAGAGCAGACAGTCTCACACACTGGTGCCAACTGAACTGGGGCGGGGAGTATTGAGACATAAATTTGGCACATGCATAAGTGGTAAAGGAGAAACGCCATTTCTGTAAAGGCACAGATGGAATCGTGAGCACACATGGACAGGCTGAAGGAGAGATGAGTGGTTCAGAGTGTCTGGCTGGGTGTATAGAGGATAGACTACAGGAATGGTGGGCAGGAGGCTGTGGGGTAGGGTGGGTCACAGAGGAAGGCCTTACATACCTGGTTTTAAGAAGCCTCAACTGAAAATCCATCAGTAAGCAATCAACCACAACAACAGAGTCGAGGACCAGGTCCCTACAGAATCCTATGGCTGGTGGGACTTGGCTCTGACAGTTTCCCTGCATCTAGAAGCTAGCCCTCAGTTACTTTTACAGCTCACTCCTCCCAAAATGACAGAGGGCTGCTGAAACATTATGGCATCGGGTACTAACAGCCACCCAACCAAGGAGCATGCTGTGTCTATCCTCTCCCCATTATACATGAGTAGAATTACCCATGACTGCTTTATGTTTGTCGCGTTTATTTCTTTAGTGAGTGATGGGTGAAATAGGCTAATTATTTTAAGAAAGACTCAGTGTCCAGTTAATTATAAATGAATTACATATTAGTGAGGAGAAATTTACATACATTTCCAATGACATCTTTATTTTGCAAATGCTGTAGTGAAGGGTCTAATTAATAGCACCATCTCTCAACAAACAGTGAGAGAGAGTAACAAAATAGGGGCTTGGCTGGCATGCTGAGTTTCCTCTCTCTATAATGTTCTGGGCTGGAATATGGCAGTGATATGTTGATTAAGTATTCATCATGCAAGCAACATGTTTCATGGATGCAATGAATCCAAGATAAGGGACCCTAAAGATTTTCTGGTCTATGCTTGAGTGTTTTCTATAAAGCCTATGCTGATTGCTTCTGGGGCCATTCCGGTGGAGAGGGAGTGCCATTTTCACTGAGCCCACCAGTGCTTCTGTGTTTCTACTCTTTGGTCCTGTTTCACTCCAGTCCTTCTTCCCCATGACAGCCCTTCAAACCCCTCAACTCACTGTCAGCAGCAAAGCAGCAGGAGGGCCTTTCCTGGGGACTCTCAAGACCACTGGTGGTCAGAGTGGGAAGGGCCTTTGAGGCAGAAAATGTCATGTTTAACACCACTGCCTCCAAGTTTAGATAGCCTTCTGTCTGTCCATCTGTCCATCACCCACCCATTCCATTCATTGATCTGTTCGTTCATTCAACAAATGAAGTGAACATGTCCTATATGCCATGTGTTCGACTAGGTGCTGAAAATCTAATGGTGGAACAAAACAAAACAAAATAAAATAAAACAAAACGACCTGACTTCCTGAAACTCATAGTCTAGCATAAGGGACAGGCATTAATGAAAGAATTACAAGGAATTGTAAATTGCAACTACACTGAAAGGGTTTGAAAAGGAGGTACAAGGAGCTGTGAGGCTACATAAAGGGCAATTAACTTGGATGGGTAGGTCAGAGAAGGTTCCCTGTGCAGGTGTCAGTGAGCTGAGATCCGTAGAGGGTAGGGTTTAGTGAGGTGAAAGGTGAGTGGGTTAATGGGTTAATGGTGGGCAGAATTCCTGGTAGAAAGAATGGTATGGACAAAGGCCTGTGATCTGAGCTCAAATCCTAATTTCTCCTCCTCTAAACTCTATGATCTTGGTCACATTGCTTACCTTCGCTGGGTCTCGGTTTCCTCAATTATAACTTGGAGAAAATAATTCTGCATTAATGCAGGGGAAGCCCTTGTAAGCTCAATCTAGATTAGTTACTATGAGCTCCATCACCTGAGGGTCTCATGGTTTAGGTCTTTTCTTTTTCTTTCTCCAAAGCAACAGAATCCCAATCTCCCAATGACACCCTTCAAATGTGTTCCCTCTGAATCATTCAGTATGTACAGTTCAAGGTAAAGCTGCTTAGCAGAGGACAGCGAAGACCCCACCCATTTGGCCTCTACTTCCTGCCTGCCCATGGCAGTGCCCGCCCCCCACCCAGCAGCTCCTCAGAATCCCCAGGCCTCCCAAGAAGGCAATTTAAAAACCACCCCATATTCTGCAATAGAGAAAAGCAAAGCTCAGAGAAGCAATGATTTGCCTGAATTTGCCTCAAAATGTACAAATGCAAGTGAAATTTGCTTCAAATATGATTGGGGCTCACTTGGAAGAACACATTTTTCTAAATAAAGAGAAATCCTGGCTCCCATAGAGCTACGTAAAGGCAGCCAGATGCAGCAGAGAGCAGGCAGCCGCGGAGATCAGGAACGGAACCTTATCCCACAAGTCCCCTTTAGAGGGCAAGTGACTTAGGACAAGTCCCTTAATGGCTCTGAGCCTCAGTTTCCCTATTTTACAGAGGGGGTTGTAATTGCCTTGCAGTGTTATTGAGAATTAGTAGGTTTTTAAAGCACTTTGCAATTAATATGACTATTTAAATTGATCATGCTAAAAGAGAGATTTTAATTTTGCAAATAGCCAAACAACATTTAGGGCTAAAATTGGTGAGGAAATAATCTAATTGAATAATATTCCATATACGTTAAAGGAAAGCTCAGCATAAAATATAAAGTGATAAACAAACAAGGAACAAAGAAACAGAGAGGTCCAGACAGCCTTTGAGACAAAACAGCAGCACACAGCCCTCACCTCAGAAGCAGCTGGAATGACTGCACTCCCTGCTTCATAGTCAGACCAGTGTTTGGGCTCAGTCCTAAGGGTCCCCTTTTGCCACCTGGAGAAGGACACGACTACTCCAGGCCACCTCTGCCCCTGAAGGGCTAACACGAGGAAACCACACCGACAGAAACCTGCCCCACAACCTTGTACATATACATGGAAACACTTCCTAAATTCCAAATATTGATAACATTTTAAAAAGCTCTTGGCCCTGCCATCGCACAGTCTGTGTACAATTGAAGACACTTTGTTAATAATGTGAGCGACAATAGGAAAATTGAGTTATAAGTTATGCAGCTTCCAGAACATTGCGCCCACATGCTCTCCTGGTTGTGGCCCACGTGGCAGACCTGAGAGGTAGACACTGTCACCTCCCACAGCAGGGGACAGGCCAGGAAGGTGAGGTGACTTGGGAAGGCCCCAGCTAGAATGTGACCTGGCTGGGACTTCCCTCGCCTCCTTTCACTAGACTCTGCTCATCTTTGTCCTCGGTGCACTCACTTCAATTTATTAATGTCCACTGTGGTCACAATTGCTTTTAAACAGAGATATCACAGTAAACAATTATTATCTACCAATTAGATTTAGGATGCTTTTAGAAATATGACATTGACTTTATCACAAAAAGGAGAAAGAATAAATTTAGTAGTAAATATTACTTGTCAAAGGAAGTATAGAAAGTATAAACAAAGCAAAGGTGAAAGAAGAAAGAAAAGGTAAAAAGAATAAAGGAAGAATTATGTGTTTAATGCTAGGCCCTTAACTCTAACTCATTTTATCCTCATCTTTAGTAGAGAACATTTTTAAAAGCCAGCATGAGAAAAGAATAAGGTTGTTGAGAGAAAGTTAGACCTGGCAAACACAGAACACAGTCCTGCAGGTTGGGAGTGGACTAGTGGATTAGAAACTTGACTTAGGTCTGCAACCAGAGTGAGAGGAAAGCCTGATCATGTCCATGGTTTGCCTTGCCTGAGAGGGAAAGACCACAGTTGTGTAGGGAGCAGAACTTACCAAATATAACACTCAAAGAAATTCTCAGGTGCGGCTTCATACGGGAATTCTAGATTAATAATGGCTTTGAGCCCTGGCCACTGTGGCTCAGTGGTGGAAGGGTTGTGGGTTTGACTTCTGGTCAAGGGCACATACCTGGGTTGCAGGTTCTATCCCCATCCCTGGTCGGGGTGAGTGAGGGAGGTAACCAATTGATGTGTGTCTCTCTCACACCAATGTCTCTCTCTCTCTCTCTCTCTCTCTCTCTCTCTCTCTCTCTCTCTCTTTCTGTCTGTCTCTCTAAAAATCAATGTAAAACATATCCTTGGGTGAGAATTAACCCCCCCAAAATAATATTAATGGCTATGATTTATGGGTCACTTACGATGTCTCTGAGGTGCTGAGCGGAATCCAGATGCACATATCATTTAATTCTTATTGCAATGCTATCATAATGGGAATTATGTCCTATATTTTGCAGGTGAGAAAGCCATAGCTCACAGAGCTTAAAAGTGACTTGCCAGATCACTCAAATAGCAAGTAACAGAGGTGTGATCCCAATTAGGTGTCCACCTGCCTCCAAAGCTATGCTTTTAAACCTGGGCTGGGGATAGTGCCTGATACTAGTGGCCTTATCACTCAACCATATCACTATTTCAAGGCAGTAGTTGGTTTCACAAGGCTGTTCCCTTGATGAAACTTGAGGGAATAGCCCTAAAATGCATTTCCATGAGAAAGCAATTTTGCTTAGGGTCGGGGGTTCAAGCCCACAGCTCCTTTGGTGGTCTGGCTTTGTTGCTCGGATAAATCTGTTGACCTCTCAGTTCTCAATAAAACAGAAGTAATGGATTTTGGTCTTAACTAGTCCCTCAGTTAGGAAAAAAGTGAAGTTATGCCAGCAAAGCATTGTCGGCAACTTGGGAGAAAGTGCCAATAAAGTAAAGGTCAGAGTCAATAAACCATTTCAAATATTATTGAGTTGTACTGGTCCATTTTCAAACTCAGTGAAAAGAATCTCTTTTTGGTATTTTCCTACTTCAAAAAAGAAACCAAGTTTACATTTCTGGTGTCTGGAGAAAACAATTAGCTTTCTGAAGTTACACCCGGTCCATTATAAATGTTAGGCAAGATTCAATAAGCCTGCCCATTAATTAATTTCAAAGGCAAAGTGTCCAGACACTCAATCATTGGCTCGATGGGCAATGTGACACATTGTTCTGCCTTGAAGAAACTACTGGTGTGGTCCAACACCTTGAGACTCCCTTACTTCATGCTAAATTTTTAACTGGGCAAAGGAATGGCTGCAGAGTTGGGCACAGTATGTCCTTTGGACAGATTGCTGGAACAGGTAATCAAAAAGTATGTCTGTCTCTTTCCCTACCATGATCTATTCCATGTAAGACAATTAGCTCAGAATAAGAAAGTAGTGAGCTGCCTGACTGGTTTGGCTCAGTGGATAGAGCGTCAGCCTGAGGACTGGGGGGTCCCGGGTTCGATTCCGGTCAAGGGCATGTACCTTGGTTGCGGGCACATCCCCACCGGGGGGTGTGCAGGAGGCAGCTAATCGATGTTTCTCTCTCATCGATGTTTCTAACTCTCTATCCTTTCTCCCTTCCTCTCTGTAAAAAAAAATCAATAAAATATATTAAAAAAAAAAAATAAGAAAGTAGTGAGCTAAGAAGGTTCCAAAATGATGGCAGAATAAGATAAACTGGAGATCCTACTGCTATATACTCCCAGATGTGCTGAATTACATATATGAATATTGGCTTAAAAAAAAAAGGAGATACCCCTGGCCGGTGTGGCTCAGTTAGTTGAGTGTTGTCTCATGCACCAAGAGGTTGCCGGTTCAATTCCAGGTCAGGGCACATGCCTGGGTTGCGGGCTCGATCCCCAGTAGGGGGTGTGTAGGAAGCAGCTGATCAATGTTTCTTTCTCATCAATATTTCTATCTTTCTCTTCCTCTCTCTGAAATCAATAACAACATGTTTCTTAAAAGTAGATAACTGAATAGATAATATGAAAGCAAGGGGAAATGTCCAGATGAAAAAAGAAAAAAATTGCAACAGTAGTGCCCAATGCTTCAGCTGCCTAGAGTAAGAAACAGCACCAGTCACTGTAACTTAGAATTTAGAGTTTAACAGCCACCTGAGAATAGAAGGCTTTGGTCCACATGAAGCCAGGAGTGGGAACTGTGATTCTTGCACAAAAATGGTATCCTAAATGGCTGTGTCCTTGATGTAACAGTACATATATATCACAGAGAGGAGAAAAAGAGTCTTATCTCTCCCTGATCTGAGAACATTGAAAAGGAGTCTACCCTGAGGTTCAAAATCCAGATCTGTGTTGCAAGTGGATCTGGGTTCCAAATGTACAGCACCTCAGACCCTTAAGCTGAGAAATCAATGTAAAACCAGTCCTAGAGTTGTGCTAGCCCTATGTTGTCTAAAACACCTGGCAGAAAAAAATGCAAAACAGCCTTGGAGAGAAGGCTGGCCACATGGGATTACCCCACAGTCAAAAAGTACATGACACATGAAGAAAGAATCCATTATATGCCAGTTATCTATATACTAGAGGCCCGGTGCACAAATTCGTGCATGAGGGGGGAACCACGGGAGGTTGGTCGGCAGAGGAGGGGGTCGGGGAGGGACTGTGGGGGTTGGCCACCGGCCCCAAGGAAGGAGCTGCCCCTCGGCCCCCCTGGAAAAGGGGCTGCATCCACCGCCATCCACCCCTGGTTCCCCGTCCCAGCCCAAGCCAGAAGGCCCCAGCGGGATCGAGAGAGGAGGCAATGGTTGCTGGGACAGGCATGGAATGAATGGACGCTGGATGCCGACGCTGCCCCACCACTGGCGGTTCCCTGCCTCCCTCCTCCTCCTTCCCTCATTGATGCAGCAGGCGGTTGGCCTCCGGGGAAGGGAGAGGACGGGAGCGAGACAAACCCTTGTGTCGAGGTCTGACTTTCAATAGATCGCAGCGAGGGAGCTGCTCTGCTGTGTACGAAACCTCAACCCAGAAGCAGGTCTTTACGAATGGTTTAGCACTAGGGGCTGATGGGGGCCAGCCGGCCAGGGGGAGAGGCCACAGGAGGTTGGCTGTGGGAGTGCACTGATCACCAGGGGGCAGCTCCTGCATTGAGTGCTGCCTCCCTGGTTGTCAGTGCGCATCATAGCGACTGGCTGACCAGTCGTTCTGGTCGTTCAGTCCTAATGGTAGCTTAGGCTTTTATATCTATAGACTAGATATTAAAGGCTAATATGCTAAGTGTCCAACTGTCCAACCGGTAGCTATGACATGCAATGACCACCAGGGGGCAGATGCTCCAACAGGTAGCTATGACGCACACTGATCACCAGGGGGCAGATGCTCAATGCAGGAGCTGCTGAGCTGTGGTGACTTGGCAGCAGCAGTTCTCAGGTGACGTACCCTGGAACCAGAGAGGAGGAAGCCCGATTCTGGGGTGGTCACCTGAGAACTACCCTCTCACAATCAGGGGATGTTGGAGAGCTGGTTTTGGCCGATCCCCGCAGGCCAGGCCAAGGGACCCCACCTGCTGGAGGGACCCTGCGCACTCCGCAGACCCCTTAGAGCCAAGGCGTCACCCCAGGTGTGGCCAGCTGGGAAGGGAATGTGGGAGGTTGGCTCCAGGGAGTGTCCAGCCCGTCTTGCCTAGTCCCGCCCCACTGGCCACCTTCTAATTAATTTCCTTTCGATATGCACGAATCTGTGCACCAGGGCACTAGTTAGATATAAAAGACAGAAGAATTAGTACCTCAAGAATTTTGGATGCAAGAATAATCTAAAAAGTGTTTAAAATGATTAAGTATTAATTTAAAACATTCAAATGTTTAAAATAGTTAAAGACATAAAAGGACCATGTGAAATAACAATATAATTTAAAAGACCTACATAAAAATGCATAGAAATAAAAATATAGTATAATTTGAAAATGAATGGAAGGGTTATACAACAGATTAGACACAGCTCAATGGATAATTAGTAAACTGGAAGACAGATCTGAGGAACTGTTTAGAATGCAGTAGAGAGAAATACAGAAATGGATAACATGAGAGAGGGTAAAAAAAACAGAATAGAATATGAGTACCAGGAGAAGAATACACAAAGAAGTAAGAGAAGCACTATCTGAAAATATAATGGCTGAAAACTTTCCATAATTAATGAAATACTCAAACTTAGGAAAGCACAATAAGTTCTAAATAAGATAAAAGAAAAAATATCTGCACTGGACAAACTGTAATTAAACTACAGAACACCTAAGACAAATAGATGACCCTGAAAACAACTAGAAAGGAAAATTAGAGAGCTATCAAAGAAACAATTAAAGAAATAGGTGACTTCTCAATATCTACAGAGGTCAGGAAGTAATGGAATAATACTAACAAAATGTCAGCCTATAATAATTATACCCTGCTAAGATGTTATTCCAGAATAATGGTGAAACAAAAACATTTTGAGAAAAAGTGAAACAAAATGAGAAAGTTTACCACTCAACACCTTAAATGAAGGACTGATGAGAGGTATATTTCAGGAAAGAAAGTGAACTCAAAAAGGAGTGGCTGTAGAAGCCAGCACGGACAATATGATGGCTCGGATAATAACCAAGTGAAAGCTAGGCTCACTGCATCCGAACTATTTTTAAAGCTATGGATTCAGATGTCCCAGTTTTCCAGAGGTAGTCTCCATCTTGGATGCTATTCCCAGAATTACCCTAAATTGGAGTAAAGAGCTCAGGGGAGCTGATCTCCTGTCCTTGTTATTACCACCAGTCCCAGGCATCCCATGGAAACTGACTACTCACTGAAACACAGGACAGCAGGACAGCAGGAATACAGCCCAGGCTCCGGGTCACACAGTGTGCTCTCAGCACATACTAGGTGCGATGTCTTTCTGGCAAGTTACTCTCTCTAAGCTTAATTTTTGACATCTTTAAGTGGGGCTAATAAAACATACTTTATAGATATATGTGCATAAGATCTTAACACAATGCCTGGCACAAAATAAATTTACAATAAAAGTTAGCAGTTACTATAATTAGGTATTAGCATTATAAGCTTTGCTAATTAATTTGTTTAATGAGCAATGCATACATTTATTTAGAATAACAAAAAGTTAAGTGTCCCCAGATTTACTTAAAAAGAAAAAATAAACAAAAGCATTAATTAACTGAAAACTTACTGGGTGCCAGTGCTAATCACACTCTCCCTGATCTGTGAGTATGTCTAACGTATGACATCTAAACAGGGCCTCTATCAGCACCACCACCGTGGGGTCCTGGCTCAAGCTGGACTGCTGGCATTCATTAAAACTACAGGGAAGTGGCTGGTGATTGACTGAAGATATATCCAGGTTGGTTTTGTTTCTTAAATCATTCTCTGCAGTTACCTCTGGTCACAGGAAAAATCAAAATAGAGCAGAAAAGACAGATCTGCTATCCCCTTTTCATCAGATAGAACAAAGCCACAAAACTTACACGCATGTTAGCATGAGGAGGTGATGGGTGGCAAAAGAAAGACCTGATTACTGATGGCTTTATGCCATAGTTGATCATTTTTATAATTCAATTTAAAAAAACCACACACCTCATTCACCTTAGCCTCTAACTATAGATATAGGCCTATTTCAGTGACAAAAACAACAGCTCACAAAACATAGACAAATGTCCAAGGAGCAAAGCTGTAGAGGTATCTATTCTTTTGTTGGCAGACATTGAGCCGAGTTCTACAGCTGCAATAGAAGTGAATATTCCGGTCCCTCAAGAAATATGCCAGAGAGGGCACCCTTTCTCTTTGTTTTCAAGGAATAAGTTGATGTCCACAGCAGGGTCCCCTCTGGCCTTCTTTTTTCAGTGTTTGTGGAAGTGACTTTGATTCATAACGCTTTCACACAGCACGTGTTCTCTCTCTCCCTGTCTCCCTTTCCCTCCCTCTGCCTCAATGCCCCCAAATCAGGATTGAAAGGACTTTTAGTGCTGACTTTCTACTTTGTTTTGGGCAGTTTCATTACTCTCTTACATAGAAACCATCTTCTTACATAGGAACTATCTTCCTCAAAACTCTCTTACATGGTATTACTCCCATGGTAACAATAGGAAAATTGAGAGCCGGAGGGGTTGTGTGACCTGCCCACCTCACCTGGCCTCCTAGTTGGGGTAGCGCCTGCAGGGACCTCTCCAGGACACCCATTACCTGCCTCCTAAGATGTGGCTCTGGGTGAGAGATGTTGGGGTGCACAGGAAGGAGGAACATGTGGAGTATCAGGAGGTTTTGGTTCCTGTGATGCTGGCCTTCCCCTAACCACCTGGGAACTCGCGAGCAAACACGAGCCTCAGTTCCTTTATGTGGACTAGAGGGTTGCTAAGATCTCTGGCTCCTCGATTCCATAAGTCTCCAAATGCTTCCAGACCATCACAGGTAAAGACAGATGGAAAGCTGGGACCGGGGAAGCATGTTGCCAACGCACCATGCGCCTGCTGTCTGTCCCATCCCACCCTGGGTGATAACTGCTGGGAACAAGCAGGTCACGGGCTGGGCGAGCTGGCTGTTTGCGGGCCTGAGGGCAGACTTTACTAGGGCTGTTCTGAGTAAGTAGCTACAAAGCTGCTAATTGGATTCGGTAAGTTGCTGAGTCACTGTCGGGTAAGATCAAGTTGCTGGCACGATAATGAAGCCCATCCTGTCAGCAGCTGAGAACATGTTCTTTGTGATCAGGAAGAACAGGAGTGAGCAAAGATGTGCCCTGGATTAGCTTTCACAGTTCACAACGAGTAATTAAAATCTAACAGACCACAATTAGAAAGCACCCACCACAACCTTATTTTGCCATTTGTCTTTTAATTAAATGTGTCCCACAGTTTAGCTTTATCTCTGCACAGATTTCTGAGGGGGCTGGGGAGAAACACAGAGCTCTCAGAGCCCTGATGTGTTGGTTACGACATCTCCTTGGAGGAGGATGGGAGACAGAAGATGCTCAAGTGTTTCATATAAATCACTAATCTTTCCCTCCTTGAGATCTTCATATCACCACAGAGAGATTAATCGGCCCGGCCCTTCCCAAAACTACCTCGGGCACAGAAGGGGTTCAGGAGCACCCTGAAAAGAGGAGCCAGGAAAGAGCTGGTGGAAGGACTTCCCCCATCCCCCCATCCCCCAGCACTGATAGGGTAACAAGTGGGAGAAATGTACATTATGCCAAAAAAGAAATGTCTGATAGGGCACTCTGGCGCAAATGTGGTGGAAGTAATTTTTCAATGGAAGAAATTCAGAGAGTCCCTTTTTGTGATTCCAATGGCTTATCACAAATGAGCAGTAACTTAGTGTGGCCGCCCAAGGTCTCTGTGTGGAATCAGGGCCATGGAACAAGGGCACTGGGCAGTGAGGATCCTGGGGGTGCAAACTGTCTTCTGGGCACCGCCTGGGTAGTGCTCCAGGCCCGCTCAGGCTGCCACCCGGCTCACCCCAGAGCCCGACACAGGCCAGGGAGAAGCCTGCAGTCCTGCCACATGGAGCTGAGTGTGGGGAAGATATTCTACTTTAAAGGTTCAGAAGGATCCATGATGGAATTAGATTTACAGACTCCGTCGGAGGATTTCTCACTAGAATGAAGTTTGGTGAGGCAGCGTTGAAGGCAGTTCACATGATGGATCATTAAGTTTGCTTTGCTCAATAGAAACAGTTGCCAGTTTCTTGCTCAGAACTGCTGCATTTTTGTTATGCATCCAGCGTCCAGAACAGCGGCACCTGATCGCAGGCTGGAAGCGGCCATTTGCCTAGTAAACTGGAGACTGAAAGCCACGTCCACAACCAGAGTCACCTCATTGGCTACTCCTGGCTTTCCTCCCCAGCTTGACACATCAAGGAGGGCCACCTTCTACGATTCCCTGAAATAGTTAAAAACAGGGAGGGAGGGCCCTCTATGCAGAGTCATTTTCCCAAGTACCATTTATCAGAGCAGTGAGCTGGTACCTAGAATGCATGTTCCAACCCAGAGGCAACACTGTATGCGGTGTTAGGTATCCAGCCGGCCTCTCCAAACACGCCTACCTTATCATGTTTATGAAGTTTACCTCAGCATGGAAAATAAAGCAAAAACTCTAGGTTGAGTTCTAGGTTGAGTCAATAGGGTGTCTAGCAAAGCAATATCCAAATGGTGAAGAAAGACGTAGAAATCCTGTAAGAATGGGTTGACCAAGAGAGATGTTTAGAGATGAGCTGGAAAGTTGAAAGAGAGCCTCTTACTAGTCACCTTCTCAATGCTGTCTTCCTTCCCCGACAGAAATAAGAAGTCACCAAGAAACCCCCTCAAAATGTCCTGCCACCAAATCTACAACTCCACAGCATTCACATTTGTCCTCTTCTCTTCCCTTCCCGTCCCTCCTCCTGCCTGAGGCTGGCCCCAGCAGGGAGATGGGGGTTCCTCTACTGGGACGTGTCTCCCAGCGATGCCTGGTCTCTCCCTTATCTGCAATCCTCCTCTCTCTGGGCCCTCCCACCACTGTTCCAACAAGCCTAAGTCTAGTCTATCTTAAAGAAACTTACAGGGACTCTTTCAACTGGGCCTCATCTCTGGTTACCATTTTATCTCTTGTCTGTCCTTCACAGCCAAACATCTGAAAATATCTCACTGCTCCACGTCCTCCTGCCCCACTGCAATCTTGTCCGATCAAGAGGACAAGAAGGGCAGAGGTCCAGCTGGTGCTGCGGACACCATGCGGGCTGGGTCTGCATCCAGGAGAGAGAAGGGCAACTGGCCACCAACTCTATGAGGGGACCTTACAGGCTTCTGAGAACGCTCTTCTTCTTCCCTCCCGGGACCCTGTCCTGCCCAAACTTCCATTTCACTAATTTCCACTCATTCTGCAGGTTTCTGTTCGGCAGTTACTCCGTCAGGAAGTTTTCCCTCCCCGTTTTCAGGCTGCCCTGGCATCACTGTGCTGCTGTGTTGTGATGGTCTGTCACTCGTTTGTGCCCCAACCCCGGCCCCCACTACCTCTTAGAGGCAGCGGCTATGTCTCTCCTTTCAGTATTGGATCCTGAGCACCAAGCATGATGCTCGACCCATAGGAGGGGCTCAAGATATTTGTCAAATGACAAAAGAACACACTTCCTTGCCATTGGAGCACCTGTAGGTGGTAAGAGAGCAGTGTTGGGCCCACAGCAAAACTCACTGCACACCCACTACCCTCAGCCTAGATCACATTTATGGTGGCGTTAAGGGGGAGTCCACATCAAATGAGGGCCCCGTGCGCCTTCTGGTCTCCCATTAGCACAGTCACATCTTCCCAGCCTGCAGCCTGCCCACAGCAGCGCCTCTATGGCCTGTTTGCTGGTAATTAAGCTTGCACAAAACACCTTACACAAGGCCTTCACAATGCTTGGTCTCAGGGCAAGGCACAGCGCGGCAGATCTCAGGGCTCCGACAGAGCCCAGCCTCCTACTTCTCACTGTCAGCTGCATTTGCCCCAACTGCAGTCAGAACAGGCCTGAGAGGGAAACCATAGCAGGAGGCAAGAGCAGAGGACTCTTGCTGGCCTCCATCCTCACCAGTCTCCCTGTGTCTGGTCCTCCCTCCTCCACCCTATTCTCCCCTTCACATCCCGTGTGATCCTTTAAAAACATAAACCTGACAATGTCACACCCCTGCTTACAGTGCTTAATTAGCCTGCAATCACCCTTGGGATGAAGATGAAGATGTCCTTGCAGGCCCGGCCTGGCCCACGCCTTCACTCTTCTCACCCCTCCACTTGCTCTTGCAGTTGGAGTAGCACAGCCTTCTGCTGGGCTTCCCTTCAAGGCATGCTCACAGGCTGCTCCTGCCCAGGATGCTTCCCAGAGGAGGGATTAGTCTGAAGGGGAGATAAGGTGGGGTGTGGCACTCTTGGGGCTCCCCTTTTTCACCAGCCTCTCCTCCAGATGTATGCCCACCCACAAGGTGGGGAGTAGAGGTGATTTCAGGGAAGGTAAGTCAGGGAGCCTGACTGTGCCTATAGACCGAGGCATACCCTCACATTTCGCTGCATCCTATCTAATAAAAGGGCAATATGCAAATTAACTGTCATTCCGCCACAAAGATGGCAGTGCCATGGCCACAAAATGGCGGCACCCAGTCCTCTCAGCCCCGCCGGAGTCCCCCAGTCTGGAGTGGTGGGGGGGCGCCACTGAGAGCAGACAGTGTGAGTGGCCTGGCGGAATGCTTGCTTCGCTGCCACAGTGACAAGGCAAGCATTCCGCGCTCAGCTGCGGATGGGCCTCTGGCCAGGCTGGGGCACGGATGGGCCTCTGGGCCATGGAGAGCCTCTGGGCAGCAGGCGCGGAGAGGCCAGGCTCACAGAGAGCTATTGGCGCACGGATTCGTGCGCAGGGCTACTAGTCAATAATAAGACTGTGTTTTGATCTTCACCTGTCTGATTCCTGCATCTACCCCTCGATTACATCTGAACTCCGTGAAGAGGAGGATGCCACTTATTGGTTCTTCTCAAGATAGTAACAAACCCAGGCTGACCATGTAAGTGAAAAAGCACAGTCAGGATCCACAGTGTTGGCCCATAGGCGAGTTTGCATTTGTTGAAGGGGTGAATGAAAAGTATTCAGGACTGGAGGCAATAGCTGACTAACTCATTTCTGGGTTACTGTTCCAGGTTGTCGATGACTAGCAGTGTGTCTTGGAATAAGTTACTCAACCTCTCTAAGCCTCAGTCATGTTATTAAGACGACATGATGTGTGGCATGCAAAGCATTTAGCAACGTGTCTGGCGCACAGTAATAATTAAAGCTAGCTCTTTTCATTTTCAGTTTTACTCTTACCCCTGAGTCCCGCCGTGCCCAAGAAAGCTGTGCCAGACCCCGCCTGCCCTCACTGTTCTTGGAGAGAAAAAGGCTCAGGTTCTTATAGCACATTAGCCGTGAGGACAGTGACTCCTAATGCTCTCAAGATTATTTTCTCTTTAAGGTTTCTGCCCTTTGTTCTAAACATACCATCCTTTTCGAAAAATGAGGCCCTGAAACATACTTATTTCTTCCTTTTGTTCAAAATGGGATCCATCATTGCCTCCCTTAGTCAACTATGAAAAAGAGGCTCCAGAATGTCAACCGTAGAGGTTTGAGGGGGAGAAGGCCAAACCTCTGGGAGGATGGATGCCTGCTATCCTAGCAGGAAGAGGATGGGGAGACACAGGCAGGGTTGGGGAGCGGAGGCAGGAGAGGGAGGCAGAGAGGGGCTTTCATGGGTATTTTCTTGGGGTGGGGATGGAGATGCTTAGGGGCAGATTTTGAATAAAACTATCTGCTAAAGTCATTTCAGATAAACGATTGGTCTTAAGAAGTGGTTCAGGGTAAAGCACAGAATAGTCAAGAAAGAAGTGAGCTTGGAATGGGAGAAAATGGAGGCTTTAGATAAAGGTTTTAAGGTAATCTATCGCTAAATTCGATAACTGAAAACAAGTGTCATCTTTGGAATCTAAAATGGGATAATAACCCCACATATTTCAGTAATCAATGAGAAAAGATAATTCAGCAGCAAAATGAAGGCTGATGGTGACTGCAGACCAACTCTGTCCTTTTGACTCTCAAGTCTCATAGTAGGGCCACTGGGGGTGGCCTCTCCAGCACCCACTCCACCATCCCACCCTGTGGTCCAGCCTCTGATCCTACAGACTGCGTTCTCGCTGTGTAATCCCCGCCCCCATCACAACAGAGTTGGCCTGTGTGACCAACAGAGCATGGCAGACACGACAGTGTCACTTACTTTCATACCCCATGTCCAACCCAGAAGCAGGCTCTAGCTTCAGTACACAGCCAGAATGTGACCACTTCTCACCACCTCCGTCACTACCATCTACACCACTGCAAAGTCTGGCTGGTCTTCCTGCTTCCACCCTGGCCACGTAGAGTAGCCAAAATAATGCTGGTAAAACGTCTCCCAGCCTGTCACCGCTGCTCAGAATCTTCTAAAACCTGCCCACTTCATTCAGAGTAAAAGCCAATGTGCTTTCAATGGCCCACCAGACTGCGTGACTGGCCCCACAACTCTCATCATTCCTGCTGCTCTAACTGCTGTGGCCGCTATGGGTTGGTCCCCATGGCACCACCTGTTCCTCAAACTTGGGCCATGCTCCTGCCTTAGCATCCATCTTACTTCCCTACTTTTTCTCCCAGCATGTATCACAATTTAAAATAGTGTATATGCTATCCATTTTATTGTGCCTCTCCTCACTAGAATATAAGGTGTTTGTGGACAGTGCTTTTTCTTTAATTTTGTTCACTGCTGTAGTCTCTAAGCCTGACAAACAGCAAGGGGTTAACACATACAGGCATGCCTGAGGTTATTCTGACCACTACAATAAAGTGAGTGTCGCAATAAACCAAGTCATATGAATTTTGTTTCCCAGTGAATATAAAAGTTGTTTACATTATATTGTAGTCTATTAAGTATGCAATAGCATTATGTATAAGATAGTGTACATACCCTAGTTGAAAAGTACTTTATTGCTAAAAAATGCTAACCATCATCTGAGCCTGTTGGAAAAATGGCACCGATAGACTTGTTTGATGCATAGTTGCCACAAACCTTCAATTTATAAAAATTGCAGTATCTGCCAAGTAGAGTCAAGCAAAGAACAATGAAACAAGGTCTTCCTGGATTCACAGATATTGATTACTATTAAGTGATATGCAAAATTGAGGGGACAAAGATGAGTAAGACTGCGCCTGCCAGAAGGACACCTCCTCAACCAGGTATTTGGCCAGCTTCCTCCTGCCCAAGCCATCAGTCTAACCAGCCAAATACGGCTGCTACCCAGGGGCTGGGCCACTATTCACTGAAGCCTCAGGTCTGAGTAGGTGTTGTGTGCAAAGAACTTTGGTTTGAAAAACAAACAGCACTTTGCCACCCCACTTGGCAGGGGGACTTTGAATGTCAGGAGCTAAATGATAAGGGGCACAAGAAAGCCACTGTCTGGATTATTCAGGGTGGAGCAAAAGTAGGTTTATGGTTGTTTATATGGAAAATAATACAGACCTTGACCAGGTAGCTCAGTTGGTTAGAGTGTTGTCCGTCCCAATACCCCAAGGTTTTGGGTTCAATCCCAGGTCAGGACACATACAAGAATCAATCAATGAATACATAAATAAGTGGAATAATAAATAGATGTCTCTCTCTCTCTCTCTCTCTGTCTCTCTCTCTCTCTCTCTCTCTCTCTCTCTCTCTCCTCTCTCTCTCTTTCCCTCCCTCTAAAATCAATGAATAACAAGAAAGAAAATAATACAATAATAATAAATAATAATACAAGAATAAACTTGGTGTTTTGTAGACTCACAACTCTAAACCAACTTTTACCCCAACCTGTACTCAATGTGAGAATCAACATACAGCAAGCAGACAAGATCTTGCCACTGTCAAACACATGAATTAGATACCATTGGTATGGAGGACATGCACATGTGTGTGTGCGTGCATATACATCACCTCTTCCATGCCCATCTAACAACCCCTGTCTTTGCTCATAGGTTGGGCTCTGACTTGTAGACGAAAGCCTGCCGGGCTTTGGGCTGGTCTCAGCAGTGTAACAAGATAATTATCTGCTGGCTGCCTGGGAGTGTAAGGTAGCAAATAGATTACTTTAGTAATTAAAATATGCAAGGAGTCATCAGGGCTGGAAGATACTTTTTGTCTTTTTAATTGAGGACTCTAAATAAGGGTTAAGATATGAATTGGAGAGGATCCTCCTGATTAATCTGGCTCATAATTAAAGGGCATGTGGTTGGAGGCTTGTCTCCTCATCACAGGTTTTGGGGTTCGTTACAGTGTGAGCTTTTGCCAGTGTTCTCTGACTACCAACAGTGTCAGAGGGCTCGCATTGGTGTAAAAGGCAGCTGCAAAGGCCCATTGATGTGTTTATTCTACTTGTAGCAACAGACCTTCTGTGCTTTATTCAAACAGACCTTTTTATTCTCTTGTCTTTGAGAAGAAGCAATAAAGAATCAATTACAAGAAATTTACACTAACAGAAATTGGTATTTTACCTATCTGGGACATCTGCTGAAAATAAAAAATCATTAGAACACAGGAATACACAATGAAGTGTGTCTACTTTAGATTACCACCACAAATGTGAGCCTGCCCCTTGAAGGAAAGGCTCAACCCTCACCCAAAGGGGGAAAAGGAGCAAAGGGGAGGCCGTGGCTATTACTTCTTCCCAAGAACCCTGGAAACCACTCTGTAACTTTAGATTAGGGGCAACCAGGCCGGCAGGGGAGGGCAGTTAGGGGTGACCAGGCCAGCAGGGGAGGGCAATTAGGGGCAATCGGGCTGGCAGGGGAGCAGTTAGGCATCGATCAGGTTGGCAGGGGAGTGGTTAGGGGGTGATCAGGCTGGCAAGCAGAAGCGGTTAGGGGCAATCAGGCAGGCAGGCTGGCAAGCAGTTGGGAGCCAGCAGTCCCGAATTGTGAGAGGGATCCCAGATTGGAGAGGGTGCAGGCTGGGCTAAGGGACACCCCCACCCCCGTGCACAAATTTCATGAACCGGGTCTCTAGTTATGGCATAAATGTTAATGGAGATTACCATATCTATTTCCTTTGTCATCAACATTTAATTACCAAATCCAAATAGGTCTGACTAGGGTATATTTCTTATGATTGTTCATTATATCATACATTTATGTTTTATGCACTTTTCTGCATGTATCCTAATATATAAAAAGCCAGGGGCAGTCATGACTGAAACAACTGGACGGACGATCGAACAGCAGGCTGCGTGGGGCGATCAGGCAGCAGGGGGGGTTAGTGAGGGATGGCCAAACAACTGAACAGCAGGCTGCATGGGGTGACCAGGCCAGCAGAGGGGGGCAGTTGGGAGTGACCAGGCTGGCGGGGGGTGGGGGAGCACTAAGGGGCAATCAGGCCAGCAGGCACAGGTGGTTAGGGGTGATCAGGCTGGCGGGGGGGGGGGCAGTTAGGGGCGATCAGGCAGGCAGGCAGTTGAACAGTTAGGAGCCAGCGGTCCCGGATTGTGAGAGGGATGTCCCCCGAGGGGTCCCAGGTTGGAGAGGGTACAGGCTGGGCTGAGAGGAACCCCCTACCCCGTGCATGAATTTTATGCACCAGGCCTCTAGTTTGGTAATAAAAAGGTAAAGCAATTTAATGTGCTGCCTACCAAGAGTTTTCTGTGGCTGTGGCCCAATGATACGTTCTATGCTAAAACCACAGGACCCCCTGAGCTCTGGGGGCGGCGTGGGGTCACTGAGCACCTGCCCTAGGCTCTGGCCTTGATTCATTTTGGTTCAAAGGCAGAGAAATGGGGAGAGGAACAAAGATGGTGGCAAAAGTAAACAACTAAACTGCCGCCTCGCACAACAATTTCAAAAATACAACTAAAAGACAAAACGTCTACCACCCAGAACCACGGGAAAGCTGGCTGAGTGGCAGATTTACTACTAAAAAGGAAAAATAAAGGAGCACAAACACGGAAAAGCTGAGGTACAGAGGTGCGCAAATTGGGCTGGTGGTGGGCGACTGGGTATGCAGCTTTTTTTCAACCCAAAGGGAGATAAGCTCTCGATCACTCTGAAATCCAGTTTCTGGGGACACGTGGGGGACCCAGACGCCTACGGGGAGAAGCTGGACTCTCAGCCATTGGGTCAGAAAGTGAGAGTGACTTTTTTGCAGAGGTGCACCCAGCAATCATTGTTTACTGCGCTAGAGCGTGGGACGCGGGGACTTGGAAACGCGGAAAGGCAGAGACGGCTGATGGCAGCCATTGCCGTTTGCCACACCCTAGCCTAGTGACGCCCTGAGACCCCGCCCCGCACATTCTACAAACCCGCCCAGGCTCCACACAGTGGCTTTTGCATATAAATGGTCTGTTCTGTGGAAGCTTAACCAAATAAACTGCAACTCCAGTCAGACTGCTCCAAAACCGCCAAAGCCCAAGCAAAGAGGAGAAAACTGTAGTTCTTGCTGTAGCTCCTGCTGGGTGGCCTCAGAAAGTAGCTGAACTGCACCCCATTGGAGATGCAGAAACTAGTGCATCTAGTGGTCGGTGTGAGACGACACCAGATTTCAACCACTAGCATAAGGGACACATTCAAGAGGCAGACTCAGTAAGCACCAATGCCCTACTGGAACAAGTGCTGCCCCATAAACGTGTCTCCAGCACAGCAACTCTTCAGTTATAGACACAGCGGGCCCCCACAGCCAATTGGCCTGGAGGTCAATTCCTCCCAGTGACACCAACAACAATCAAGACTTAACTACAACAAGGCTGTACACACAGTCTAAAAAGGGGTGCACCAAGAGCGTCCACCTCAGGTAACTGGGAGGCTGACCCGTTGAACCAATAGGACACAATAGGACACAAAGCTACCCTACCAACTCAGGGAAGCAGCAAAAATGAAAATGAGGAGGCAAGGAAACAGATCACAAACAAAAGAAATGGAGGAGAACAAATGACTGGACATAGAGTTCAAAACCACGGTTATAAGGTTTTTCAAGAATTTCCTAGAAAAGGCCGATAAATTTAATGAGACCCTTGAGGATATGAAAAAGAACCAACTAGAAATTAAACATACACTGACTGAAATATAAAATATTATACAGAGACCCAACAGCAGACTAGAGAAAAGCAAGAATCAAGTCAAAATTTGTAATACAAAGAGGCAAAGGACACTCCTCCAGAGAAGCAAGAAGAGAAGAGAATTCAGAAAGTTGAAGATAGTGTAAGAAGCCCCAGGGACAACTTCAAGTGTACCAACATCAGAATTATGGGGGTGCCAGAAGAAGAGAGAGAGCAAGATGCTGAAAACCTATTTGAAGAAATAATGACAGAAAACTTCCCCCACCTGGTGAAAGAAATAGACTTACAAGTCCAGGAAGCGCACAGAACCCCAAACAAAAGGAATCCAAAGAGGACAACACCAAGACACATCACAATTAAAATGCCAAGGGCAAAAGACAAAGAGAGAATTTTACAAGCAGCAAGAAAAAAACAGTTAGTTACCTACAAGGAAGCACCCATACAATTGTCAGCTGATTTTTCAACAGAAACTATGCAGGCCAGACGGGAGTAGCAAGAAATATTCAAAGTGATGAATAGCAAGAACCTACAACCAAGACTACTCTACCCAGCAAAGTTATCATTCAGAATTGAAGGGCAGATAAAGAGCTTCACAGATAAGAAAAAGCTAAAGGAGTTCATCACCACCAAACCAGTATTATATGAAATGCTGAAAGGTATTCTTTAAAAAGAGGAAAAAGAAGAAAAAAGTAAAGATAAAAATTATGAACAACAAATACATATCTATCAACAAGTGAATCTAAAAGTCAAGTGAATTAAAAATCTGAGGAACAGAATAAACTGGTGAACATAATAGAATCAGGGGCATAGAATCGGAGTGGATTGATAATTCTCAGGAGGGAAGGGGTGTCTGTGTGGGGGTTACAGGAAGAGACTGGACAAAAATCATGCACCTATGGATAAGGAGAGTGGGGGGGGAGGTAAGAGCAGAAGGGAGGGTGGGAACTGGGTAGAGGGGAGATATGGGGGGGGAAGGAGAAACAATTGTAATAATCTGAACAATGAAGATTTATTAAATTAAAAAATAAATAAATAAATAAATAAATAAAGGCAGAGAAATGGTGGGCTGAGTGCTTTCCTGATGAAAGGCTGGATATGGGATGGAAAGGAAATCATGACAGGAGAGCACAGCTGAGGAATCAGGTAGAACTGGGTTTGCATCCCAGCCCTGCTGCTTACAGTCCTGTGACTGGGTAAGTTACTTACCCTCAACCCTGCCTTTGCTTCCTCACCTACAAATAGATACATGAATACAGTAGTACCAATCTCAGAGAATTGCTGCAAGGGGTAATTTGCGAACATACTGATTCAGTCAGGATGGTGATGGCGATGGCTGTGGGTACCAGAATCCCCAATTTGAATAGGCTTGAATAATTCAGCAATGTGTTGGATTTCATTGTTTTGTTCCAAGTAGGACAGGTGCGTCCTGTCTCACAGCAGGTTTGGTCCCCAGCCTCTTTCTCAGCTCCCCTCACCTATGTATGCCAGCTTCACCCCAGATTGCATGGTCAACATGGAAAGACCTCTCATTCACACAGGAAAATGTCCTCCCTGAGTGTGTTCCTAAGAATGAAGAGACACTCCCAGAAACCCAAGATGTCTCACACCTCCCCTCACAAGTCACTGGTCCCAAGTGGGTTAGCCCCTGTTCCTTTGCCAATCCCTGTCACATGGGAGGTACCACACACTGATTGGCTCAGAAATGGAGGGAGGGGAGAGAAATGCAATGACCACCATGAGCTGAGATTAGTTAAGGGCCTCCCCAGAGCAGGGGTCAATGCCCCAGGTAGAAGGACTGCCATATAGTCTGTAAGGGTAGAAAGATGGTGAGGTGAAGTCTAGTGAGTGTTATATAAACATAAATGTTCCTAGCCTGTAACCAGCCCTCAATGAATAGAAACCATTATTACAGTAGTTGTGTTATTAATAGACATTTATTAAATTCCTGTTCATGAAATAAGTTTGTTTTTTGCTTCCTCAAAGGAGACTGAAACAACTAACTTTAAACCCAGCATGTGTTCAATGGGTATGCTTTCTCGACCTCCATTTAGCCACTCTTCCAGCTCCTCCAGACATGGTCCCTACCAAGAGTGGTCTCCCTCATGAAGCCGCCCTGACAAGAAAGTAATTTCAGTGAAATGTGAGCCTTCAGTAGCAGCATTAGAAACGTGTTTTTGTTTTAAGCCAGGCTTGTTACTGATCAAACGCTACCATAAAACTTTCATAAGGCTATTACAGAGCATGGCTCTCACCTTCTAATATGCAAGTTGTTTTGCACAGCTGCAATGGAACAACAGAACTGAGAGCATTGATTAAGTGCTTCTGTAGATCAATACAAATGCTAGCCTTTCAGCTGCTGTAAGAAAGGGAATGCATGATCTTGGCCTCATCTGCTGCCCTCAGAGCTTACGGTCAACGCCCCTACATGAGGGATTGCTGCTGTGGATTTCAGTCTTAGGATTGGGTGGACAAAAGGAGGTCTCCATGGTTTCCAATGTGATGGATCAGGTTAAAAGATTAAAGTTACCAATTTAAGTCTGTCCCATCCAGGGAATTTTAGAGATGAGAAAAGTGAAAGTTTCAAAAGGGAGTGTAAGTTGCCATTTAATAAGATATTGGAATTTCTAAAGGACTTTTCTAAAGGTTCTCAAGAGGGCTCAATTACAGCCAGGAGACTTCTCAAAGCCCAAATAACGAGATAAAGCCTAAATTGATAATGTTACTGATCTATTGGATTATATAGCTGTACTCCCAGCCCCACCCGTACACAAACACATGTGCACCTGCAGACACCCCACTGGCTCTCAGGCAAAAGCATAACTTTTGTTGGAGGCACTGTGAGCCCATTTCCAGGCAGGCTGTGGACTTCTGTTTCTCTCCATCTGCACCCAAGAATTCTTTCAAAGACTATGGTATTTTTTTCTGTCTAAAGAAACCCTTATGGAGTAGGAAGTTTATCTGTTTGGAATAATATTACCAGATTCCTTTTTCTTATTTTCAATACCCTCAAACATATAATTTTCTCTGCGGACACTCCAAAAGCATGAGGCAAGTAAGGAGGGGGGAGTAGTGGTAGGGGTTGTGACAGGGCAAGCTGCAAACAGCCAATCAAACAAGCCAAAAAATGAAACAAAAAACAACGAAAGAAAATTGTGCCAAATAAAAAATAAGAGGAAATGTTGTACAGGTAAAGGAAAAATCTCCAACTCATCTAAAGGCTTTCCACCAGCAGATTTCTCATTGAGGTGAATGCTTAGAAGGCACTGCGTATGATGGGAAATAATAAAATACACTTCACAAAAAATGGGCTACTAGTTTTTTGAGATTTTCATCCTTCTCTTCATCCTCACCCCTTAGACCACCAGTGGTCCGTGGGCTCAGAAAGGTTGGTGACCACTGTAGGCTAACTGACTTGGTTTTTCTGTAAAACTATGTTTAAAATAAAAACAATAAGAAATATGGGAAGAGCAGCAATACAGGAAGAAGGGATAAAACAAGAATTAAGATGATAATTAAAAGCAAAGTTGTAGAAGGGTAAAAACCTGTACCAAATTTGATCTGTGGGAAATGAGGCACCAGCGGACTCCCCGGGAGCGCCCCCTGCATGGGGTACATCCTGGTACAAAATAATGAGAAGATTTTGGAACAAGCCAACCTGGACCATCAAGTAAACTCAGGGGAAAACCTGGCTCCAAAATGCTCATTAATCTTAAAATTGAAAAAGTCAGTCTGTCTTTCTCCAGGTCAAATCTACACAGAAACTTTCTGTCTCAAGCAGACTAAAAAGTGGTGGCCAAGGCCGAGTTCAAACATACAGATACCTAGCAAATGTCCCAGGAGGCGGTTGACTACGGAGGCACCTATAACTAAAGAGAAGTCGCTCAGTGGAGCCAGCCAAGAAGCTGTTCAATGGGTCCAGCTGCCGTGAGTGTAAACGGATAGCCTGAAGGTGAAGAATAGGGGCATGGGCGAGTGGGCTCACCAATGACGTCAGATGGACGGTTCAGGAATTAGTGTGCCCCAGCGGTCCCAGAGAAACGCCCCCAGCTGCTTGGCATGCTGACCTATGCATATGCTGAAGAATCACAGGAAACCAGGCAACAGAAGCAAAAGCTGTAAAGAGGGCAGGTCAAAGTCAAGGCCGACCCTGCTGTGCCGCAAATCCTCTCATCAGTGTCCATGCGTGCGGCGGCGGGCCAGTGTATAGAGACGGTTGGAAGCACGAAAGCTGAAAGTGGGAATATGGTCTTATTAGAATCTGGTTAAACTCTTCCTCTTCAAACTTCAATGAACTTTTGTCCTAAGAGTGAGGAATTGTGATGCCCGTGGGCTGTTTTACAGATGTGCACGGGGGCTGGTGTGGACAGGGAGGCAGCGCCGAGGCCCTGCTGTGGCCCCGGGATGACCTCAATGAAAGGTGGGCTGGTCAGAAGCTAGTCCACGTTATTCTGCCCAGCTTCTGCCTCAGGAAGGCTCCTGGTAAGGAGCGCAGGGCACGGAGGGCAGAGTGCACAGACATTTATTTTGCCCAGGGCACTGCCTACAGAAGGCGGAGCCAGTGAATAAAACGCAGCCCAAACCCTGGAGGGCCAGTCCCCAGGAGTGCTGCTTCCCACGGGTGACACTGCAGAGTTGTTTCCTGCCTTAATTTCTCAGGTCCCTTGTCTGTCTGCTTAGTGGGGACAAAAGGCAGGTCTCCCAGAGGGTTTCCTTGCCCAGGGGAGGCGTGGAGATGCTGCTGTGTCTTCCTGCAGGTACGTGGCGATACCCTGCAGCGCAGCGTGGGGAAATGGAGGTCACTTGTAGCACCAGGACAGTCCTGGGGTTGCTTAAAGCAATCAGCGTTGTTGCTTAAACAAAGCTGAAGGTTTTGCATTTTCAAAAAAATCAAATGATAGAGAATAAAGGAGAAAGAAAGATTTTTTAAAAAAATTTAATGCTTTGCTTAAACTGAAGCCTCTAATTTTTTGTTTTGTTGATCCTCACCCAAGGATACTTTTCCCATTGATTTTTAGAGAGAGTGGAAGGAAGAGAGAGCAAGAGAGAGAGCGAGAGAGAGCGAGAGCGAGAGCGAGAGAGAGAGAGAGAGAGAGAGAGAGAGAGAGAAACACTGATGTGAGAGAGACACATCAACTGGCTGCCTCCTGAAAGCTGCAGCTGTTTCTCCTAACCAACTGTTAATATACTGTAATGTAAAAAGTAACCCTTTGGTTTTTAAGTATTGCCTCCAAGGGAGGGATCAACCTACAGGCCAGGGTCCCGATTTTGTCAATGTTGGAAATGGCCGAGTTAGAAGGTAGGATCTTGTTGTTTTGACCCATGCAATAACTTGCAAGGATCTCTAAGGAATTGTGCTGAATGAAAAAAGGCCATCTCAAAAGGTCACATACTGCATGACTCCCTCTATGTAATAGTCTTAGAATGACATTACAGAGATGGAAAGCAGATCAGTGGTTGCTAGAGGCTGGGGGTGGGGGAAAGAGTGGGTGAGGCTGTAAAGGGGAGTGGGTCTGTATCAGATGGTGGCAGTAGTCACACAAATGTACACACCCACACCAACACTCTCATGCACACACACGCACACAGCCAACCTACTGCTTTTGTTAACATCTTAAAAGTTGGAAATACTGAGCTGGGGTTAGTTTTATGTTTCTGTTGTAGTTGCTTTTTGTGGGTGGTGAGATGGGTGAGGCTATCTTTCATTGTATCTAAAATCAAGGCATGACTAGCGTGGCTGAGCGATTGAGCGTCAACCTATGAACCAGGAGGTCATGGTTCAATTCCTGGTCAGGGCACATGCCCAGGTTGTGAGCTCAATCCCCAGTAGAGGGTGTACAGGAGGCAGCCAATCAATGATTCTCTCTCATCATTAATGTTTCTATCTCTCTCTCCCTCCTCCCCTCCTCTCTGAAATCAATAAAAATACATTTAAAAATTAATTAATTAATAAAATCAAGGCATTATCTATCTATATAATAGAGGAATATGCAAATTAGCCAGGATGCTATAATGTCATGACTGAACAGCAGGGGCCTGAGGCTGCAGGGCGCCTAGCCGGGGCAAGGGAGATCAGGCCATGCCCCCTGCCCCACAGGGCTTGACAGGGGACCTCAGGCCGCACCCCTCGCCTGGCAGGGCTTGACCAGGGACCTCAGGCCGCACCCCTCACCTGGCAGGGCTTGACCGGGGACCTGAGACCGCACCTCCCCACCCGGCACCAGGCCAGGGGACCTGAGGCTACGCTTCCCGCCCAGAGGGGCTTGATGGGGGTGGGGGTGGGGCCGGCCAGGTCTGGGTCTCCTGTGCTTTCAAAGTGCGTGCGGGTGGTGGGCAGGGACTTGACTCTAGGTCCCATGGCGTGCCCCAGACTCTGACAGGAGGGAGATTTTCATATACATTTTACTAATTTTCTTTCATCGCTGACACTTCTATTATAGAGAAAAGTCAAATAGCAATATTAAAATATTTCCTCTAATTAATCCCCTTATAATGTGCATGAATTTCGTGCACCGGGCCACTAGTAGTAGTATAAAAACCAAACTAAAATAGGACAGAGATAGAAACCACTCAATGCTGGTGCGTTAGCATCCTGCCAGTTCCACAGAGACAAGGCTGTAATGATCACAAACAGGATATATAGGATGGAAATACGTCAGCATCATATACACAATGTCTCCCTCCCCGAGGTTTCCCAAGGCAGACATTCAAGACTTTGCATCAAGCCCAACCACTGATCTGCTTTCCATCTCTGTAATGTCATTCTAAGACTATTACATAGAGGGAGTCATGCAGTATGTGACCTTTTGAGATGGCCTTTTTTCATTCAGCACAATTCCTTAGAGATCCTTGCAAGTTATTGCATGGGTCAAAATAACAAGCCCTGTGGCTGTGGCCAACATCCCTTCCATCAATGCACAGACTGTGTGGGTTGTTAAATATTTTGAATATAAGTCTTGGTCTTATCTGACTTTATTTTATATCCTAGAGAATGAAAAACAAACAAACAAACAAACAAATGCACAACTCTGATGAAAGTTTTATACTTTCAGGAGTCTTGAAACTTGCAAAATTTTTTTTCTAAATGTAGGGTCTGTGATAAGTGTTTTTGAATTTACTGTTGGAAAGAAATCTGTGACTAGCTTCGTGACTTGTAACTAACTCTTCTGGCTGTTACCATATGGTGTTTCCTTTAATAAAAACATTTTGCAGAAATAATGATAAAAATTACTTTAAGCTTTTATAAAAGTTAGGTATTTCTGGCAATAAAAATACTCCTTATAATTATGTAGATAACTATGTATCTAGTAAACAGGAAACACTGCTGTCCTTTTACATCATTTCTGGGTAAAAATGATGCACTGTACTGTGTCATTCAACCTTAGGCATTTCCTCAATATCGTATTCAGCAGCTTCTCTTTAGACTGCAGCAATGTATATTTAGGGACCCTGTTCTCTTCGCATATCTCTTTGCAAAGGACCCCATTCCTTTGACTCTTTGCAACAGAACAATACATTTCATCTCTTCAGAGCTCTGAGTCCCACTGATGAGTCCAGCTACATGCAACAACAGAAGCTTGCCTGGCTTAAACACATTGAAAAACATCTTGAGGTGTGCAGATACAGCAGCTGTCTGGACCCTTTCTTTCTTTTTTTCTGTCCCACTGTCCTGAGCAAGCAGGATGCTATCTTTGTGCGACGTTCCTAATGGTTGCAAGATGGCCGCTCCAAGCCTCATGTCAGTGTTGCAGACAGAGAGATGGAAGAAAGGCTTTCAGGAAACCTCATCCAGAAATTTCTGCTTATTCTTTGGCCAGAATTGGGTTAAACAGTCACTTCTAAGCCAGGGATAAGAGAGTTATGGATGAGGGTTAGGTCAGCCAACCAATACCATCTGCTACCCACACTATGGCAGAAAGGGAGGAGGGGCTTGTTTGCCTTCCTATGGGATCTTATTTCTGAATTGGATTCTATTTCTTGTTTCCCCCACTATCTTTTAGGATCCCTCTGAGTGATTCTGAGTGTATATAGATGAAGTTGGGTTGCTCAATTTTACCTTTATAAGAATTAACTGTGTGATCTTCTTTTATGTGAGCTTGAGAGTTTTGCTAAGACATGGTACCTATGGGGTTTGATTTCATTTCCTTACAACAATTCATAGGGCAAAGTAAAAGTAGAGAATGTTAAAATCAGTGTCTGCACCCAAACTTATCTGATTTAGTGTGGAGGGAGAGTACAGCCTCATGTACTAATGGCAATCAGAGGGACAGAAAAGAAATAAAGAATGCAAATTATTCTATGCGACAGATGCTGAAGCAGTAAATTGGTTTGCTATGTACTTAACCATCAGTCTTGCATGACTCTCCCCTCTGGATTGAAAAAGGAGTGTTCTATAACTATGATAGTTTTAAATTTATAAGACCTGAGCTCATGCTAGTCTATGTTTAAGGTTCTGCAGCTATCTCTATAGTAGCCAGGGGTACATATAGTGTAAAAAAAATCCCTTGAGATTAAACTGGAAATACGTTTATTGCTTTGTTTCAATGCTAACATTATCAGGTGGGCTTCTGCATTTCAAAATAATCTTCAAAATACCCAGGCAATGTGTCTAGGAATAACGTGGATTCAATCTTCTGAAAGGCTTCTGACTATACTGTGATGGTCATTTTTAGGCAACAGTGTGAGGAGGAGGAGAAGAATGATCTCCCTATAGATAGACAGAGTGTACTGTGCTATAGATATAGTGTTCTATTCAGCTATTCATCCATCCTCTTTATTTGTAGAGGAATTCTCCAGGCTGTAATTATTTATCCTCATTTTGTGTCCATTTCCCTACGTATAAAGTGACATAATTGCAAGGGTTAGTATGGAGATTAAATGAGATAATGCTGGACTTGCAGCCACAACACACAATGCAATGCAAGATTTTGTGTTGTTTCCTGTGATAGCTATCCCACAAATATTGGAAGATTTTGAGGCTGGAGATAATCTCTTTACTTAGAAAACAAAACACAAAACCTTTCCTTGCTCACTACTCAGCTTGTTAATTAACTTTCCTTATTTAAATACTAGAGGCCTGATACACGAAATTTGTGCAAGAGTAGGCCTTTGCTGCCGCAGCGGCTGCCTGGATCCATCCCGTGGCTCCATCCTGCAGCTGCAGCCCCAGCTTTGTCCAGAAGGACGTCCGGTCTAATTAGCATATTACACTCTTATTATTATAGACTAGAGGCCCGGTGCATGAAATTCGTGCATGGAGGGGGGTTCCCTCAACTCAGCCTGCACCCTCTCCAATTGAGGACCCCCTTGTGGGATGTCCAACTGCCTGGGATCGGGCCTAAACTGGTAGTCAGACATCCCTCTCACAATCTGGGACCACTGGCTCCTAACTGTTCACCTGCCTGCCTGCCTGATTGCCCCTAACTGCCTCTGCTTGCCAGCCTGATCAGCCCTAACTGCCCTCTCCAGGAGGCCTGATGTCGCCCCCCCCAACTGCCCTCCTCTGCTGGCCAATTTGGTTCTGATTGGTCGGTTCCTATGCCAGTCAGTGTCAAAAGCTCCACTTCCTAGACAGCCATTGGCTCCTCACAGCACCCAGATTTGGTTCTGATTGGTTGGTTCCTATGCCAGCCAGCGTCAAAAGCTCCGCCTCCTAGGCAGCCATTGGTTCCCCACAGCACCCAGATTTGGTTCTCATTGGTCAGTTCCTATGCCAGACAGCGTCAGAAGCTCCGCCTCCTAGGCAGCCATTGGTTCCCCACAGCACCCACCTTTGGTTCTGATTAGTCAGTTCCTATGCCAGTCAGCATCTCCAGGCCTATCTCTGGGCCTGATCAAAGAGGCGGGGCTTAAAGGCAGCCCCGCGTAGGCCAGGAGAGAAAGAAAGGCCTGGTTGCTGGCGAAGATCAGAAAGAAAGAGGGAGAGAAAGAGAGAGGTAAGTACACTGATCAACAGCTTCCACTGAGGCTGCAGATCAGACCCTGACTCACTTTCTGGGTCTCAGCCACCTGAGCAGTCAGTGCTGGGTCACTAGGCTGCAGGTTGCCAGGCTTTAGGCTTGGGAAGCAGCCCCCTGCCATGTCCCTCCGATTATAGGCTCAGCCCCTTCCCAAACCTAAAGCCTCACTGGAGGCTTTAGGCTTGGGAAGGCCCCCCCACGCCCGCCATGGCAGGTTGGGAGTGACATGGGTGCCGAGGAGGTTCCCGGGACCCAGGTATGTATGCAAATTAACCACCATCTTTGTTGGGTTAATTTGCATACTCACTCTGATTGGCTGTGGGCATAGCGGAGGTACGGTCAATTTACATGTTTCTCTATTATTATGTAAGATTGGCATTTATGTTTTCAACATTTACACCACACATTCATTTTCATGTGATGCTAATTGTCACCAAGATTACTGTCATTTTAGCCACCGGATATTTACTAGCATCTTTATCTTCTGTAAAACCAGATTGAAAAGCAAACATGTGTTTTTGGTAGGTGCCTGCATGCTTTGCACCTTCAGAGAACTCATACTCACTCTGGAGTGATTCCAGAGGCTCCCACCCTGGGAGAGGCCCTCTGGAGACAGTCCGGAGCTTCTGGTGGGAAGGAGAAGGAGGCAGTTCCCAGGGGGACACTGAGAACTACTTGGTGCAAGGAGATACCTTAGTGATTATTTTCCTTATCAAGCCTCATTCCTGTTGGTAAAAATTATACTGATTTGGAGCTAATTATTTTTATTCCATTTTCACTTTCTTCTTTCTTCAGAAATGTCTCAAAGTCCTGTTTTACTTTATTTGCCATTAACAATAAACCAGCATCGCCATGATAAGATCCAAGAGAAGCTGGTCAGGCAGGTCAGGCAGTTACCTTGTTGGTTTAAAATTCTATGGTAATTTAGAGGCAGTTGTGCAAATTTAATGACAAGATTCATTCAGAAACAATTCCAAAAAGAAATTCATCCAGAAACACAATTCCAAAAAGAGAAAAAAGATAATTATACAAAGCATTTAAAGTATTGTCTGGCTATATTAAGTGTTATGTAAGAATTCATAGCTGTAGTTATCACCTTTGTTACCATCATCATCATAATTATCACAATCATCTCCTTGCTGTCCCTTTAAGGAGAGGGATTCTGATCTGACGGGTCCAATTCCAGGACACAGCTGAACAGATGAGACTTCACTCATGAGGTATGGCTCTTCCTGACACCCTTCTTGCTTTGATCTCTGTGTGAAGAAGATAATAGGCCCAAGGCCTGCTTCCAATTTCCAAGTACTTGAAGTCCTAAAGAAGCCCAGCTCCTTTTCCTGCTTTGTCTGCCTCTTCGTATCTTCTTTTCTCAGGAGAACTTGTATTCAGGACCCTTAGTCTCTTGCCCTCCAGTGGTACAGCCCTGAGATCTGGTCTGGGGGTGAAAGGGCTCTCTTGGGCCTCTAAGACAGGCCTCCTGCTCCAGCCCAGCTTTCCAAATTCCAAGACGAATGATATCAGACTATATCTCACACTGCTCATAATATTTAAATCTGTCACTGGGACTTGCTAAGAAGTGATGGCCACTCTGATTCTGATAATCCCAAATCCCTTAGTTATGATACCAGCTTAGCATTCTTGAATCCCATGATCATTTCTAATGACAGTAACATGTGATTATGACAGTTGGTGTTTCTTGTGGCCTTATGCACTAGACATTGCTATATCAACTCACTAATTCTCACACCTCTGATGAGGAGGCTATTGCAATCCTATTCTATACATGCAGACAAAGGAGCTCAGGAAGGTAACTGACTTCACAGGTGACTTGGCAGGAAGTAGGCTGGGACCAGCACCTCGGTCTCTGACCCATTGCTATAGGGGCCCATCAGTGTGCAGCAAGTATGGGTGCCTGGCTTGCGTCATAATATTGAGGAAAAATCAGATCTGGAGTACAGAGTGGACTCTACAGTTTTGACAAGTCCGGCCCTGGGCTACTAATCTTTATATGTTCTTGGGCAAAGGTGGTTGGTTATATTAAAGACTAGAGGACCGGTGCATGAAATTCATGCACGGGGGGGGGGGGGGAGGGTTGTCCCTCAGCCCAGCCTGCACCCTCTCCAATCTGAGACCCCTTGAGGGATGTCCGACTGCCCTCTCACAATCCAGGACTGCTGGCTCCCAACTGCTCGCCTGCCTGCCTTCCTGATTGCCCCTAACCACTTCTGCCTGCTAGCCTGATCACCCCCTAAACACTCCCCTGCCAGCCTGATTGATGCCTAACTGCTCCACTGCCAGCCTGTTTGCCCCTAACTGCCGTCCCCTGCAGGCCTGGTCACCCTTAACTGCCCTCCCCTGCAAGCCTGGTCCCCCCCAACTGCTCTCCACTGCAGGCCTGGGTCCCCCCGCAACTGCCCTTCCCTGCATGCCTGGTCACTTCCAACTTCCCTCTTCTGCCGGCCTGGTCCCTCCCAACTGCCCTCCCCTGCTGGCCATCTTGTGACGGCCATCTTGTGTCCACATGGGGGCAGGATCTTTGACCACATGGGGGCAGCCATCTTGTGTGTTGGAGTGATGGTCAATTTGCATATTACTCTTTTATTAGATAAGATAGAGGCCTGGTGCATGGGTGGGGGCCAGCTGGTTTTCCCTGAAGGGTGTCCCAGATCAGGGTGGGGGTTCCCTTGGGGCGTGGGGCGGCCTGGGCGAGGGGCCTGTGGTGGTTTGTAGGCCAGCCACGCCCCCTGGTGACTCAAGTGAAGGCCCTGGTATCTGGGGTTTATTTATCTTCTACAATTGAAACTTTGTAGCCTGGAGTGGAGCCAAGCCTTCTGCTTGCTCCGTGGCAGCAGCCATTTCTGTTGGGGTTTGTGTATCTTCTATAATTGAAACTTTGTAGCCTTAAGCGGAGGCCTGGGCCAGCCAGGGTGTGTGGAAAGCTTGGTTTCCTCCATTGCTGGGGGCAACGCTAGCCTCCCGCTCTTTTCAGCTCTGTGGCTGCCGCCATTTCTGTTTGGATTTGTTTACCTTCTATAATTGAAACTTTGTAGCCTTGAGTGGAGGCCTAGGCCGGCAAGGGCAGGTGGAAAGCTTGGCTTCCCCCATTGCCTGGGAAACCCAAGCCTCCCTCCTGCTCTCTGTGGCTGTAGCCATCTTGGTTGGGTTTATTTGCATATTTGCCCTGATTGGCTGGTGGGCGTGGCTTATGGATGTAGCGGAGTGATGGTTAATTTGCATATTACTCTTTTATTAGATAGGATGGGAGAATTGGTGTGATTACTAAAATCAAGGTGTGGCCATCGGAAGGAGATAAAAGAAAATACATTATGACCCCACTTGGGTCTACAAAATAATTCTGATATTTTAGAAAAAGAATCAATGGTTAGATGGAAAAAAGAAACATCTTTTTAGGGTAAAAAAAATCTGCTTTTTTAGGCCATAGTACTACAAAGGTTAAAGAAAATATTCCATGAGATTCCCTGCTAGAATTTGAAATGATTCAGGACACACTTCCCTTAGATTGGGAAATGAACACCATGTGACTGGCAGAGCTTCGGTTTCCTGTACTGAAAATCAAATCCCATTTTCACTTGTGGGTATTTCATTCATCTTTGCTTTTTTAATTACATAGCAGAAAGTGCTACTGTAATTTCCTCCCTGTGTAACGACAGCATTATTCATCAAAAAGCTTTTAATTCTATACAAGAACTGCTTCTCTTCAAAAATTGGCTTTCAGTCTCTTCAGAGGCAGAGGGTGTGAGTTTTTGACCCTAGGGTTAACTATCTGCAAGGAAGTTAAAATCACACAAAACCTCATCCTGGGAAAGGGAGCCTTGAGCAGGACCCTCCTGTTAACCTGTCTTATTGTTAGTGGTGGGAAGAAAGCAAGGTGGCACGGGCACCACACACCCTGTCCTGTTAGACTGAGCTCCTCGGGGGGGGGGGGGGGGTTGTCTCATTCCCAGCTGTATTTTCAGAGCCTAGTCCAGTATCTGGCACACAGAAAAAACTTGGTAAATCTTTGTAAAAGTGATTTAAATTGAGTGGAGAGTGAATGGAGAATTGGCTTTGGAATATTCCTGATTAAAAAAAAAAACAAAAAAACAAAGTGTATGAAAAGGTCCTATTTCTGGAGAGAAAAATAAAGGGAAGCAATGAGGAAACTCCCTAGAGGCCCTCAAGGGACTAGGAACTGGGGCTTGCAGAGTGTGGCCTATCTGCGGGGAAAAGGTTTGATGTGTCCTCGGGATACAGTCTCTTCTTCCCAGACTCCCCCTCCTAAGGATGCACCAATGTCTGCTCTACTCTCTTGATGGGCCCAGCAGCCCCTTATTCATTTGTTTTATTTAAATTAGGAAGCATTACCGAACAACACCATATGTGTGGTCCAGTGCTGGAACTCGAGGAACTGGGCTGGAAGGAAGCGGAGCCACCAAGATAAGAAGAATGACAGCTACCATGTGTTGGGTGCTCACCACGTGCCAGGCACACCCGTGCACATTTCCGAACATTAACCCACTGATCCTCACCCCACCCCTAGGAGCCGGACCCGAGGAGGCCCTGCTGTACGAGGGGCCTTGTGTGCCTGAGACCCACCTCGCTCATTACACTCATGTCTTGTTCCCAAAGCCACTCATTAACGCATCTGTCACTTAAGAACTGCTCATTCATTTTTGCATCCCCAACAACACCTAGCACAGTGGCTGGCACCTGACAGGTGCTGAGTAATGTTTGAGGTTTTATTTAAGTGACGAATCCAGTGACAAAGATGCACATTGAGAAGCAGTGCAAAACCATGTACAGAGAGCTGCAGAGGGCAGCGTGCGGGAGGGGCCAGGACCAGTGACACACAGCAGCAGGTGGAGTGGGGAGCTCTGAAATCCTGTGTCAACGTGGGGGTGGGTCAGTGGGACCCCAGAGGAGGAGAGCAGGCCCAGGGGGGCAGAGGGGTGGGGGACAGGCCTGCACGCCGCACAGAGGCCCTCGCAGCATGGGCTGCATGAGGGTCTGATTGGGCCTGGCCACAGTGCTGCCCAGATGACACTTGACGTCATTAATCACGCTGGGACACTGAAAAGGGAAAGTTCCCAGCGTGGCTAACCCATGTTGAGGGCCTGAGAGGAGCCAAGGGCCCTATTTTATGATCTATATTTAATGGGACACAAGCAGCATAGAAGCCCTGGCCACTTCAGGTGACGTTCCACTGTGAAGGGGCTTTGAGTTCCAAGTACAGAGTACGGCCCAGTTCTGCCCGCCATGACTCAGCACTACCCACTAGAGCCGCAAAGGGTAGGACAGAGTAAAACTGTTAGTTAACAACCACACTTTTGGTGTGAAAATGTTCTACATATGTGACCTGTGGCTTCAAAGCCCAGGGGCAGGAGCCAGAGCCTGGGTGCAGAGGGAGAGCCCTGGGAGGGTCTGGGGTCACTCACCCTGTGGGAGCCAGGCTACAGCCTAGCAGAGACTGGATGAGTTTTGAGGCTGTATGGAGAGAAGGGGGAGCCACAGAGAACAAGAGGAAGGGAGAGGAGGGGGGAGGAAAGAGGAAGGAAAGGAAAACAGGGAGTTCTCTTCCCCTGGGTGGTGGTCCCTAAGGTCTGTCCAACCAGTGCAGTCTCCTATCCCAGCTTCTTCGTTCCTTTAAAAAAACACACCCAATTCCAGATTCTCTTAAAAGCCCAACATTTGTTACCTTCTCAGAACAGCCGAATTTCCCGAGAATCTGGGCACGGTCACACTCACATGCCCAGGGTTCTGTTTTCTTCACACAATGCGTGTGTAGTCTTGGGGCCTGTGCTTTCAGGGCCAGATTGCTCAGACCGTATTCCAGCTCCAGCATGCAGGAGCTGTATGTCATGGAGCAAGTTACTTAACCTTGCTGTGTTTCAGTTTCTTCATCCTTAAACTACCTCATAGGGCTGAGAGAATTAATTGAATGAACCCATGTGAAGCTCTTAAATCATAATAAGCACATAATAAAATGACTAATTCACAATGAGTAGGAGGGGCAAAATTACTGCTAACGAGAACCATTCAATAATAGTGAGTGAAGACCTAGCTCGTGCCTCTGAAAGATGGCAACTCCTGTATAACCTGTCCTTTGTGACACTGGTGTGCCACCTTTGCTCCGTATTTACCATCCAGACCTTTCTGAGCATGATACAGTTGACCCGTCCTCCTCGTTGGTGCTCTTTCTCCCAGCCTTCCCCCACACTGACGGCTCCTTCCTGGGCTCTGATCTGCCCCCTCCTCCAACCCCCTCACCCTTCTATTCGGAATCTCTGCTCCCAGTCTTTCCCCTGGTCCAGCAGCCTACTGCCCTCTCCAGGAAGCCCAGTCTAATGCCAGCCCTGCTCAGGAGAGCGGCCCTGTTTTCCCCTCTTCTGCAGATGACAAGAGTGAGGCTCAGGGAAGTGAAGTCTAAGGCCATGCGGTCAGTATGCAGTGTAGCCAGTTTTACGTTCAAATGATCCAGCTCCACAGACACTACTGTTCCATGAATTGGATCAATGATTTTATTGGCTGGTTAGCTGGGTAGACAGATGGATGAAGCAATGGGTAAATAGGTGAGTAAATGAACAAATAACAGAGTTGAGTGTTAAGAAGGACCCATCCCGCTATATGGGTGGGTGCATGTTTACAATGGGTGGGCTGCCTGGCATGACTCCTGTAGAGCAGTGCTCTTAACTGGGGAGTTTTGCTCCTCAGTGACCCTTGGCAATGTCTGCCAACATTTTTTACTGCCACAATCTGAAGGGGGGTGGGTGTGCAGGGCTCCTGGCATCTAGTGGGTAGAGGCCAGGGATGCTGCAAACATCCTACAAAGCACGGGCCAGCACCACAATAAAGAATCATCTGACCCAAGATGTCAATAGTGCTGAGTCTGAGAACCCAGCTTTAGAGGGATTTAGGTCAATCCCTTGGGAAACAGACAGGTTTTTGAGGGTAAGTGAAGAAATACAGTGAGTCATTTCATATTTGAAAACCTGTGCCCCTAAAAAACAAAAAGCAAACAGAAATCCAAAAACAGCAGGGAGCCTTGCTTTAGTGGAGGCGGCACAGGCACTTGTGAGAGAATGACAAGCCCACCCCTCAGGGCGAAGGAGAAAAACACTGAGGACAGAAACAGAACTCCGACTATAGAGGAATACAAAGTATTCTGATATAGCCTACACTTTCCAAAGAGAAATAAATGAGCATATATCTCATTTTTGAGAAATATACATAGTTGGATGCATGTTGCCTTTTCTGAACAACCTTCTCTGCTCTAAAAGCATCTGCCTCCCCCTGTCTCCTCCCCCCACTTCCTTTGAGGATCCTGCTCCAGTCTGCTCATGCCTGCACTCTGCCAAGTCCATGCCCAGCCCCAGGGCCGGCTCTGGGACCTGACACGGCTGGTGCCTGGCCCAGTCAATGGGCCTCACTGGGCACTGTCAGAGACTGATGGGCTCTGGTACACCTCTCCGTTAGCACGGGTGATTCATTTCACCACCCTGAGAGGAAGCTGCATCAACATACACTCAAACCAAGTCCAAACACCAGCTGCACAGGCCCGGCTCTTCCCCGAAGCAGGAAGATTGATTCTGTCTGGGACTAAATGCCTGCTTCACTTAAGTGCCCTCTCGGTGAAGTTGTTAGAGACGGGAATAATGGTCCTCTGCGGCAGGAGTGAGCACGCAGATGCTGAGAGCCGTGGGGACTGACTGCCCGCGCCCAGGAGGGCTGCGGCACCACCCCTGCCCTGAATGTGCTGGAGACAAAGGACATTCCCCTTTGCACCACCTTTCAAAGTTAATGAAAGGAGCACTGCTGAACCCAGGCCGGGTTTTGGCGGTTTCAGGTGGGACAGTTTCGACACAGCAGGCTCGGCAACCCCAACAATGCAGGGTCCCTGGATGGAGAGCTCGGGCAGCGGCAGAAAGTGGAAAATGTTACCCCAAAGCACAGCTCATGTTGAGCAAGTACCTGGTTACTTCCCGAGGAAACCCAGCCACAGGAGGCTCAGGACGGCCGGACACTTGCTGTCACCGAGCCTCCGTTCCCTGTCTCCAGCTGGGTCCCCTGGTAGCACAGTGAGCGGCGTGCACTGGGCCTTCTTTAGGACTTAACCCGGTCCGCTGCCGGTAGCTCCACACAGGCAAGGCGCTTCCGCCACTCGCTGCAGGGAGCAGTCACGTGAGCATGTTCTCTGCTTTGCCAACAGCAAAACTCATTTTGAAGCCAGCATTCTTTCCAGATGAGAGGAATTACTACTCCCTATACCTCATCGTCCCCTCCCATCATGCAGTCATTTCAGCTTCACTTCAAAACTAGGCAAAGCAAAGAAACAATAAAGCTGTGATTCTCTGAAATCCATAATCCCCCTCCCCATGTCAGTGTGAAAGCTGCCGAGTCCCCTCTAAGCACATTAGCAGCCAATACAAGGCCATTCCCAGCTATCAGACTATTTTGAAATAAACCCAAATTATTGTGTAGAAGAGGCCAGACATAATTCCTCTATTTAAGTTTCTCATGAAACTGTATCCCTGTGATTGGAAACTCCTGCTACAATTCAAAATTAACAAAGGATGCAGACAGTGTTGATGAAACATTAATGACCAATTTGCAAATGTTCTAGGACCCCCTGAGTTCACCACGGGTTCATCAATGCAGCATTCACCCTCTTACTTTCTTCTTTCAATTATTTAGCATCCATTAAGCGCCCACAGTAATCTGAGCTCCAGCAACCTTTCACCCCATTCCTTCCCCTGGCGGCGGCTTCATTCACCTGGTGTCCTTCTAACTGCATAGGCCAATCGACCTTTGCCTTAAGGCAGGAAGCTCATTTAGAAATCACTCTCTGTGGGCATCCCTTGCATTACATTTCCAAGTGCTGAGGACACATGACAATGACCAGGATATGACAGAAGCTCGAAGAACTTTTCCAGGTGTCCCAGTGCATCGGAGGGAACCGGACCTGAATGTGAGATCCAGTGGTACCTCCGTCTGTGAATTCTTCAGACCCACTTTGACTGGGCTTCGTGGACTCAGCCACTTAGTATTTACTGAGCGCCTGCAGTGTTCCCAGCACTATGGCATGAAGGGCAATGCAGCAGCCACAGCTGCGGTGGCGGGGAGCCACGTTCCTATCACAGATGCGGGCCACCTTATCTCCGTGATGGAGTAGGAACCACCCAGGAAAGAGGACTTGGCGATATGGAAAGGACACCCCCTTGCTGCCTGCTAGACTCTATGCCTCTCCAGTCACCCAGACCGAGTCCAGAGGTCCCCTGAGTGCGCTTTCATCACAATTCCCTGAGCCCCACAGGGTAGCATTTCTGGTCTTTACTTCAGCAGAAAGCCCCTGCCCTGGCCTTTCCCTCCTTCTGGCACTCAGCACCTCTGAAAAGTGCTCAGATTGTACATGACAGAGGAAGTCACAGACATGCTACCACAGAGGAAGTCACAGACATGCTGAATGGGGTACAAACACAGTGCCCTGCGACCAGGGCAGAGAGAAAGCTCAGGCTGAGGAACGTGGTCTGACCTCACGGCAGCGGAGCACTGGCCTTGCCTGACCATGCTCACCAGTAGAACTAATGATGACTAATGACAACCCCTGCACTCACCATCTATTTACTATTCGTGTTTCAACTGCAGGGGTGGAGGGAGAGGAGAGAACCTAAGGCAGGTGCCATGCGGAAAGGGGAGGTGGCCCACACTCAGCCTTTTAAAGTCAGGCCCAGAGAGGCTGGTGTGACAGTCACTTACCTGCTCAAAATCCCCTACTTTCTTTTCAATTAATGTTCCTAAAATAATGATGACAAGGATGATAATCTAATATAAGATGATGCTTTTATAGCACATTTCACACATCAGGCACTATTCCAACAGCTTCCATGTATCAACTTGTGTAGTCTTCACAAGCATGTCCAATACTATTATTCCTGTTTCATAGACGTGGAGACTGAGGCATAGGTAGTGGCCAGGATTTGAACCTGGGCAGCCAGGCTGAAGAGGCCACATATTGGAACCATTTTATTTTTTATTGATTTTTTACAGAGAGGAAGGGAGAGGGATAGAGAGCTAGAAACATTGATGAGAGAGAAACATCGATTAGCTGACTCCTGCACACCCCCCCACTGGGGATGTGCCCACAACCAAGGTACATGCCCTTGACCGGAATTGAACCTGGGACCTTTCAGTCCACAGGCTGACGCTCTATCCACTGAGCCAAACCGGTTTCGGCATTAGAACCATTTTAAAATAACTGCCTCAAAACTCATTATTTCATTCCTTCCATGCTCAAAACTCTTTTCTCACCTCCTATCTATTACCAAATTCAGCTCTAACTCCTTAGCCTGGCCTCACCCAACCTACCTCCAAAGTCCCTTTGTAGCTTTCTCCCCACAAGTCCCCTGCAGCCTGTTCCATTCCATGCAGGAGGCCCGAAGCATGAGCCTGAGGTCCAAAGTGCCTGAGGTCCAAAGCGTTACTGTTCTCAGCGAGTAATCCTTAGTCTCTCCTGCCTGCGCCTTGGCCTGGCCTTCTCCCTGTTTCTGCATATTAAAATCTTACCCATTTTCTGCTCTAGGAGCTTCCTCTTCCCATATTGCATATCTCCTAGTTCTCTGAATCCTGGAAACAACTTTCTATAATACCTCCTTCCAACCTTGACATTGAAGTTTTGTGCAGGAAAGGAAAAGAGGATTGTAATGCACAGTTCACAGCTAAATGTATTTCCTCTTTTCAGTAGTTTCTCTTCCTATTGTCCCTAAATTAGCCCACTGTCCCCTATCTAACATTTTCCTCTCCCTTGAAGGTGAAGCCCTATATTTCTGACTGAACCTCAAAGCCTGGAAGGAGCAGTTTTGGAAGGACATTCTTTCTGCTTCACCTTCCTCCTAGGGTCTCTGAGCTTTGGAAGGAATAGTGTGGTTGGCTGAGCATTTTTTCTCTTAGGTTCATTTTGTTAGAAATTGCCCTTCTTGTGAGAATGAAAACATACAGGTACATATTTCAACGTCCCTTAGTCCCAGTCAGGCCTTACTTATTACTAAACCTACCCTATCTCTTGCGTTAGCATGTAACTCCACCTGCAACAAAGGGACCAAATCAGGGGCCGTCATCTGATCCACTGCACAGTCCTAAGAAGCACTCTGAGCAGGGACAGAAAAACTCCCTGCCTCCTTCTCAACCCCACCCAGAGCTTTGCCTTCCTAGGACCTGACCCTAAGGGACTATGGCATAACCTGTACTTTTGAAAAAGAGAGACTCTTAAAATCAGCAAGAGAATAGCAATTACTTACCTACAAGGGAGCGGCCATATGACTGTCAGGTGATTTCTCAATAGAAGCTTTGCAGGCCAAAAGAGAGTGGCAAGAAATATTTAAAGTGATGAATAGCAAGGACCTACAATCAAGATTATTCTACCTAGCAAAATTCTCATTTAGAATGGAAGGTCAGGTAAAGAGCTTCAGAGAGGGAAAAAAAAGCTAAAAGAGTTTATCACCATCAAACCAGTATTACATGAAATGTTGAAAGGTATTTTTAAGGAGAGGAAGAAGCAGAAGGAAAAAAAATAAAGAATATGAACGATAAAATGGCAATGAATACATATCTATCAACAATTGAATCTAAAAAGCAAAATAAATGAACAAAATATCTAATGAACAAAATGAACTGATGAATAAAATAGAATCAGAGGCACGGAAACATGCAACAGACTGACAAATCTCAGAGGGAAGAAGAAAGTGGGGGTGGGAAGAGATTAACCAAAGATCTTATATGTGTACTAGAGGCCCAGTACACAAAATTCGTGCACGGGGGCGGGGGTGTGTGAAGGGGCCCCTCAGCCTGGCCTGCACCCTCTCGCAATCCGGGACCTTTCGGGGGATGTTAGACTGCCGGTTTAGGCCCGATCCCTGTGGGATCCCTGCAGATCAGGCCTAAATTGGCAGTTGGACATCCTTTTCACAATCTGGGTCTGCTGGCTCCTAACTGCTCGCCTGCCTGCCTGATCACCCCTAACCGCTTGCCTGCCTGCCTGATCTCCCCTAACCACTCGCCTGCCTGCCTGAATGCCCCTAATCGCTCGCCTGCCTGCCTGATTGCCCCTAACCACTCACCTGCCTGCCTGATCACCCCTAACTGCTCCCTGGGGGGCAGGACCAGCCGGGGCGAGTGGCTGTGGTGTTCTGGTCTCTAGTCGTTCTGGTAGTTCCACAGTTTCAGTCGCTGGGCTTTTATTATGGACACAGACAATAGGGTGGTGAAGGCCTGGAGTGGGGTGGGAATCGGGTGGAGGGAGGGCAATAAGGGGAAAAAAGGGTGACATCTGTAATACTCTCAACAGTAAAGATTAAAAAAAAACAAAAAGAAAGGCTCAATAGTATTTGATGTCAATTCTTCCCAGTCGAATCTATATATTTAACACAATTTCAATTAAAATTTGAGCAGAAGTATTTGTAGAAATCTACAAGCTGAGTTTAAATTTTTATGGAAAATCACAGGAATACCCTAAGCAATTCTGAAAAAGAACAAAGTTAGAGAGCTCGCACTCCTTGATTTCAAGGTTTACTATAAAGAAACAGTAACTGAGCCAGTGTAGGATTAAAGAAAGGATACAAGTAGATAACATGAGTAGACAGACATCCAAAATATGACATATGTGTCAGCTGATTTTTGAAACAGGTAAAAATTCAATTCTGTTGAGAAAGGAGAGTCTGATATTCAACACGTACTGGAACAGTTGGATATCCATAAGCAAAAAGAGTAAAAAAGGAACTTTAATCCACATCTTTCACCTACTGTAAAAATGAACTCAACCTGAATTTAAGTGTAAAATCTGAAACTATAAAACATTTAGAAGATAAACTTTGTGATTTAGAATTAGGTAAATAGTTCTTAGATACAAACCAAATATATGATCCATAAAAGAAAAAACGATACATTGGATCTTAATAAAAAGGAAACAACTCAATTTAAAAAATGGATAAAAGATATGAATAGAGAATTCAACAATATAGATGGCTAATAAACACGTGAATGATATTTAGTCAATGGAAGTTAAAAGCACAATAATTTAACACTACATCTATTAGACAAGCTAAATAACAAATGAATCAGCCAACGAATACAAAGTCTGACAATACCAAGTGCTGGTGAGGATGCTGAGCAACTGAAATTATTATACATTGCTGGTGGGAATGTGAAATGGTTCAGCCACTTTACAAAACAGCATGGCAGCTTCTTATGAAGTGAAACGTACACTTATCATATGACCCAGCAATCCCATTCTTGGGTATTTACCCAAGTAAAATGAAAACTTGTGTTCACACAAACACCTGCATGTAAATGTTTATTTATATTTGCCCCAAACTGTAACAACCCAAATATCTGTCACCTAGGAAATGGATAAACAAACAGTAGTTCATTCACACAATGGAATATTACTCAGCAACAAAAAGGAACAAACTACTAATAAACAACAACATGGATGACTCTCAAGGGCATCATGTTAAATGAAAGAAACCAGGTTCAAAAAGTTATATATCATTTGATTCCACTTATATAACATTGTGGTGAAGACAACGGTACAGGGGCAGAAAACAACAGTGGATGCCACAGGCTGAGAGTGGGAGGCCAGGTCGGCTAAGGAAGCGCAAGGGAGAAGGGAATTTCGGGCAGATGGTGGGACTGTTATATATCATGGTTGGCAGTGATTACAGGACTGTATGCATTTGTGAAAACTTGTAGAAACTGTCCACAAAAGGATGATTTTTACTGTATGTAAATATATCTTAATTTAAAATATAAAAGTTAAAGAAAATTTTAAGTTCACTGGATACTTAAGAAAGCAGACTATTTTCTGTCTTGGCATTGGTCCACCTGGTAATTTTAGAAAAATGTGCTTTTTTTTAGTTACCTAAGCCCTGCTTTTTTGGCAGCATTTATGGAAACTACCCAAGGAAATTCACTGAACTAGTCTCTTCTGTTTGTCCACTGCACACACTAACAACTCCCCGCCTGACTCTGGCTCTCATCCTCCCCTCTGCAGCCCCCAAAACTGCACTCTAAGATCACCCCATTCCTATCCACAGCGGCAGCTGGTGTGGCCTCCCTGGTCAGCAGTTTGACTTGATTACCTTACCTTTGAATCCCCACTGCCCTGTGAGGCCTCGGGCATCACATTCTGCCTAAGAAACACCCATGGTCCCACCTCAAGGTCTGTGTTTACTAATGATCCTATATAATAAAAGGCTAATATGCAAATTGTCCACTCGACTAGGAGTTCGACCAGAGGGCAGGGCCGGCCAGCCAACTTCCCGTGGCCCCTCCCCCTGGCCAGCCCCACCCCAGATTGCTCCCCCCCCCACACCCTGATCTGGGGCAGGGGCTGGCCAGCCAACCTCTTGCGTCCCCTCCCTCCCAGTCAGCCCGGTCCGATTGGCCCCAATCAGGGTGGGCTGGCTGGACCCCACCCGTGCACGAATTCGTGCACCAGGCCTCTAGTATTACATAGTAAGACTTCAGAAGACACAATATTGAACACCCACTATGTGCCAAGTGCAGCATAGACACTTTACATTGGGGGCTCCTCACAGAAATCTAACAAGAGGAGTTTATTCCCATTTATCAATGAGGAAACTGGGTTTAACTAGCCCAGGGTAGTCACAAAGTTCTTAGCCCGGGGCTTTGCTCACCTTGCTGTCTGGACAGCCTGTAATGCAGTGCCTGCCAGTATTTGCTGAGTCAATGAATAGGAGAATTTCAAAAAGGGACAAACACATTCTGTGTTACAAGAGACTTGAACTAGATTTGGTCTGCGCTAGTTCTGGGGAGGCAGATTTCAACCAATACAAGAAACAATGTCCCCTGACCATGAGAGCTGTTCTAAAATACAAGGGCGCTGTGGTTCAGGGTTGAGCCCAGAACGTCCTTGATGCCTCTAAAGTCCTTCCATTAAGGGCATTCTGGACCCGACTCACCTGGCAGAGCAGCACTCAGGTGCAGGATGAGCTGTGCTCCTGCTGAGCACAGTCTAGGGAGGTTTCATGTCCTCCCTTCTCCACTAAGCCTCGGCCTCCTTCTCTCTCCCAAGTCCTCTTCTCCGTGGCTGTTTAACAGTCCAGGGACTCAGAGTTGGCCTTCCAGACACCTGATGGGCTCGGGCGACCCTGAGACTCACACCATGAAGGCATCCCCACACCATGCTCATGTACTTTTTCCTGATGACCACAAAGGGAAGAAGTGACAGTTATGGCAACAGAGTTCCCGGATCCTTTCCTGCATGTCAACACTGTGTTAGCTCCTTAGCCCTGGTCATATGCCAGGAGTTGGCAGCTCCTCTGCATCATGGAACCCGGGTCACTCTGCAGTTCTAGAAGCTGGGGAGGAGGGCAGTAGTGGCTGCCACCTCAGGTCTCTAATGGCTGCCAGCCTGTGCCAGCCTCTTCCTTAGGAAAAGGGCCGCAGTGGTGGAAGCTGCCTACTCTGTAAAACCCACATAAGAGAGAACTGAAATCATGCGGTTTGGGGAAAAGTGTGCTGAAATGTAAAACATTTGCCTGGTGTGATCCTGAGGGGTCGCAGGGGCCTGGAGCCCACTCTCCCTCCGCAGGTCCTGCCCAGCAGCTGTGCAGCAGGTGCCCGGCAGGGCACTTTCCCCTGTCCTGGGGACTGTGCCAGTCCCGGCTGGGCCCGCAGACTGCCTGCTGCGGCTGCTTCTAAAATTCATTTCAAGCCACATTTTGGCCCAAAGCCCTAAAGCTTCTTTTCAGGAAGAAAGCATAAAGCCTCCCAATTTTATTTTATTTTTTCCTGCTTGTTCAAAGAACAATCATATAAGATAAAAGTATAATCCTCGGGCAAAGAAAATTTAATTCAAAACATTCTTAAGATTAGATTCAACAACCTTTTCCTTACAAGCAAAAAACAAACAAAAAAAACAAACAAACACCAAACAAAACAACAACAACAACAAAAAAACAACAACAACAACCAAAGAAACCCTACTTCATTCTTGGTCCCCCCCCGCCCCGACCCGTTACATAAGCAAAGAAAAAAAAGGAAAGATCAGGGAGTATCTACATGAAAGAGAATTTTCACCTGCCATGTAAGCACAACTGAGAAACTTGTAACAACCACTTCATAGCCGTACTAACAACCCTGCGAGGGGGACTCCACGCTTACCCCACATTACAGAAGAAGCCACCCAGACAGGGAGGGTAATGTGTCCGAGGTTGCACAGTTGGGAGTGCATGAGGCAAAGATCTGAATCCACGCAGTCTTAGCCCAGGAACAAGTTCTGAACCAGATGCTACAGTTGATGTTCACATAGCTATGGTCAGAATGAAGTTGCCTTTTGATTTGTGAAGAAATGAAAGAGGTGTTAGGTTTGATTCTTTTCCACCCCTACTTTCTCTTTCTATTAACCCCAGGTACACACTCATGGGTCAGTCATGACTCGCGGCTCTGACACTATCACCTTTCATTTCGGCTCAATTCCCTCCATGTCTTCATTGACATTAAAATAAAACCCAGCTCCTAACCTTGGTCTCTAAGGCCCAATCTGATGGGCCCTTGGCTACCTTGCTGACCTTCTCTCACCATGTACCGCTCACTCACTATGTGTAGCAACATGGCCCTCTTTCTGTTCCTCCAACGTTCTTGCTTTGGAGCTGAGCTGGCTGTCCCGCTCGACCTACTCTAAAGTTTCAGCTTAAGTGTTAGCTTCTCCACGTGGCCCTTCATGAGCATCCCAGCCTGAAAACCCCTGTCACACTGCCCTGCTCAGTTCTGGCTGCAGCATTCCTCCTCTACAAGAAGACAGTCTCGTGCAGGCCAAGCTGTGCGTCTATGCAGACCACTGTGAACGTGTGGCAGCCGTGGCCCGTGGCTGGCCGGACAGCCTACAACTTCTAAAGCCCACATTAAGTTCTTTGTTCTGGAGCCTGAGAGATGTCCACGTATAAGGGCACTGGCTGTGCAGTCACACTGTCCTGCTTGGGTTTTCTAAAAAAGGGTCTCCCATCCTCCAAATCTGATGTTAGCATTTAAGTGCTTTCCTTCGGCCACAGGGAGCCTTTCTCTTCTGACAAGTAAGTAGGTGGGGAGGGGGAGACACTCTCAGACCCCGACTATGATGTCAGCGATGTGTTCCGCAAGAGGCAGGGCTCCATGTGGGCCTGGAAATGCTCCTGCCACCTTCCAGGCGACGGCTGGGAGACACTGGCTTAGAACCAAAGATTCAAAGTTAACAGGAAAATTCTAGATAAAATTTCCCTGTTCTTGCAACACACTGAACTTGAATCTAATAATCCAGAATTTAATTAAAACATTTTATTTTCCAATCCAAGAAAGGAGCCACATGGGGCTGAGAGCCAGATTTCACAGGCTGGGCAGGAATAGGTTCAACTTTCATTAACTGTTCAGTTAGGAGAGGAGACCTGGGGCCACGAACTGGGGGAGGAAAAGACAATGTATTATTTTGGTTCAATAAGATAAAAATGGTTTTGGTTAAAAGGAAAAATGTACCTTGCATTCTGAACTGTCACCCTTGAATTTGATATTCTAAATGTGTCCCATTATATACCCATACATTACAGCCTGTTTCACCTGGTTTATGGTTCAACAGTGGCATCATCTGAAAAGACAGAAGTCACCAAACACCTACCTGAAAAAAATGTGGCCACACTGGTAGCCCGGGGAACCTTCACAAGGGTCTGTACAAAAATGAGCACATGATACCCACTCCCTCAGTCTACTAAGTAAGTTCCTGCCCTGGGCCAGGCGGGCGGGCGGCGCTGAGGACCCAGCGGTGCACAAGACAGACCTGTCTGGTTCCCACCCTCAGGAGGTTTGCAGTCCAGCACAAATGAATTGAATAAATTATTTCACAATTCATATACAAAACAGAATGTCCCTTAATTATCAGTACCTCCTCATTTTCATGCCTTTGCAATATACGGGAAAGAGAACATGGTAAAAAGAGGACTCTGCATTCTTGGGAGGCATCTGACTACAGGGCTTAGGGAAGCAAGTTCCATTGATGAAAAAGAATCTAGCTAATGTCCACCATAAAAAGCTGCTGGGGAACTGTACCATAGGTATATTAAGCTGACAGCCCCCGAATCTACTGACTAATCTTAAAAGAACAAAGACAGAGATGTATGGAGTATAGAACACCACCCAGGAAGGAGTTCTGCCTTCCTCTCAAAATCAAACCTAAATCTGATTAAGCCTCTAGATGCGATGACCATTGTAGGAAATACAAAGGACAGAAGAATTGTGACATGACACCATCACAGTTCAGCAAAATTTTACAATGTGGGCAACTGCACAGGACAAACAACCCAACTTCTTCTACAGCGAGAGTTACCAAAAAAGGGGGAGAGGAAACATAGAGTAAAGGGACTGAAGAGCCTTATCAACCAAATGCAAGTGTGGGCCTCGTTTGGGTGTAGAATCCACCAACCACATGAAACAAACATGGAAAACAGGTGATTATGCACTGACTGCATATTTAATAATAAAATAATTATTTTTAGAAAGTGACAAGAATATTGTGGTTAGTTTTTAGAAAGTGCTTTTTTTACATACATAAATATTTATGGATGAAATGGGATTAGCTTCAAAAGGATAGGTGAGAAATAAGTACATAAGAAGATGTTCAACATTATTATTATTATTATTATTATTATTATTATTATTTAGCAATAAAAAGAAATGAAGTACTAACATGCTGCAGCATGGTTGAACCTTGAAGACATTATGTTAAGCAGAAGAAGCCAGGCACCAGAGACCACGTATTATATGGCTCCATGTAGATGAAATGTCCAGGACTGGCAAATATATAGAAACTAGTGGCCTGGTGAACGAATTTGCGCACATTGACAGGAAATTAATTAGAAGGTGGCCGGTGGGGTAGGACTGGGTGGGATGGGTCAGACACACCCTGGAGCCAATCTCTCCTGGTCCCTCCCCTGCTGGCTGCACCTGGGGTGGCACTGTGGCTCAAAGGGCGTCTGTGGGGTCCTGCTGGCAGGTGGAGTCCCTCGGCCTGGCCTGTGGAGATTGGCCGAAACCGGCTCTCTGACATCCCCCGAGGGGTCCCAGAGTGCAAGAGGGCACTCTGCAAAGTTGCTGTCGTACAGGGTGTGGAACGCAAATGCAAGTGTGCAGTAAATCAGACTCAGGGCCGACAGTGCCCCAGCAACAACATAACCCATGGATGAAGGTGGAATTGCACAGCACCATGAGGAATTGGGCTCCCTCTTCTCTGGTTTCGAGGTGCGTCACCCGAGAACTGCCACTGCCAAGTCACTGCAGCTTGGCAGCTCCTGCGTTGAGTGTCTGCCCCCTGGTGGTCAGTGAGCATCATATCAACTGGTCGGACAGTAGGTGGGACACTTAGCATATTAGCCTTTTATATATATAGACTAGGAGCCCAGCGCACGATTCAAAATCGTGTGGCGCCGCTCACCCTCGAGTCACCGTTTCGGCCCTGCCTCGCTCCCCAGGCCCTGCAGCAGCCACGGCCGCTGCTGATCAGGCCCTTCCCCAGCACAGGTGCGCGAAGGCCCCTGCCGCCTCGCCCCCAACGCTGTGTGTGCAACCTCCTCCTGTCCGGTTGAACTGTTACGGTGTCTTGGTTAATTAGCATATTTCTCTAAAAAAAAAAATATATACACACACACACACACACACACACACACACACACACATACACACACCAACAATTACTAGCTATATGACCTTGGGCAAGATATTTTTTTATTGATTTTAGAGAGGAAGGGGAGAGGGAGAGAGAGATAGAAACACCAATGATGGGAGAGAATCATTGATCGGCTGCCTCCTGCACACCCCCAATGGGGATCGAGCCCGTAACCTGGACATGTGCTCTTGACTGGAATCAAACCTGGGACCCTTCAGTCCGCAGGCCAGTGCTCTATCCACTGAGCCAAACCAGCTAGGGCGATATTTAACTTCTTTGAGCCTCAGTTTCCGTAAGCAGAAAATGGGAGTAATATAGGTTTGTTCAGATTCAATGAAGTTGGTATATTTAAAGCACATGGAACAGTGTCTGGCACACATAAAATACTCAATAAACAGAAACTTTAATTATTCTCAACTTTTTTTCCTCAGGAGCATCTGTTTCTTTAGCACCTGCCCCAGAAGTCACAGTAATTGTGACTTTTCCTGATGTGTTGTTGGCTTTGTCCTTTTTAATTTTTATAATTATCCTTAACAAGGCATTGTCTGTCAAAGACTCCATTTGCTGTGTGAGTTACTTTGTGGTTTCAGGCTATAGATGGGGATTCAGGAGGAGCAGCAAGAGGTAGAAAGAGACCAACCAGAGCACCTTGGTCAGCTCTGTGCGGGCAGGCCTGCCTCCCTGCCCCCAGGGGAGCAGAGGCTAAATCCCACCGATGGGCCTTTAGACCGCTTTCCATGGTGGTGCCTCTGGAATAAGAGTGGTTCAGCCCAGAGGTGGCTGCGTGTCCTTGCTAACATTAACAGACCTGCCAGTTTTTCCTCTGGATCCTGCCTTGGTTCAGCTCTTACACCCTAACCAGGCCTCCTAAATTAGCAAAGTGCTTTGGCTCCTTTTCAATAACAAAGGCTCTGCATGAGCCTAAATCAGTAAAACTATGATAAATATTTTATAAATGGCACGCTGAAAGCACAGCTCAGGCAAACACACACATACAATGGGATTTATATGCTCACATATGCCCACCACACAGAACTGCAGCGTTTTCTTGCATTCAAGTGCGCGTCAAAACAGATTTTAAAAATGTTGTTGTACTGTACATATCAACTGCCAAGGCAATCAGCCAAGGAGTGATGTAAACATATGGACTAAATTTCATGGCTTTGAAAAACATGGTAGAGCAAGACAGCAATATGCTCTTCACTCAGCTTCCGGGACTGCCCCTCGGCGGGCAGGGGCATGCCCGGCCTCGGTCAGTTCACCCTGGGGGCCACCCCCATATTTGCAATGACCTGTTCATATATGCAAAGGTTCTTGTGAAGCAAGGTCTTAGAGCAGCGCTGTTTCGCATTCTCTCCACCTTGAAAAAATGCTCCTTTGTATGCAAGACCTTCCCCATGGACACACCCGGATGGGAGACAAGAGGCGGTGCTGAGTGCCTGCGGTGTGCGTGTGATGTGTCATGAGTGTGAGAGATCATCATGTGTCGTGAAAAGCAAATGTATAGTAAATATAGTGATCACATTTGTTTTCCTAAGCATCCATTTTTCCAGACCTCTCCATTCCATTTATAAGGTATGTCCTACATAAGAATGAACCACAAGTAATCTTTATTTTACTGTTGTACTATCTAGACTTCACAAAATTTCAACATTTGCTGAAGTGCACAGTGTTCTTCCAAGTCATGGGCATGCTCTCCGGCTTCCCCTGGCTTGCTAATTGACAGAGAAATGCGTACTGAGTTACTTAGATACAACACTGACTTGATGTTAACCACAGAGCTGCTGCCTCTGAGCACACAATGTATTCTCGCCTACAGTGTATATAACTTGCCTCGTCAAAATGTGTTCATTCCCAGGGAAAGTTAATAGAAGTGCTGGTTAACAGGCGTACTCACCAAGAACTTGAAAACTCACTCAGTTAACAAGGGCAGAAGGTGGAAAACCATGGCTCGAAATGCCCCCCGGGGCTTACTTACTCAGAGCCTTCCCTACATCTCAACTCTACCAGAGAGAGTCTCTCTCTCTCTCTCTCTCTCTCTCTCTCTCTCTCTCTCACACACACACACACACACACACACCCTATGGAACATAAGCAGGGAACCATAATTTTCTTCTGGGTCTCTCAGTTTCATTGCCTTCAGGTCTCAGAAACCTTATTCCCAAAAAAGTGATGCAGGCTTTAACAATCTGCAAACAAATGTTTAAAATCTAGGAACTTTATATCAAAGGAAAGTACACTTTCAAATGTAAGTGCCTCAGTCACTGTAAATCAGATATACTGCAAAGGGAATTTCTTCACGCAGCCTATCATGCATAACAAAGAACCAACCATGAAGCCACCTCCAAGCCACTTCCTGCCAGGGATTGGGGAAGCAAGGGAGGAGGCCTCTAGTATGCTCCTCCCTTGCTTTGCACCCTCTCCAACAGATCATCTATGTCCCTAGGGGGACAGCTGCATCAAGCAGCAGCCACCTGCCCGGCTCTACTCCTGCGTGTCCTGAGCATGGGGACCACGCACAGAATCTCCATCTTCTGTCCCACTTCAACCCCGCACTTCCGGCCCGACCAAAGCAAATGGGCACGCAGAGACGTGAAAATGTGCATCCTCATCAAAGAGCAGGAGACTCTCATTAATGAAGGGACCATGCATGACATGGAATTCCTGGCTTCAGACACGGCGATGGGGATGGTGGAGCAAGAGAAGTAGAAACCGGAGGAACCAGCGAAGCACTGTGAGAGTCTGGCCAGCACATCAGCATGGAGGAGAGGAGCTTACTAAGAGGCCCCCTGAGAGACAGGTCCATGTCCTCCCCGCAAGGGATTCCTTTGGTCTATGTGCATTGTGATCATGTAAAAATGGGGGGGGGGGGGGCAAGGAGAGCAGAAGAGGGGCAAATAAGTTTTCAGTTTTTCAAGACAGGCCTCTATTCTCCAGGCTCAGTTAAATCAATTTTTCACTTCTTAGGCTAGGCCAGTGGTCGGCAAACTCATTAGTCAACAGAGCCAAATATCAACAGTACAACGACTGAAATTTCTTTTGAGAGCCAAATTTTTAAAACTTAAACTTAAACTACTATGCTGCCATAAAGAAGAAGGAATTCTCATCATTTGCAGCAACCTGGATGGAATTGGAGAACATTATGCTAAGTGAAATAAGCCAGTCAATGAAGGAAAAATACCACATGATCTCACTCATTTAGGGATAGTAAAGAACATTATAAAGTGGTGAACAAAAAGATAGATACAGAGACAGTAAAGCATCAAACAGACTTTCAAAGTACAGGGGGAAAGTTTGGGAAAGGTGGGGGAGTTATGAAATCAAACGAAGGACTTGTATGCATGCATATAAGCATAAACAATGGACGCAAAACTCTGGGGGGGGAGGGCATGTGTGGGTGTGGGGTGGGGGGGTAATAGTAAGATATGTACACATATAATACCTCAATAAAAATATTTAAAAAAAAACAAAAAAAAAACTTAAACTTCTTCTAATGCCACTTCTTCAAATAGACTCGCCCAGGCTGTGGTATTTTGTGGAAGAGCCACACTCAAGGGGCCAAAGAGCCGCATGTGGCTCGCAAGCCGCAGTTTGCCGACCACGGGGCTAGGCCAGTATTTCTTGGCATCCGAGGTTCATTTTAAGGCTATTTGTCACACACGTGAACTAATATTGATGATTTTTAAAAAGTTGGAGAAACAGTGGATAACAAAAATGAAACCTTTAAAAAATGAATATTACTTTTGGCCACTTTCAGCAAGAACTCTCTCAGCAAGGTGTCTGCACCATTTAGGGATGGTGAGGGGCACCTCCGGGGTGGTGGGGGGTGGCAGCATGACACAGCCACAGGTCCTGGGCCCCTGGTACCGTGCACATCAAGGCCCCGTCACGTCACCTCGGTCGATCACTAAGCCCTCTTCACCCTATTCCCATAGAGTGCTCTGGAGACAGCAGTCAGACCCACAGGACTTCACAGGAAGTGCAGCTTGGAGCAGGGTATCTTAACTATTACCCCCAGGGTTAGTGCTACATTCCATTTTGCTAGAATACAAAGTCTAAAAGGCAATTATTGTCCTCTGGCCCAAGGGCCAGTGTTCAGGGGCTCTCAGACAGGGAGGCCTGGGGATCCATCCACAGCCACAGACCCCTCGCTGGGAACAGCCCCTGCAATCAGATCTGAAGTCCATAAGCACAAAACACTTGAGGGCTGAAAGGATAAATAGTTCTGACTTGCAGGGAGAAAGGCTTGAGGAATTCCTAATCTATTCTTTGTCTTTGCACAACTCCTTTGTTCATAATCTCCAGTAGCTTTTGGATGTAGTTAGCAACCCTGACCTTCAATGCTTCCCAACTTCCTTCTCACACAAGTGAAGACAAACAGGGAAAGATGCAAACTTTCCGAAATCAAGCCATTTGCACTGCAGTTCAGTTTTGTTTTGCTTTGTATGAAATTCTGTCACCCTATCCTCAAAGTTAAAAAGTGTAGCAGTTCAATGATGAGTTCAGGCTATTAAAAATGTAGAATATATCTCCTTGAAAACACTGAGAAACCCTCTGCTGGCATGGCCACCATCACAAGGAAATGCATCTACCCCATCCCTCATTTCAACACTCAAGGGAGCAAATAAACAAAATTCCATGTATGTGGAGGCAACATTAACCTAGCCTGACAAGTCTGAGAGTGGCCTCTGGGAGGAGGCAAAGAGTAGGACCGATTGGAAAGGCAAATGAGGGAACCTTTTGGGGTGATGTGATGTTTTATATCTTATTTTGGATGATGGTCACATGATACATACCATTGTTGAAACTTACAGATGTTAACAGTTGAGACTGGTGCATTTTATAGGATATAAATTATATCACAATAAAAATTATGATAGGTAAAAAATATATTTCTGTACAAGCACCCTTCTCTTCAACAGCCTAGAGCCTCAGCATAGCCGAGGGAGGTGAGGTATGCATTGGGCACTGGGCCCTGGGGAGGCAGGGCCTGACCTACTGCTGCACGCTGCAAGCTGCAACCGCTGCCCCACCGTGCTCTTCCTTCAGCACTGGCTCCGGGCAGGAAGCATCTGGCTGACCCGCCTCTAGGGATTGACAGTGTGTAGCCCGGCATTTGGGTGCAGTCCTTTCTTCTCATAGAAGCCCTTCCTTGTGGCCAGGTGGTGGTGTCAGTACCACCACTGGCCACACACTCTTGCCACCTACGGCATGTGGGAAGAATCAGCACCTAAACAGTGGCAGGCCCTTCATGGCTTGGGTTTTGGGGGTAAAAGAACAGAAAGTCTCCTGTACTCCACCCATGAGCCCCTCCAGGTGAAGAGGGGTGCTGTGGCTCCAGCATCATGCAGCGGCGTGTCTGCAACACCCTCTCAGAGCGGAATTGCTCCTCACTGTGAGCACTGCCCAGACCAGGCAGCCTCCTCACTGGCACTCAGATGGCTCTTGCCAGGAGCTCTTTTTCTCTCATCATATTAAGTTGAAAGATGGATTTTCTAATATTTAACATTTTGGACTTAAAAAGGGGCAATTTCCTGGTTTTGAAATATTTGCTTTATGGTTTGTTTGGCCAGACTGTAAGTTGCACCAACTTGTGCAGCTGTGAGTGACATTGCCAGTTCTGGTCACCTCTCCCACCTTTCCCACTTCTATTCTGAACCTCATGGAGATCACCGGGCTTTATGTTATAACTAGAGGTCCAGTGCACGAAATTCGTGCATGGGGGAGGGGGTCCCCTCAGCCCGGCCTGCATCCTCTCCAATCCAGGACCCCTCAGGGGATGTCCAACTGCCGATTTAGGCCCGATTCCTCTCACAATCCAGACCGTTGGCTCCTAACCGCTCAACTGCCTGCCTGCCTGATTGCCCCTAACCACTCTGCCTGCCTGCCTTATCTGCTCTCCTGGCTGCCTGATTGCCCCTAACCACTCTACCTGCCTGCCTTATGCCCCTAACTGCTCCCCTGCCTGCTTGATCACCCCTAACTGCCTCTGCCTGCCTGCCTGATCACCCATAATGGATCCCCTGCCTGCTTGATTGCTCCTAACTTCTCTGCCTGCCTGCTTGATCACCCCTAACCTCTCTGCCTGCCTGCTTGATTGCCCCTAACCACCTCTGTCTGCCGGCCTGGTCACCCCTAACTGCCTCTGCCTTGGCCCCTGCCACCTTGGCTTTGTCTGGAAGGACGTCTGGAAGACACCCATTATAATTAGCATATTACCCTTTTATTGGTATAGATAATATTAATAATAACTAACACAAAAAGCACATAAGTATACATAATTCCATATATATTGACTCATGTATTCCTCACAACAAGCCTGAGGTAAGAACTATTATTATTTTCATTTACAGGAGGAAAGTATTTAACAGGATTCCATAACAATCACCAAGACTAGACTTGAATGGCTCCCTAGTGCAAATAAATTCAAATTTTTCAATATTCATTATCATAGTTCCTATTTGCATGTTGCTTTTTTGCTGCTTTGAAAAATCATGGCGCTTGCAGAGTGACCATCCAAAGTCACATTAGAAACCTGTTAACTGTTATCATTTGCATGTTGATTTGAGTTCTAAGATTTATATATTATTATTCTTTTTTTTGTACTTCAGTGAACCAACTGAACCATGGATCCAACCACTGATGAAAGGCAAATTTAGCATATGTTAATATTAGCATGTAAATGAGACAAAATACATTTCGGGTATTTACACCCTCTTAATTGAATGTTGGCTAAGAAGTAACCAAGACAGTTCTTGTAGCATATGCTTAACATTTCATAATGTTTATGACCATGATTTATTAAGAAAAATATCTGACCAGTGTTAAAAATTTTTTTTTAAGCTCTGATCATTCCCACCTCCCACAGGAAACAGAGAACCCAGCATCGTTTCTAAAGCCCACCAAATGGAGGTGACACAGGATTGCCAGAGAAGGAAGAGGGTGAAGGGAAGTGGGGTGCTGGATTATGGCAGGTTAGGAGGCACACACCCAGAAAGCACCACGGGTTTGGAGGATTCTGAGAGAAGAGGAAGCCAATAGTGGGGGCCTGATAGCATCGCCGAGGGGTGGCAGGGTTGCTGGGACAGCTCAGGGATGCTGGGTGGACGAAGCACCAAGAGCCAAAGCTCCCGGAACCCGGGTGAAAGACCCCTCAGTTTCCAGCCCCCAGTGTCTGGGGCGTGGCAGTGCAGAGAAAAGGAGGGACAACCAAAACAAGTCCACCACAATCTTAACTAACTAGGATCCAAGTGAGCAGAATACGCAAAAAAACTTCATTTTGCTATCTTACTTCGCTTTTAGATGTTAGACTGAGCACTTGTTTTTAAACAAATAAAACAAAAACTTCCTAAATATGGCTCAGGGACAGTCCAACTTTAGTCTAGAACTCCTATACCTTCTAGAGTTTTACAATAAGAATTGACCCACATGAACTCATTAAATTAGTGGATGGCCTTTCCACCAAGTTCTAGGAACATTCGTAATCACAGCCCACTAGAAAAACATTTCAATTACCAGAGAGATTAAAGCTAAATTTTATCTACTCTACTAACGAAGGCAGAAAGTACACATATCACTATAGAAAGATAAACAATAGGAATAAAAACTAAAAGGGCTTTCTGAATTCTGATCAATAAAAATATTGAACTAATCAGAACATATCATTCATACAACATTCCAATTAATTGAGGTTGATCAAAGTAGAAACAATTATTTCTGCAGGCAATACCCCCCTCACTAGTTTACATTTTTTTCCACATTAAAGAAAAAGGCTACTAGAAGTCTGGCTGAGTATATATTTTGCTAGGGAAACACTTTGAAGTATTTACTTTCTGGTATACCACTTTAAAAGCATAAAACACAATTTCCAAAAGAGAGAAAACTGTTCAGGTGTTTTTTTCTTGTTCATTTGCTTACTCTGAATGAAACATTTAAAAAGGATATATACTATTGGCTTTCAAAAGTTCCCAATTTTTGGATACATTTTATAAGTTATGGGAAAATTCTAATTTTGGGGAGATGTCAAGATAATAGTACAATAAAACAGAAATTAGTGAAAAGCTAGACTGAACTATAAAATAGCCAAAATGAATGTGGAAATGGGGTAAGAATATACATAGACACATACTGCTAGCCTTTGTATTTGACAAGTCCTCCTTCTATTTTCCAGCTACATTATTATTATTTTTAAATATATTTTTATTGATAGTCCTCCTTCTATTTTCCAGCTACGTTATTATTATTATTTAAATATATTTTTATTGATTTCAGAGAGGAAGGGAGAGGGAGAGAGAGATAGAAACATCAATGATGAAAGAGAATCACATATTGGCTGCTCCCTGCACACCCCCTATTGGAAATCGAGTGCACATCTGGGCATATGCCCTTGACTGGAATCAAACCTGGGACCCTTCAGTTTGCAGGCCAATGCTCTATCCACTGAGCCAAACTGGCTATGGCTCCAGCTACATTTTTGACTCCCAAGATCTATTTTAATATTTATTGTTAATAAAAATGAGCAATGAAGAGAACTGCACTCAACCACAATCCATGAGTAACCCATTAAAGCACAAAATAGATTACTAATAAAAAGTTAGTAGAACACACTGAGAATTTGAGAATTTCAATTAGCCTTTATTTACTAACTAGAGGCCTGGTGCATGACATTTGTGCACTGGGTGGGGGGTGGTTCCCTCAGCCTGGCCTGTGCCCTCTCGCAGTCCAGGACCCCTTGGGGGTCCTTAGCAATGCCGCGGAGGTGGGAGAGGCTACTGCTGCTGCCGCTGTGCTCGCCAGCCATGAGCCTGGCTTCTGGCTGAGTGGCACTCCCCCTGTGGGAGCTCACTGACCACCAGGGGGTAGCTCCTGCATTGAGTGTCTGCCCCCTGGTGGTCAGCGAGTATCATAGCAATGGGTTGTTCTGCTGTTCGGTAGACTTGCATATTAGCCTTTTATTATATAGGTTATTACCTTAAAGTTGATGCAAAGTTAACTGCTCCCTACTTTTAATTTATTTTATTTAATAACTATTTCCATTATTTTTTTAGGGAAGAAGCCAATGGAAATGAAAAACAAAAGTGTTGCAAGCACTGTAACTGTCAGCTTCCCAAAGATGGCGAGTGCTCCTACAGCCTATGGACTTTTCACAATAATTGTGGTGAGCACCAACCCCATTGTAGCACAGTACAGAGGGCAAGGGTCCTCTGTACGCACAGGGACAGCGCGTTATGACAGCAAGCAGAGTGGCCATGGTAGGCAGACGAAGCCGATTTCCCACAAAAAGGCTAAAGCTACAAAGACTGTGCTGAGGCCTGAATGTGCTGAGGCCAACTGCAGGTCTAAGAGAATGCAGCCATTGAGAGGAGCAAACATTCTGAACTGGCAGGAGATAAGAAGAGAAAGGGCCAAGTGATCCAGTTCTAAGCTTCATATTTTGTTTTATTATATGACAATGAAATCTTGAGGATAAAAACACACAAAACAACTGTGAGAGAGAAGCTGCTATTCTGGTTTCTGGTGCCACCGGAGACCTCTCTTTCACGCCTGTCTGGAGCGGCCACTGTGTGTGAAGTCCTGGTCCCTACAGGAGCCGGGATGGAAGGCCGGGGGTGGGGGCAGGCTTCCTCACTCACAGCCATGTTATATCCGCCTTGGGAGAAGACAGGTCTTCACTGGCATGCTTCCTGGAGTGACAGGCTGTGCAGAGAGCAGTCCTGAGGCACGTGCAGTGGCAGCCCCGAGGGAGGGTGAGTCAGGCCTCAGGCCATGGCACTAATACCCGGTCTTTGCAGAGAGAGGCGCACGCGGGGCTCCAACTCTCTAAGGGCTAGTAGGGGCAGAGCCCAGGTAATCCAGATGAATTAGAGTTGTCCCTGCCGCCCACGCCGGGGCCCGCAGCAGCTGCAAACTTGTCACAGCCTGGCAGTCCATTTGTCTGTCACCCGCCAAATCCCACTGAACCTCTGAGCCCTTGTAGTAGGCTTTTCAGACTCTGAATCTTACTTAATGTTCACAGGAAAAAGCAACTGCTGTTTGCTGGGCCCATAAACGTCTTGTTGAAAATTAACACCTTGCCAAATAAAAGCATAAAGATGTGAGGCCATCTGGGAAGAAAACATTGACTGACAGGTGTGTGGTGGCAGGCACGGTCCTCAAAAGGTGGACTCTGTTCCGTGAGCCACGTGCAGGGGAGGCACGACCCCTGAACATGTCTGTGTCTGACATCCTCATCTCCTTAGGAAGGCAGTCAAGAGGTCATGGGTATTGATTTGATTGTCTCCAAAGCCACGTGTCTCTCAAGATGTGTCAGCAATCACAAGTTAAGTGAGATGAAGCAGTGAGCATAATGACAGCAGATTACCATGGCTGTTGCTATATATTTTTTAAAAGGCCTCTAGGTTTAAAACCCTCAAAGTTACAAAACAAAATCAAGCACATTCTTCCCATCATCTACTATATTTGTATTGTTCAATAAAGAATAACACAAAATAAAAACATAGCATAGTAAGATATCCTTATGCTGTTGCCTGGGGTAGTCAAGTTTTAAAATATATTTAAATACATAATTTAGTAAATTAACGTGTTCAGGTCTCCATAACTTGTAGTCATGTAGGCTTCTAAAAGAATGTACATGGGCCCTGGGCAGGTGGATCAGTTGGTTGACCGTCATTCTGTGCACCAAACGGTTGCAGGTTTGATTCCCGGTCAGGGCATGTATCTAGGTTACGGGCTCCACCCCGGTCAGGGTGCATGCAGGAGGCAGCCGATCGATGTTTCTCTCTCACTTTGATGTTTCTCTCTTCTTTCCTCTCTCTCTCAAAATCAATAAAAACATATCCTCAGAAAAAAAAATGTAGATATGGTCCTAAGACGTGTCCAGTCATTACAGGAGACACATATAATGCTCGGTGACTTCTGGTAATAGACTAAAACTGCACTTTCTCTGAAAGCATGGAGAACACTTGGAGGTGGGAGGTCAGTCTGACATCGTTAGGCAACGGCGCTGGGAAGGATCGGGGTACACTGAAGGTGGCTGGGATGTCATTTGGGTTCCTGTACAGCAGTGGTTCTCAAACTGCTGCACAACAGAATCACGGGGGAGCTTTACAAACCCTGGTGCACGGCCTCACTCCAGACCTAAGACAGTCCCAGCAACTTTCAAAGCTCTCCGGGCAAAGCACACGAGCTGCCGCATTGGAGAACCAGTGCTATGGATAAGTGCGTCTCAAGTTTTAATACCATATGGACCCCCTGGATCTTGTTAGATGCAGATTCTGGCTGGGGAGGTCAAGGTGAGGCCCCGAGAGGCCGCATTTCAACAAGATCTTGATGATGTTGCTGCTGCTGGCCTCTGGACTAGCTCAGAGCAAAACTATAGACAATGGGAAGGACCACAGATTTCTGTGCGAGGGGTGATGTAATCAACTCTGAGCTTCCAAAGATGAATCAAGCACCTCTTAGCACAAACAGATTTAAAGGCGAGGGAACATAATAGGAGGCGAGTAAGGAAGCTTCTGAGGAGATGGAGGGGGGTAGAGAAGTCTGAAGGGGTCCTGGCAGCAGGCCCACTGAGAAGGAACCCTGCCATGTTCAACGCCACCCCACAGAGGCTGGTTGTTGCTATGGGTGGACTTGTAAAACGACCTAATAGGCCCTGGCCAGTGTGACTCAGGTGGGTGAGCATCGTCCCATGCACTAAAAGGTCACCGCTCGGATTCCCAGTCAGGGCACGTGCCCAAGTTGCGGTCCCAATTGCTGGGAGGGGCGTGCAGGAGGCAGCTGATCCATGTTTCTCTCTCTTTCTCTCTTTTAAAAAAAGCCCTAATAGGATCGAAAGGATCATGTAAAACTATATTCTACTCCAGTATATGGTCCTTCCCAGCAGCCTGAGCAACTGCATAGCAGAACGTGAGTGTGAATGCCAGTGCTGGGCCTTCTCCTGGTGGAAAAGACTCTGTTCCCCCATCACCCTTCCTCTCCTCCAGACACCTTTGGGTTGCCAGTGCCTGCCCACCTGCAGGTGAAAGGACTCGATAGCTGGTGTTGAGCAGGTGCTGTAGGCCAAGCTGCATTCACCATGCTCACCTGTCCCTCCCTGCAATCTGACCGCCAGTAACAACTGAGAAGGCAGAGCCCAGCTCCCAATGTAGGAATGATATGGAATGGACAGTGCCCACCAACAGGCAGATGGAATGAGAAATACACTTTCTTGGGTTAAGTGGCCAAGATTTTCAGGTTATTTGTTACTGCAACGTTAGCTTAGCCAACCTCAACTGACTGATCAAGTGTCTTCACCCACTGTGGGCCAGTCCCAGAACCCAGAACGGTGGCAGAGGTGATCTGAGGTTCCTCATGGCCTGGCAAGTCTTCTGATGAATTGCCCAAATTCCATTTAGAGGAGGGATGCTGCTTTAAGACCCTGGTCCTAACGATGCACGTAACCCTCAGGACTACTGGAAAAACTCCACAAGTCCCTACATCTCAGAAGAGTTTCCTAAGTTCAGCTTTCACAGTAAATAAGACATTTCTGAAATAAGTGTTGTTGGCCATGGTGCCTTATCTTTCTTCCCTGGTTTCCTTATGATGGCAGAGAGAATCCAACATTATTATCTGGCTTTCACCTCTGCTCTCTATTTCAATCCAGACTCCTCAAAGCCAGTTTTCCACATTCAGAGTTTTAACTAAAGAGCATGACACAAACCTATTGTTAAGAAGACTCAAATAATATTGGATGATTTTTTTTAATTAAAAAAAATAAGTGTTGCTTTTAAGTTGAGGATTTAGCTTGATATTCTTTTCAGACCTTCCATTTCACACCAGACCAAAGACAGTGCAAAAGGTGCTAATGCCACTAGCTAAACTTCACCCTGAAATTAGATATTTGAAGTGTGCAAATGAATGTAAAACAGGTTCAGTGTAAGCACAGTATTAAAACAATGGCCTGAAAGCACTTCAAAGGCAACTTACCAGTTTTAGTTGTAGCTCATGATTTTGTCTTTGTTTACTGAAACCAATACCGGTTTCCCAAGTGAATAATGAGCAATGTCCTAGGAAGACTTTTTTTTTTTTTTTTGTATTACAGCACCAGGAAGTGGAAAGAGCACTGCCCTGGGTACTGGATATTTATTTCTAAATTAAATTGATAAACAATTGAACCCAAACCTCTTAATTATAAAATGAAGTTAGACATCTTTTCATCTACAGAGTTTTATGTAGTTCTGGTTTAGGATTTCCTTCAGTGGGGAATGTGATCCTATCTTGCTGCAAATTTGAGTACTTTTAAAGAATGCTTTCAGTTCTACTCTCAGGCTCTTAAACACCCTCCAATTCTCCACCCATCAGTCTGTTTCCTTTACTTCTCATATAACTCAATCAAAACAAAATTCAAAATTCAATATAATCAATCATCAGTTCAGCTATTAATTAGCTCTCTTTGCTTAGACATAATATTATCATTGTTATCTGCATTTAAATGTACAACTTATTAAAATAAAGCTAAAGTAAGATTTTAATTTTTCCTTTGAGCTTATTGGTATTTTCTAAATTTGGCAATGAATGTCTCACTTTGCTAAATAGGAAAAAAGATATTAAAATATATTGGAATTGAATAACATCTCAGAAAGTGTCCCCAACCCTCCACCTTCCCCCTATTTCTGCTAGGCTGAAAAATTCATCTAGCCAGAGAGACTCATTCCCAAGAGATTGTATTGGTTTTGCTACAATTTTTATTGCCTTTATTGTTTATTAAGTTGTTGACATCTGTTCTCTAGGGTTGAGTAAGTTCTATCTATCAATATGGGATGACCCACTTACATTGGCTGCTTCTTACAAACTGGGCCCTAAGGAATGAATGCCTTTCACACTGGATTTAAAAATTTTTTATTAAAATTTTAAATTGTACAGACTGAATGGGGTATGAACTGAAGAGAAGATATCCCTAATTTCAGTCCCCTGTTGCAGAGATAACCATTAACAATGTTCTTTTTATCTTTTTAGATATTTTGTAGGCACAAGAAGTCTACATGTTTATAAAACCAGAAAAATGGGTAATAATCTACAGACTGTTGTACACATTGGCTCCTTCAGTATATATTGGACACCTTTTCTTATTGGCATATGTGACTCTTTATAATGACTGCCAGTTTTCCACAGTATGAACATTCTATAATTTATGTTGTCAGTTTTTTACTGAAACAGTTTTTAGCATAACTTGAAACACTGGTACACACATCTTTGAATGCGTGTATTGAGACATTTGTAGATTAAATAAAATCTGCACTTTAAATAAAGTGTGTACTTTAAGTTCTGATATAATCATGAAACTGCCTTCCTGAAGAATCACAGGGATCTGCACACTCGCAAACAATGCAGAGCGACAGTACCTTTCATGCCATACATTTGAGTATTAGCACTGAGTATCATCAATCTTTACAATCTTTGCCAATCCAACAGCTGAAGAAGAGAACCTGTAGCTATTAATTTGTACTTCTCTAATCAAGCGAGCACTGAACACCCTTTCCTATTTCCTATGCTTCCTAGCAGCCTGTGTTTCTCACTCACTGATTGATCAAAGCTCTACATTATACTAAAAAAACTGGTCTTTTATCATGGCATGGAAATTCTATCTACCTACTCCCCTAGTTGGTTAAATGTTCTTGATTCAATATTGTAGAACATTCTGTTGAGTAGAAGCTTTAAATTTTTATGTGGATAAATTCATCACTCTTTTCCTTTATGGCTTCTGAGTTTCCTATTAGGTTTATTTTTTCCAAGAAAGGGAGAACTGCTTCTATTTAATCTCCGACCTGCTCAAAGTAGTCAGAGAGGCTGGCTCCATTAGTTACATATCGTGTGACCTTCCACAAGTTGCTCATCAATTTCCCCATCTGTAAAATTGGGATAATAAAAGCTACCTCCAAGGATTACTGTGAAGACAAATAGAATAATGTAGTTATGACTCAGTGCACAGCACGTGGGAAGTGTTCAGTAAATGGTGGCTTTGCTTCCCTTAGACTTTAGACATCATCATCACTTGACAGCTCCAGGGAGTGAGTAACAGGCCTGTGCTGAAGGCACACTTCACTGGGAGGCAGAGCCGGCCTGGGGACCACAGCACACAGCTCCAGGCCCTCCTGGCTGAGCCACTGCCACAGTGCTTAGGCTGTTTAATGCCCTCGAAGCAGGGTCCATCTCAGCACAGTTCTAAGAGTGCTTTGGGATCTAGAGATTTATTTTTTATCACTTTGGGATCAGAGCTCACGTAAAAGGCCCAGGACAAATGCCAGGGGCAGTTCCACGGGCACACACAGCTTTTGGGTAAGCACAGTCTTCACCTTAAGTTGGAGAAAACAAAAAGAAGTTGCTCCAGAGCAAAGAACAGAACTGACACGGAAAGTACAAGTATGAAGGCTCTGATGCATCTCACACAGTCCTCCTCTGTGAAATGAGAATTCATAAGCACCACACACGTTGGCAACCTCCTTTCCATAAGAAGAGACACTGTCTACATCTAACTGAAGGGGCGTGCTGCATACTCACAGCGGTCCCTGATCTGATTTTATATATCATGGCTAAACAGATCAAGAAAATAAAAATAACAATTTCTTCAACGAACTCAATTGTTTTAAAAACATGTTAGTTTAAAGGAGTATGAAGTCAAATCTTAATCAATTTTTATATGAGGGAATCTACTTTTCCCAAGCATTCTAATCATAGTAATAGCACCATTATTCAAGAACAAAGGTAGCCTCGATTTAAGTTCCATAATAAAATTGCTCAGAGTAGCACGAGCTCTTTTGGTTAAACTTTAATTTGTAAGTACCTAAAAATCATCATATGGGTTACCCATTGTAAACTTAGCACTTGGGTTTACCATTCAGGTACCAGGTCCAGCAGACACTGACCTAGTGCCTACAAGAAAAACTCCCGTACACACATTTTCAGATGTGTTTCAGCCAGAGCTCAACTCATCCATTACCTATGGAGCCCTCCACATGGAGTGTGGCACAATCTCTTTCTCAAATATGGCAGTAATGTTATATCCCACACTGTATGCTCTTCCTCTGATAGGACCTTGACAATCCTACTTGAGAGGTGTGGGCTATGTCTTCTCCCCTTGCAAACAGACGGCTTTCGTATCTGTTCAAGTCCCAGCCACCACCATGGGCACACTTGTGCGTGACGATGCCTCACTCTGGCCCCACCATCAAGCCATTTGCATCTTCCCAGACAGGCCCCAATATCACAGACAGAAACAAGAATGCCTGAGTACAATACAGTTAGTGCTTTATGCCACCAAGTTTTGGGAGCAGTTTGTTACACAGAAATAGATAACTAGATTTTTACTCTAGGTTTATTTGAAAACAGGCCATCTTGCAACTGCTAAGGATAAGTGGTTCCCCAAAGCACCACAAAATTTCCACAGGAACAATGTGAACCAATTAGTGACCCTGCCCATTAATATCCTGCTAAACAGCCACATGCTCCCTGCATAAAAGCCAAAGGATGGAGTCCCCATGATGCATTGGCTTGTAGATATTAGTGACGAAGGGGCAAATCTGGTGAGGGTTTTCCAAAGGGAAATAAAATATTTAGGTCACTTGCCCTTCAGATGCTGCATTTTTCTCATTCATCGGTTCCAGCTGACAATGTTTGACAGTTGTCTCTGTGGCTGTTTAAACTGAAAACCATTTATCCTAAGAACATTAAAAATGAATGCCAGCCTGGACCTGCTATATATAAAAGTAAGCTAATAGAATGTTACTAGGTCCAAAGAGTACAATAACTTATTATTATTGTTAATATTTATTTTACAACACAGGTGAAATACAAATTCTCTGATATGGGATCTAACATAAAACTCTGGATGGGGAACAGAACATATAGTATTAACTTGAATCTATAAGGACCCTCATTTCTGGTGGCAAAGGGGGAGGCGGATAAAGAGCTGGAAGATGGCCAGGCCTGTCGCTGTGCCACTGATCTGGTCTCCATGACGTGGTCTAAGTGTCTGGACCAACGTACATGGTATGAATGTAAAACAGCCACACACATATCGTATCTCACATGTTCACATGGCATAATTTCAATATATTATTATACATATATATTTTTAAAAATATATTTGTATTGACTTCAGAGAGGAAGGGAGAGGGAGAGAGAAATAGAAACATCAATGATGAGAGAGAATCACTGATCGGCTGCCTCTTGCACGGCCCCGACTGGGGATTGAGCCCACAACCCGGGCACGTGCCCTGACCAGGAATTGAACTGTGACCTCCTGGTTTTTAGTTTGACGCTCAACAACTGAGCCACACCGGCCAGGTTAGTATACATATATTTTCATGTCAGCATCTATTATAGATTTTCTTTCTTAGATACCTATAAAAACAATTTAGCATTCTTCTGCCTAATGTTGGTTAGCAGTAAATAGAGTAAACTTTCTGAACATTAAGCATTAACTTTTAAGCCTATTAGCTTCTGCATGTTTATTTTACTTCCTCTAGGTTGTAAAAACTGTCACTATCAAAGTAAATATGAACATGACATCCCAGTGCCTAGCTTAGGGTGTGTGCAGAGTTTGTGCTTAGCCAATAATTTCCAATAGCAAAGAGGTCAAATCAGTTTGCATGGCTTGGGAAAGTATACACCAATGGCTAGTTATTATATTAAAAGCTGACATTGAGATGAATTTTAAATAGAATAGAAGGTTCATGGAAGCAAAGACTGTCATCACCACCAACATCAACCCTGCATGACCTCTGCAGACATCTCCCGAGCAGCCACCATGGCCCAGTGCTGTGCGCTGTGACCAGGAGCCCATCCATCTTCCGTGGGCATGCCTCCTTTTGGGTGCTGTACTCGCAGCCCAGGTGTCATGTCACCATTTCGCATGGGAATCCTGAAGCAGTAGAAAGTGATTTAAGTGTCTACCAAGTAGCAATGTGGGAATGATATCTTAAAGTTCTTCAATCTAAATAATATTCTTTAAAAATTACAGTCTCTATTCTTCTGGATAGGTTTTTTTCACCTGAAAATATGGGAAAATGATGTCAAGGAAACTAGACTTTTGAATAGGAGGTAAGAGACCCACTATGTGCCTCTGAATGTGACCTCACTGTGGTCCTGGGCGGGACCTGCAGAGTCCAGTCAAGGCAAGGTGTGGCTGCTCCCCTCACCCTCCGTCCAGCCCCTACAGCCAAAACCTCAGACTCTTTACTCACTGCAGGTTGACTATAAAATGTCTTCTCCGGCCCGGGGAGTCTGCAGCTTGAACTGTTCCCCGAATGAAGTTCTCCCTATTTTCTGCACAGCAGTCAGACAGGCTAGCTAAATGTCTCTCTGCACAGCACTCACCCATCAAGGTCCCTTGCGTTTGGATTAAAGCTACCCCATTATAAAAGTGACTTGCACGATGTTGCAGAGGCCTGTTTAGCTCAATTGTTACACTTGGAGCTTGTTTGAAGGGTTGGACAGGACAGTTTGAAGCCAGCCATTAGATCTATTAACCCAAATCGGTTCAATATTTCAGTCTGGGGGAAAAAGAGGGAGATGCGCACAAGAAACCAAGGGGGAAATCTCAGCTCCTGTGCCCGGCTCATGAATAATGAATCTTTTTGGCAAAAAGCAATTATATTTATGAGGAAAAAATCTTTCCTGAAATGGCAGAAATTAAGAAACTATTGATTGGTTTTGTCCTCAAACACCAGCCCCACCTCCCTTCTGCTTTCAGCCTGCGTTCCAGGTGGATCTGCTCCCGCCTCCGGAGCTAGCCTGCATCCACGCACTCACGTCCTTGGAGGCGAGCTGCTGCTCACTGCCCTGAGCCTCCATGAATGCATCGTGTTTTGGATAAAGGACTGTGAGTGTTTTCAATAAATTATAAAAGGACATTGTTCTCTGGCTCCATTTAATTTTTTAAAAACTACTGCAGGGACAGACTTACATATTTCCCCTAGCTGGTGAGTTGGCAATCTGAAGGCCCTTAGAAGTTTAAATTGAGTCTGAGGAGTCAAAGAAGCCTGTCTTGATAGAGTCCTTTCTCAGATATAATAGAATTAGGCTCCTGTAAGCAAGAAAAGCACTCATGGTTTAGATTAGTTCCCTAAATTGTTCTTTCAAAATATATCCTACTTCTCCATTCGTTGTATAACGTGTCCCCTTTAGGTGATAGGTGTTGGGACTCTTCAAGACGGTATTTCAGAGGGCAAAAAACTTCCTGCTGACTAGAACCATTAGGCAGTGCTGGGAGGGGAGAAGGCAGCTTCTTGCTGTGGCTTCTCATTTATATGGCTGGCTCAATCTAGGGTAAGGCGGATGGAAATGTCCCCTGGAAATAAAGCACAGTGTGTGCTAACACAGGAGGGCAGTGATAATAAAAACAAACCAACCGCCTCAGCTGACAAGAATCCTCAGAGAATGAAACGCAAATTTAATTTTCCGGATACTAAGGGATTCATCAGAATATGCCTTTGTTTCACTCTTGAAGGGGCTGTTGCTAAGCCGTTGGTTTTGAGCACTGGTGCACCCTGCTGGCTTGGCTGGTGATGGGTGTGCAGCAAGTGCTGGGTGCAGGGCCGGGTGAATCGGTGGCCTTTGCTAACACTATAGAGCCAGTGCAGGAAGGGAGATCCTCTGATGGCCTGGCCTTTCACACATGCTTCAGGTCATGGCTCTAAACAGGAATGCTCTCTCTGCAGGAGTGCAGGGAAAATGAGGACATAATTGTGTATCTGTATTCAACTTTAAGTGGTTTACAAAGCTCTGAAAGGCTGCCCAACAGATATTCAGGCAACTGCTACTCTGAAAGGCGAAATAATGTGCCCATGGAGGTCTCTCCACTATCCCATGAAACCCCTTCCCTGCCCTGAAGCTATAACCATGGAATTCTGGGAATTAGTAACAGCTTCCAGACTGACTTCACACACTCAGGTCAGATCTAGGTCATTTTTTCACTGAGAAATAATAAAACCTATTCCTTCTCCCTCCCAGGAACATGTGTAAATATTTATAAAACTAGAATTAGAACACATTCTTCTCCTTACTCTTTAAACCTGTTATTTTATTGTGAACCCTTTTATTTCAATGTCCATAACAATTCTTTTAAATGTTTCAAATATATGAAAAATAGTTCATTGTTCAGATGAATAAAGCTTAATTTATGTGTTTCTCAATGGGTATCATTTCAGTTGTTTCCAAATTTTCACTTTTATAAATAACTAGAGGCCTGGTGCATGAAAATTCATGCACTGGAGGGGGGTGTCCCTCAGCCTGGCCTGCCCCCTCTCACAGTCCAGGAGCCCTCAGGGGTGGGAGGCGACCCAGCGATCAGGGGAAGGCGATGCCCCATCACACCTCTGCTGCTGCCACTGCCAGCAGCGCAAGCCTTGGCTGGCCCTGGGCAGCTGGGGGGCTGAGGGGACTGGGGGACTCCAGAGGCAGGCACGAGGAGTGGCTGGGCCTGACTAGGGACGGGCCCGGCCTTGCCATGCCTGCCGCCCTGGCGGGGCTGACGGAACTGGGCACTGCCATTTTGTGGCTGTGGGTGCCGCCATCTTTGAGGGTGGGGCAGTCAATTAGCATATTCCCTCCTTATTGGCTGTGGGCACTGCCATCTTTGCGATGCGTGAAGGTCAATTAGCACACTCCCTCTTTATTAGATAGGATAATGCATGAAAGTCTTTGAACTCTCTCAGATAAATTTCCTGAGCATATATTTTTAAAGGAAATTATTGGGTCAGGGGTATGGCCACTTTGAGGTGGATTTATATAGACTTGGATGAGAGTGGTTATATCACTACTTTCTCAACAGGAGATATCACTGTTTTATATTTTAAACTGTGAATGAAAAATGAAATCACTATTTTAAATTACATTTCTTTGATTACTAGTGAGGCTAAACTTTTAAAATTTGTTTTCTGGCTATAAATTTAGATGCACTGTTTAGTGAATTGTTTTCTATTGAACAGCCTGTTTTTCTATTAGAACAAGAAAATTTTTTCACTGATTGTTTGAGCCACTATAATGTTACTTTAAGCAAAAAAAATCTATATACATTTTAAATACAAAAGAAAAAAAGTGCATGGAAACAAGATTATAAGGAAATACAGCAAATATTAACCACGAGTTATGGATTAAGGTGGTGGATATAGGCATATATGCTGAATTTTGAGAAGCATAATAAAAAGCTAACTCTAGATCACCTTCCATATAAGCTGCCTGTGGTGATGATGGCAGAAAAGACAGGACAGATGTGTGAGCCAGAGCACCTGTGTGGAACATACAGAGCTGACTGCTTACCTTTTTAAATTCCAGTTGACCACAATTTTCATGTAATGCTTTCCCTAGTACTGTGGACAAAGGGGGCCGTATGCTAACCTGACTAGCACAAGGGAGGCCTGTGTGGTGGCCTTACAAACTCAGAGATCTAAAGTAACCACATAGGACAGTCTGAAATGAAAACTTCCTAACTAAAAGTGAGTTATGGTGGTTGGTCGTGTACTAGGCTGGTATCTTTTTTGACAAAGGTCAATCTTTACCTTAACTGAGCCTATCTATCTTCTTTTTGCATCTACAACTACCTTTGGAATGTCAGACAATACCCATTTTCCAGACCCCTCAGGGCACAATCTTCCATCTGCGCAGAGACCATGGGACCCCTATTGTTATCTTATTGTCTCATATACCATCTCTATGTGCTGTAAATGGTAAATGTTAACTACTCTGTACCCACCTCTGCAAAATAAATATTTGTCTCTTCATTTTACTTTTTATTGAATCTGTGATTTCCCTACTTTGCTTTCTCCCACCTCTCTAATCTACCACCAATGAATTTCATGCAACCCTCCTTATGTTTCCTTCTTTGTATATAAAATAAGGTGCAGTGCCATGGCTGCTGTGGCTTAGTTGGTTGGAGCACTGTTCCATACACAATAAGGGTATAGGTGTGATTCCCAGTCAGGGCACATAACTAGGTTGCAGGTTTGATCCCCAGTCAGGGTGCTTATGGGCAACAGCTGATCAGTGTTTCTCTTTCCCTCCCTCCCTCCCTCCCTCCCTCCCTCCCTCCCTCCCTCCCTCCCTCCCTCTTTTTCCTCCTTCCCTGCCTCCCTTCCATTCTCTCTGAAAAGCAATGAAAAAAATATTCTCAGGTGAGGATTAACAACAAAAAATAATAAAACCAATAAAAAATAAAATAAGGTGCAAAACTGCCATTCTCTGGAGCATTTTCTCAATCCAGTAAGATTTTGCTTCTTGGCAATTTTCAGTTTGGCTCAAATAAATTCATAAAAATTCTTACAGATTTAGATGGTTCTTATGTCAATACCTGGTCCACCTCTGTCATGGACAGAGATATCTCCCAGTCATCCTTTTCTATCTGACCCTGTGAATAAACAACGGCGGGTGATATCTAGACGAACTGGAGGTCTTTGCACAACTTGTGGCCACTTTTACTGTCAGAGTTACAGCCTTGTTCTCCTCATGTCTCCCCACCGGAAGGGCGCCTTTACTCAAGGCCATGGACTGAAACACACCTCTGCCTGCATTTACACAATGTCCAGGCACACACAGGTGCTGTGACCCCATGGTGGTTTCTAACAAGCTCGCTGAGCCTCAGTATCAGAGCTACACTGAAATGGCAGCCACTAGAGTTTGTTGAAATTGAATTTTCAATATGTAGCAGAAAGAAAAAAACTGCTATTAATCTATACCTGAATGCAGCTATTTTCACTTTGAGTTAGAGGATAAAATTCAGCTTTGGAGATAAAACAAGGCTTTAGTTTGCCAAAACACTATAATGAATTTTCATTTTGTAATCAATAAAAAATAAAGAAATGAAAAGTAAGGCCTTCAGGAATGAGAAGTTGAAACAGAGGAAGCTAAATTGCTCTACAAAGTCAAGTAAAAAGATACCATAGTAGGAGACAGTTATAAAGAAAACTAATTTGGAGTTTCTTTGGCCAAAGAGATGGCAATTTTGGGGAGAACAGGCATGAGGAGAAGCCAGGAAATGATAGTTTTCTCTAAAACGACAGCTGCTTCTTGCAATGTAGAAACAGACAAGAGCTGACCAGTAAATGACTCAGTGCGGTGACAAATCCCTGATAAACCGTCACAACTGTGATGCAGAAATTCAATTTTAGTTTCCTCGCCATGTCCAATCCTTTTTAAAATAATAACATTGTATTAGTTTCAGGTGTACAACATAATGATGTATTGCATAATGATCACCACAATAAGTTTGGTTAATATCCTCACCATACATAGTTATAGAATTTTTTCTTGTGATGAGAAGTTTTTTTAAAAATATATTTTTTTATTGATTTCAGAGAGGAAGTGATTGGGAGAGAAAGATAGAAACATCAATGATGAGAAAATCATTGACCAGCTGCCTCCTGCATGCCCTGACTAGGGATCTAGCGTTCAACCTGGGCATATGCCCTGACCAGGAATTGAACTGCGACCTCCTGGTTCATGGATCGACACTCAACCACTGAGCCATACTGGCTGGGCTGATGAGACCTTTTAAGATTTACTCTCTCAGCAACTTTCAAATATGCAATACAGTATTATTAACTGTAGTCACCGTGCTGTACATTACACCCATTATTAAAGTTATATTTATATATTTATGTAGATGTTTTGCTTATTTACATAACTTTTTCCTTTGTGATTCCACATAAACAGGAGATCATATGGCATTTATTTTTCTCTGTCACACTTATTTCACTTAGTTTAATGCCCTGGAGGTCCATCCATGTTGTCGCAAATTGTAAGATTTATTTCTTTTTTATGGTTAAACTAGAGGCCCGGTGCACGAAATTCGTGCACTGTGTGTGGAGGGGTCCCCTCAGCTGGCCTACGCCCTCTA